>NW_020665188.1:2454167-2826548 GCF_002925995.2 Terrapene triunguis | reverse complement strand
GTACCCCCTTCACTCCTACCCCCTGCACCTCTCTCCTGTGCCCCTAACCCCTGCACCGTACCCCCTTCACTCCTACCCCCTGCACCTCTCTCCTGTGCCCCTAATCCCTGCACTGTGCCCCCTTCACCCCAATCCCTGCACCTCTCTCCTGTGCCCCTAATCTCTGCACTGTGCCCCCTTCACCCCAACCCCTGCACCTCTCTCCTGTGCCCCTAATCCCCGCACTGTGCCCCCTTCACTCCTACCTCCTGCACCCCTAACCCCTGCATCCCCCTCCTGCACCCATGTGGGGAAACTGACCCACTTGGGTGCACAAAGCAGCTGGCATTGCTGCTTGCTCCCCCACTGGACTGCTGCTTCTCTGCCCCATGCACCCCCTGGGCTGCGTAAGGAGAGGGCAGGAGAGCAGCAGCTGCGGATGCCTCAGCACAGCCCAGGCGGGGAAGTGACCTGAATGCAGGGAGCCCTAGTGTTATGTGTGTTGGGGGGTACTCTGTGTGTGTGTTTGAGGGAAGTGTGTGACAGAGCGTGTGTGTGAGACAGTGTGTGTTGTGTTGAGGGGAGTGTGTGTGTCCCTGAGTGTATGCGTGTGCTATCTCTTTAAGAAAGCACTCGGGGCAGGAGCCTGAAGGCTTGTGTTCAGACACAAGCAGCAGCCAGCAGCACCTGACCCAGAGAGGCAGCAGCACACGCACAGATTCCCCCTGTCCCGTCACCCCAGCTTAGTGGAAATTGGGAGCATGGGGGGGTGAAGGGGGACACCCCAACAACAGCCTCCCCCCCAGCAGACAGGAGGGCGCTCCCAGTCCGGAGTGGCCAGGGGCGGCTCTGGGGAGGACGAGGAAGGCCAGGGGTGGGGGAGGGGAGGAGGTGGGAGGCAGGAACAGCAGCAGCTGCACATGTGGAGCGGGGGGAGGAGGGGCACCCCTGATCCGGAGGTCATCCAACTGCCCCCTGCAGCTTGGGTCTCTCCCCCCACCCCCTCTCCAGCACCGCGGCAGGTCAGCTGGGAATCCAAACCCTGCTCACAGCGCCCTCTTTGGCAGGCTGCCCTGGGTAGGGGCCCAGACAACCCACCCCAAAGGCTGGCCCTGGCTCTGGGGACAGATTATTGGCCCATGTAAAGAACCATACTAAGGTCAGATTGTAAGCAGGGGTATGTGTGCTGCAATGGCACTGAGAGAGGAAGCAAAGGTCACCTCATTGTCTAGATCTGCCACCTCTAGTTGATACAGCTTGTACCTGCAAGTGGTCTCTCAAAGCAGCCATGGCAGGGTGACACCCATGTGCAATGTGTCTAACTACCACACTGTATATATGGACATATATATAGTAATTTAAGGCATGCATTTCATTAATGACAATATGGCCATGTGCATCTTCCTTCAGTTCTCTGTATTTTCAGTGCAGAATGCTTGGAATGGGGTGATTGGAGCAGTAAAGCTTTAACCCCAATATTCCCATTCCACCAGTGGATGAGCCTCATGCCTGAGTAGAACCCTGGGGCGGCCATTGGATGGGACTACCATTGCTCTGGAACTGTGACATCCCCTCCTATTGATTGACACCAGCCTTTCTTTACTCTTCCCCGCAGGACCACAATGAGTACAATTCGTCCATGGCCAAGAGTCAGACCAACACGGCCAGGATTGAGGGGCTGAGGCCTGGCATGGTGTATGTGGTACAGGTGCGAGCCCGGACAGTGGCTGGCTATGGGAAATACAGCGGGAAAATGTGCTTCCAAACACTGACAGATGGTAAGTGTGTGGCAAAAGGAGGGGGTAAGAGAGAGAGAGGCCTCACTTGCAGCTCAAGCTGTAATTGGATTAAATAAACCTGTCTCTCCAAACCCCAGCTCCCAGAGGGGCAGTGTGGTGAGAGCCAGGTGATTTATAGTGATGTTTGATTAATTGCCAGCTGGAGGAGTAATCTGTTTTAAATCTCTTATCTCTGTTTTCTCCTCCACCATTTAACTGCATTTCCCGTGTCTGTATGTGGCTTGGATTATTTGCATGCCAGCCAGGGGAGAACCTGAACGTTTACCCCTTCCTGACCCCACACCTCTCACCTCAGGAGAGCTTGCTAAGAGCCTCTTCCGGCTGAGCTGGGAAATATAGCACACTAGAGTGCGTGTGCTGTATGGGGGTACGCACAGAGGTGGGGGTGGGGATGTGATCTGAGTGCCACAGAATCACATGCGCATAGAAATGAAGGATGGAAGAGAACTGTCAGGCCAGCTGCTCTAGTCCCTCTCCTGGCCAGTTCAGGGTTGTTGCCTACACTCCGCTCACTGGGGAGGTCTATGCTGCAATCCGAGGTGCGACTGCATGGCTGAAAATACCAGTGTACACGTGGCAGGGGGAGCTTCAGCGTGGGCTGCACGCAGCTGCTGGGGAGCTACTCATGTTGCTGGAGCCTGCACCACCACCTCGACACTGCTATTGTTAGCCATGCTGGCAAGGGTAAAGTTATCGCGGTATGTCTCCCCGACCTGCAATCACCCCTCGAACTGCAGCATAGACACACCCTTGGTCCAGGCATTTTTTTAACCACTCACTCAATGTAGTGTCCGCTCTTTCCTTTGAGAGACTATTTCACACTCTAACAGGCCTCACTCACAGGAAGATTTTCCCAATATTCAGCCCCAGTGTTTCAGTTTCATCCCATTACTTCCAGCCTCTCCTTCTTTGGCCCTAAATCTTTCCACTTCGTCTGTGGCATTTACCCCCTCCAGATTCTAATAGATTATGTCCCTCCATCCTCTGCTCCCTAACTCTCATTTCACGAGCTCTACCCATTTAGCTCTTTGACTCTTCCCTCCTGTAAATCAATCCCCCAGCTCTTTAATCATTTGTATGGCACTTCTCTGAGTAACATCAATAAAAGATGCAAAGAACAGACTGAAATAAGGAGATTGGAAAGAAGCTATCCTTTCTGTACGTGCTCTCTCCTACTCTGTATAACAGTTTATTAGTTGTATATTTGGTAAGTCACTCTAAGAGATGAACAAACTGCTTCAAATCAACTAAGAAGTGACATGAAACGTTCCCCAGATCTCAGAGCATTTTAAACCTGATCCAAATCTCTTCAGGGCAGATGGGTCCAGGTATAATAATTAATAGAAATATCCCATCTCCTAGAACTGGAAGGGACCTTGAAAGGTCATCAAGTCCAGCCCCCTGCCTTCACTAGCAGGACCAATGACTGATTTTGCCCCAGATCCCTAAGTGGCCCCCTCAAGGATTGAACTCACAACCCTGGGTTTAGTAGGACAATGCTCAAACCCCGAATCAGACCAAACAGTGAATGGAGGTGTTCAGGGTCCTTTCCTCAGTTCAGTACATTGTACTAAAAGGTCCAATTCAGAGTTCATACCCTGGTCTAGTTCTTTCTCCAAAGTTACACAACAGCCAAGGATATTTGGATCCATTCCTCTGGTTCCAACTTGTCTCTGTTTCTTAGCATGAAAAATTGCCTGTTAACCTTAAAAAAACCATAAACTGGGGGGATTATCTTTCATTCTCACAACACTCCCCATTCCTTCAGGGAAGTGCTGAAATTGGCAAAGAAAGGCTTTTCTTGTGGTAGTCTAACATGTCCAGAAGCCGTAAGTTCAGAAATCTCCCAAAGGCAGTCTGTTCTCTCTGATTTCCAGCCCATTTGTACCTTCTCTAGAGTAACATGCCACAGGCTCAATCCTGCAAGGTGCTGAGCATTCTGTCTCTGATCCAGCAAAATATTTAAGCATGTGAGTAGCCCCACTGAAAACAACAGAGCTCTGCTGATTTACACCAGCTCAGGATTGGGCCCGTAATAGCTATTACTACTACTGTTTATGAACTTCCAGGACGTCACATGATGGACACGAGTTACCTAGATTGCTCCAGTGAAACCACATGATCAGTAGTCTGATATGAACATGTATGTGAGGTTTTCTCCTATGAACACGAGTGGATTAAAATTGAGGCCTATAGCTAGGGAAGAAACTCCATAGCTCTGTCACCTCCTAGCCTGTGTCTTTTCTTTCTCTTTTGGCTCTGTTATTTTGGGCTTTGTCATAGTGAAAAAAGGAATAAACTGAACTGAACATGCCACAGATGCAAAAGATCCCCAGCCTTTTCTCCAAATCTATGCCTTTATTTTGCACATCCAACAAAGTGTCATATGTGCCCATGCAGATTGTACATGTTTGAATCAAGCTAGATGTCTATCTACCAGCAGGATAAGGCACATGCTTAATTGTGGGTACAAATGGATTAGCAGCAGCTAGGATTTTCAAAGGGGCTTAAGGGAGTTAGGAACCGACTATCACTGAAATGTAATGGCAGCTGGGTGATCTGGGTAAGCACTGTTAAAAATCTTCACCCATTAATATTAATTTGTATTGGGGTGGCAGCAGGAGATCCAGTCAGGACCCCATTGTGTTCAGTCATGTACAGAGATGTATAGAAAAAGACAGTTTATAGCCCAAAGACGCAGAAGCCATTAAAAGAAAAATATGGCACTATGACTGTTGCCCAGAAGCACAAAGATGTGTGTGATTGTCTGTGGCAAATGTTAATTATTTATATTACTATAGCAACTAAGGGCCCCAAACAATATCAGAGCAGGCACACAGTAAGAGACAGTCAGAGATTTATTCAGAGCAATTCAATGACTTGTCCAAGGTCACACAGTGAGGTTCTGAGAGAGTCAGGAATTGAACCTACATCTCTAGAGTGTTGATGAAATGCCTTGACCACAGAACTATCCTTCCTCTCTGAAAAGTTATTTTGCCTTCTCGTATTTAAGAAGCTAACCTTCAGCAGGTTCTTTTGTATATTTTTTCTGTCAGGCAAACATCTAACAGCATAAGGAAAAGGAAAAACACAGAATGATTGAAAGGATTCAAACAAAAAATGAATGTCTTGAATATTCAGGATTAGCGAAGGGAGGAGAAAACTCTGCTTCCAATAAGCAATTAATTGAAATTTAATAAGAATGGATATTGTAGATTATTAAATAATCATTGATCGTTAAATGAGACTTTCTCAGGATTTAAGTAGCACGCAGGAGATAAATCTGGTTACTAGCAAATAACTGTGAAAAAGAAAAACTAAAGCTAAAAAGAGTGCTAAATACTTCCTTTTGAAGGACTTTTACTTTAACCTCTTGGTTTCTGCTTCCGGCACAAGTTAACAGGTCTTACTCTTTAGAAAATGAATTATTACTATTTGTATTGCAATAGGAATGCAGAGTGGGGCCCTGTTGTGCTAGTTGCTCTACAGACACGTAGCGAGAGACAACCCTGGCTCTAAGTAGTTTTTCATTTATATAGACAAGACAGACAAAGGCGGGGAGGTGAAACAGAAGCACAAAGATGGGACGGTCACGCAGCAGGGCACCGGCAGAGTCCAGATCAGAACCCAAGTGTCCTGAGTCACAGTGCCGTGTCCTTATCCGTTAAACTACACCATCTCCATCAGCCAGGCGGTCATTGTTAAATAGACTTAAACAAAAGAGTTAGGGGTTGATTCTTGTTTACACTACGGCCCCTATACACTACTCCAACAGTGTAAAAGGCTTAAAGTAGGCATACATGCAGTTGAAATGGCCTTAATGTAAATGAGAACCAGTTCCTTGGGATGAGCTCCTGTTGAAAGGTTCTGGATTTTCATATCTCCCCTTCTGGTTTTAACTCCTTCGCTGCTGCAAGTTCGGTGTGTGTGTGTCTTGGTCACATTTTTGTAACAAAAGGAGCTGTTCAAATGAGCAGAACACAGCAGCAGATAGTATGTTTTCTCATGTGTGACCTGGGAAATCAACTTCCTCAGTTGCTGCAGCTACTTCCCTGTGTTCCATGGAGTTGAAGAGCTGTTGCAGCTAAAGCTTTCTTTGCAAGATGGTCACCTGAGCTCTGTAGATATAAGGAGCCAGTGAAGCTAGAGTTCTCCTCGTGACTACTCTTTTTTTCTAGTTCCCAGCATGTTGACGCCCTCGGGATGGTCTAAGGGAAGGGCAGGGAATAGGCAATCTATATGAGCTGTCACATTGTAGCTATGGGGTAAATGATGGCTGGGATTTCCAAAGGAGCTCCCAACTCTACCTCTCTTTGAAAATCGCAGCCGTAATTGCTAAATACTCCCTCTGCCACAAGCTCATGGCTCTAAAACTCCTTCCATCTCCCTCACGATTAGCTCCCTCTTGGTAACATATGATGCTTGTGCAAAGCCAAGGGTTGTGCAGTTACCCCTTCCCCCCTTCCCACCCCATCCCCCCAGTCCCAGTGTTCAGTCACCGGGAAGTCTGTTGTGATCTGCTGTGGCAGGTGCTCAGCAGGTACCTTGTGTGAGTCAGTGTGCTGTAGAGCACCAAAACAAAGCCCTGTAGCATGATAATCTAACATGTGGCCACGTGGCTGGTGCCACGGCTGCCAGACCCAGACCTGAGGAAAAGGTGGAGGTTTTCAGCTTTTCACAAGGTTCAGAAATGTGTCACGTTCGCTCAACCTGCCAACCTCTCTGTTCTATTTTTTAACCCCAAACGCACGCGAGTCGTGTGTGACAATCCACATCAGGGCTATACAAGCCCAGGACTTGCTGTTTCCTAGCCTATGGTGATGCTCCCAACCCATAAGTGGTTGGCCTTGCCCAAGAGGTGGGAGGAGCAATATATCTGGTGCCTCAGTCTCATTCTGCTACCCTTATTCCCAGCGAGTAGTGCCTTACTCCATTGAAGCCAACTTGGGCAGTAAGGTACTTCTTAGCCAAAGGGCAGCAGAATCTGGCCTGGAGAGGTTTGTTCTTGGCTCTTTCTTGGGTAGGAGAGAGCGTAAGATGCCTTTCTCCCTTGCAGATGACTACAAGTCGGAGCTGAGGGAGCAGTTGCCTTTGATCGCAGGGTCTGCAGCAGCTGGTGTGGTCTTCATTGTCTCGCTGGTGGCTATTTCAATCGTCTGCAGCAGGTACTATTTTTCACCCACAGTCTTTAGCTTTTCCTTTGCAATCAGAAGGGAGAGTCTCCCTGGCATGCAGTGGCCGTGCCTCCGATTCAGTGACAGGGCCTTCAAGGAGGGGCCTGTGATGGGTTCTGTCACAGAGATCCCCTTCGGACTGCCACCTGATGTGCTGAGATTACCTCTGAGCCCATTTTCTCTGTCAGTTTGGGCCTCCAGAACCCTGCCTTGTTGAGCCAGACACGCTAGTCTGCTCCAACACAGACCCAGGGTCTGAACCATGCGCCCCAAAGCTGCAGACTTAACTGAAAACAGCTTAAGAAGTGCTTCTGTCTCCAGCACCCAGACACACCCAGTTCCCAATGGGGTCCAAACCCCAGATAAATCCGTTTTACTCTGTATAAAGCTTACACAGGGTAAACTCATAAATTGTCGACCCTCTATAACACTTAATAGAGAGATCTGCACAGCTGTTTGCTCCCCCAGGTATTACTCACTAACTCTGGGTTCAATAATAAGCAAAAGTGATTTTATTAAATATGAAAAGTAGGATTTAAGTGGTTCCAAGTAATAACAGACAGAACAAAGTAAGTTACCAAGCAAAATAAAACAAAACTCGCAAGTCTAAGCCTAATACATTAAGAAACTGATTACAGATGAAATCTCACCCCCAGAGATGTTCCAATAAGCTTCTTTCACAGACTGGACTCCTTCTTAGTTTGGGTCCAGCAATCACTCACACCCCCATAGTTACTATCCTTTGTTCCAGTTTCTTTCAGGTATCTCTTTGGGGTAGAGAGGCCATCTCTTAAGCCAGCTGAAGACAAAATGGAGAGGTTTCCAGGGCCTTTTATATTTTCTCTCTTGTGGGTGGAAACACCTTTGTTCTTCTGTGCAAAGTCACAGCAACAAAATAGAGTTTGTAGCCACCTAGGCAAGTCACACGTCTATGAATGATTCAGCTTGTTGCAGGCCGACGCCATTGTTTACATGTTAGTTTGAATGTTCCCAGGAAAGCTCAGATGTGGATTGGCATCTCTCAAAGTCCATTGTCAGTTAAGTGTTTCTTGATTGGGCACTTACTGAGAATAGTCCTTTCTCAAGAAGCTGACCAAATGCTTCGCTGAGGCTACTTAGAATCAAACACATTGAGATACAAGTACATAGCCAATATTCATAACTTCAAATACAAAAATGATACACACACACAGAGACAGCATAATCATAACCGGCAAACTACAACCTTTCCACGGACACCCCACTTGACCTCCTCTGTACAAGTCCTGGTGCAACCATAGGACCCTGGTTGCAACAATGATCTATACGTTCACAGTTCATGTCAATAACGTCACAGGGCCATTGGCTGCAGTGCCTTCTGCTGGCCAGCCTGGAGCAAAGCAGCGGCCAGACTGCAGCAGAAGGGAACTCTTCACCATTCCCTTTGGTTGGATGTGCCGTGCCATATAGGTGTAACAGGAACTGCACTGAGATTTGGAGGTGGTGGAAAGTACGAAGTAAATAGCATGTGCAAGGAAAGCATGTGAGGTGGGGAAGGATGAAGTATCCTTGCAGTATTAAAGGGCACGAGATGTGAGTCTTCCAGCTCCCATTAAAGCTTGCCAGGAGAAGGCAGCTGAATGAGCTCGGGACACCTAGCACAAGGCAGTTTACAAATGACCATGATTCTAGTATAGTACTAGAGATTTCCAAGGCAGCGCTGCCACAGGCAAATATAACACCAGACAGTTCCCAGTGGGTTATAAATTTTTCAGTGGGTTTTTTTGCGAACACAATGAGAAGTTAGACGTGAAACAAGAGAGTAAGCGTTTTTCATTCAAGTGAACATGAGCCATGGAGACAGCAACATATTTAAAGGAGTTTAATCAGAGAATTTACTTCAACAATATTTTTG
The DNA here is from genome assembly GCF_002925995.2 of Terrapene triunguis. NCBI lineage: Eukaryota > Metazoa > Chordata > Testudines > Emydidae > Terrapene > Terrapene triunguis. The sequence continues at coordinate 2,817,702 of NW_020665188.1, read as the reverse complement.
CAAACACGGACCCAGTTTTATTGTCTCCTACCCCTTTCTGCTCTGTTCACTGAAACTGTAGAAAGCAGGGAGCACAAAAAATGGGCATGCGGATTCCAGAGCTACAGTTTATGCTGGGTCACTGTCTCTTCCTTCTCCTGTGGACACTCACTGTTTCAAATCTCTGACATACAGACCGATATGGGTAGACAGCTGCACGTGTGGGTGTGTCTCTATCGCTATTTCTGCATGTGAATGTGCACAGCTATATCACCTCGATGTAAATATGTGTTAGTGTGTGTGTAATAGGCATCATTTTCCCATGCCAGTGCAGGTAAATTCATTGTCACACTCTTTTTCAGAGATGCTCTGAGCGGGTCTGGGTAAGAGTGAGCCACTTATACATTACCTGAACAATTTGTCTCCCCTTTCTCTAGGAAGCGGGCTTACAGCAAAGAGGCCGTGTACAGTGATAAATTACAGCACTACAGCACTGGCCGAGGTGAGTGGAGAGAAAAATGGTACAGCAGGTTTGTGTTGGAGAAAGAAAGTTGTAACGTGTGTGTTTCCTATACAGTAATAATTTTTATAGAGAGTTGCAAGTGTCTGTGTGGCTTTAGAAATCACATCAAAAGATAAACTTCTCGGCGCAGCCTAACTCAGATGAAGATGATACACAGGACAATAGCAAAGAATTTATAATTATAAGATCAGTGCAGCTCAGCACACATTCATGGGCTTGAAAAAGGAGAGCGAGGCGGTTTGGTGGAGAGAGGGGGGAGGCTATTGTGCAGTAAGCTGCAGTACTAAAGAAGGAGAGAAGAAGACCGCGACTATAGGGTGGAATGAGTGGGGTAGAAGCATTGCATGCCTCTGAAGGTGAGGAAAAGGAGTTGGAAGTTGAGGGAGAGAGGAAGCTAGTGAAGGGATCTAAGGAGAGCAGATGTGATCAGCGCACTGGGAAAGGATGCCGATCTTAGCAGAAGAGCTAGTGCTGGACAAATAATTGGCTTTATGGTTTGGTGGCTGAACTGAAAAGTCTGAAAAGAAATTTCATTTCAGGTCTACCTGAAACAACAATTTTTCAGTTTTTCTCACTAAAACAGAAAACCCCCAAAATTTTGTTTGGGGTCAGCTCAAACCTGCATTTTTCAGCAAATAAATTATTCACCAAAAAAAAAAAAAAAAAGTATCACCCTATCTAGTTTTTGCTAGATTGGAGCTAATTACAGACAATCCAAAGTGCAGGAGGTTGCAAGGCACAAACTGACAAGACACAAAATGAGTAAGACATGGATCAGGATTTATTGTAGCAGGGCTTGAGGGGAAAGGGCAGATCTTAGAGATGGTATAGTGATCAGAGGAGGAGAGCAAAATATGCAGTGTGGCTGACTCTTGCAATTTTTATCATGTCTCTCCCAATATTTGGGTTCTTTTAAATCTCCAGATGCTGGAGACAGGTGATTACGTGAGATTCTCAGCTTTCCTTTAAAAAAAATTAAGTTTCTATCCCTCATTTCTGCAAGAAAATCTTGAAAATGTGATGAGTGCATCTTAGAGGCTCAGAGACCGGGAGACCAATAAAAAGAACCCAACCTTTATCATTGTTTTAGTCTTATGATTTTAAGACAAACTTTGGATTTTGGGGGGGGCCCTGACTCATGGTTTTGGAACAGATTTGGAATACAGAAACCGGCCTTTGTGTTTTGAGTCAGGGTGCTATAGAGGACAGTGGAGTTTCACATGGATAGATAAGAGGGGGTGCGTTGGGGGGCTGAGTGATCCAATAACCAGAAGTTTAGACACATTGAGCTGGAGCAGTCTGTCAGGCATCCATAAGGCGGTACCAGAGACACAGCAAAGGTGCAAGGCTGGTCAGGAAATGAATGTCAAAGTCAAGAGAGCAGATGGATGGCTTAACCCATGGGCTCAAAGGAGAGCATCTAGGGCAAGAATAAGACAGGCATGGGGTGGGGGGGGCAGTGACAGAGCAGGTGCCTCCTCGAGCAACACTGAAAACCAAGAGCATGGAGAGCTCAGAAAGCCCTGGGGAGGGAGGGCCCATGAACCAGGCAGAGGATGCTGGGGTCACGAACAAAGGGAGAAGGCTCTAAGGCTCGGCTATGTGACTGGGTGTGATGAGAGCAGTCTGAAGGGAGGGAAGTAGCTGAAATCAGGGCAGGGGAGTCAGCCTCGTACTCAAATCAGAGAAAAAGGACTCTGGGGAGAGGGGGTGGGGGCCTGGGCAAGACAGTGGGAGATCTCAGAAAGCCAGGGACAGGCGGTGAGGATTCAGGGAGGGAGAGAGCAGGTGGCAGAGGAGACCTGCTGCTGCAGATTGTCTGTGTTGTCTTAGAAGAAACCCAGGAGACCTTGAGCAGCAGAGGCAGAGCGCAAGGGCAGGGAAGGAGAAGGAGGTTTAAGGAGTGGAGCAGAGGAATTGAGAGCTGCTGTGGGTTGACAGCAGGGGAAGCAGACAGGGAGCTGAAGCAGAACAGAGGCAGGACAGTACAAATCTGAGCGAGTCTATGTATGGGGGGGGGACTTTCTCCAGAGATGGTCAGTAGAGTGGATGGAGCAGCCAGGATAGAGGAGCTAGGAAGAAAACCCAAGTTGCAGAAGCATTAGAGGAAATCAACAGCCTCATATAACTGGGGCTCCTCCTGGTTTCCTCCTTACATGGATATTTAAAAAGTTTGCTGGAGTTAACTTAGGGCCTGAACAGAAAATATTTGCTGGAATCTAAAAAAACCTTTTAGCATCTTTCATGCAGACCATGGGGTGGCAGCTCTTCTGTCGGCTTCACCACTCTTATGCTCAATAAGAGGCCAGTGCTTCTATCTCGCACTGGGCAACAGGAGGCTATGTTGCAAATAACTGGAAAGGCTTCTTGACTCGATGCTCCTGATCTGGTTGGTAAACAAATACAAGAACCTGAAAGTCAAGAGGAAGTTCTATTTTTCCAGAGGGGGTTAGCTGTTTTAAACCTCCCTTGGAGGTCTGTAGATCCACAAGTCTGAATAAAATCGAAGCATTGGTTGTGTGCAGAAAGTATAGCTCATACTCAGATACTCTTCCAGTGCATGAGCTCTGCTCTTGGTAAAACAGCAAATGGGTCTTTATGACCTGCATTGGAAAAGATAATAAATGAGTAAAGCAACAGCCCCAGCCAGTAACTCCCATCCACATTTCCACAGACTTCACATGCTCTAGCCACACGTGGAACCAGCTGCAAAGAGTTGAATTCTGCAATTCCCAAGTGCTTCAAGGAATGTCTCTTACACAAACACACATTTCTTTTAGGGCTTTGAAGATTACAGACAGCCTCAGCACCCACGTAAAGCAGGGCATAGCAGGAAAGCAGTGGAGTAGGAAATGAGATACAAAATTGGGACTAGCTGAAATCCAAATTACAGTCTACCACAGAAACCTCCCAGATGCATTCATTTTCTTTAAAAAGGACCCAAGGTGTAGAACAAATGGGATTAATTATAATTGTAATGAATAGATTATGTTATTTGAGAAATAGCATGAGGCATGTAATTGGACTACAGGAATGCAGATGCACAGGGGCAGAGTTAAGGTTGCATGTTGCATTTCGTGACTCTGAGTAATTCACTTTGTAACCCTAAAGTTCTTTTAGTCATTTTTGTATGGAATTTCCTAGAGTTTTTTTTTTTAATGAAGAAAACAGAGTGAATACAAAAACCAGAGATACCAACAGAAAGAGATTAAAGAAAAGCATGCAAAACCAGAAAATAAGAGCTACAATCTAGAAATGTATAGGTATATTGTTATGCCTCTGAATTACTAGGTAGTGAACTCACACCTTGTTTGCAGACTTAGCTCCAACCAGAGTACTACTGAGGGCTGATGAGTCATGCTAAACAGCGTGTCCAATTTGCTTGCTCTGGTTTGGGAAGGTGCCACCCAAATAGTCGACTGCCACGGATTCCAAAAACTGCTGAAGCTGTAAACCCCAAACCTGTCAGGGATTCTTGATCACGCTGAGGCCTAAACATCAAGCCAAGCTTTGGAATATTGGACCAATAGTTTTCAAAATGATAGGACCTGTTTCTCTGTCACCTTGCACTGTGTAATCATGCAGCCCCCTGCAAAATGAGTGTGAATGCTGCCCTTCTGATTCTGTCATCTCAAATGCAGGTGACTGCAACTGATATCTACAGAGGAAGGAGCTGCTGACCCTTGCTTCTGTTTTTCCTACCTCAACCAAAACTCCCTGTCCTTGCCATGTTTAAATGTTAGGGAGACGAGATGGGTGAGGGAATGTCTTTTATTGGACAGAAGTTGATGCAATAAAAGATATTCCCTCACCCACATTGTCTCTCTAATATTGTGGGAACAACCTGGCTACAACAACATTGCATGGCTAAATGTTGTCATGTATCATATGCCTACATAATATACCAGAGCAACACCCAGAGCCAAAACAGAGATGCCTGGGAGAGGAGGTGGTGGAATACTGTGGAATCAGGGAAGCTAGAGGATGGTTTTACCTGGGCTTGTTATGCATACAGTCCTTATTCATGTGGCTAAACCTACTGAGCCAGTGGCTGCTCCTACGAGTAAGAATTTGCCTGATATTTGTGTAATTCTCTTGAAAAAGTTTCTATGTATTTTGACTGAGGAATTCTTTTGCTGCTAGTTTGGAGTCCAAGCGTACAGATCCCTAAAGTTGAGTTAAACTGTATCCCTGTTTAGGAAGTTAGGTTACAATGTCATGGCTTTTATTGTTAATCACGGTTATTATGGTGGTGCCTGAGAGCTGACTAAGATCCGGGGTCCATTGTTCTAGGCGCTGTACAAACACAACTGCTAGAAGAGGGCCTCATCCTCCCTGATTGAACTAACCTCGTTATCTCTAGACTGATTCTTGCCTGCATATTTATACCTGCCTCTGGAATTTTCCACCACATGTGTCTGACGAAGTGGGTATTCACCCACGAAAGCTTATGCTCCAATACGTCTGTTAGTCTATAAGGTGCCACAGGACGCTTTGTCGCTTTTTACAGATCCAGACTAACACGGCTACCCCTCTGATACTAGAGAGTTCTAGTTAGTTCCATGATTTTTTTCGGAGGATGGAGCTTAGCTGATGGAAAGATAGGTGAGACGAAGGGATTGAGGATGTGGAGCAGGTGAGAAGAGGGGCCGAAGGAGGCTATGAGCAGGTAGGTGTGTAGTGACACTAAATTGAGTGAGAGACTGTGAGGAGGAAGCGGGAGGGTTGGAGCAAAGAGCCAGTCAGTCAGGGCAGAGAAAGTCCAGTTAAAACTAAAAAATATTTTAGATGGATTTTGATCTTCTTAGCTCCCCACTGAAAATCCTTGCAATCTTGATGATCTTGTAATCTTTGGGACCAGCAAATCTTTAAGCAAATGTTTTGTACAGTTCTCTAAATATCACTGGACTCCAATAAAATACAAGGGTTCTCTCTTCCCTCTGTTGCTTCCTTGTCCCCATTTTAGTCTCTTCTGCTGCATATCTCTACTTGGAAGAAAGGGTTTGTTGAAAGTCTACCAGCTAATGCCTTGTCCACCAAGTCGCTAGTGTTCTTTGCAGCCAGTACTCTGACTTGTTCCCAGTGCTGAGCACTTGTCTCCATCGCTGGAAACAGCTCACATGAAGTGAGGCAAAAACACTGCAGTAAGAGAACAGATGTCTTTGGAAGAGGTAGGACAGCCCTGCCCAAACTAGGATTTCAAAAGGATACTAGCATACCTCTCGTCACTCAGAAAAGAACAGCAGCTGTCGGTAGCTGAAAGGGCAATGGAACAAGCTATGTTGGGAATTTCCCTTCTGGATCTTATTCCAAATGAAATGATTAGAGAATGCAGCGGTGTGAAAGATATTGTCATGGAAAGCAGATATAGTAAGATACGATGGGCGGGCCACATAGCACTGTTCACGGACAATAGGTGGACTGCAATCATTACTGAGTGGTACCCGCGAGAACGGAAAAGACCACCTGGCGGCCTCCAAGAAGATGGGAAGATGACATTGTTAAACGTTTCGGACGAACATGGAGAAGAAAGGCAAGGATGCGAGAAGAATGGCGGATGTGTTGTGATCGGCGCAATCTTAACGACAGCTGAAGACCGATCGATCCAGGTGATCCAGGTGACAAGCATCCACCCTCTTGAACCAGTCCTTAGGAAAGATAGAAAAGGTTTTGTTGCAGGAACCTTTCTGCAGCTCCACCTGCAATTTGTGATCTTGGGGTCACATTGACAATTGGAGTTTTTCCTACATGTTTGCAAATATTGCCAACCTCCTTGAAGGAGGTAATTCTTGATGCACCAGAATGATTACAAATAAAACCCATGTGTTGTGAGTTCTGCACCTGAAAGCTCTGCTGTGAAGAGTGGAAAACAGGCTCTTGGATTGCCAGGGAGACTGCCAAGGTTAGAGAGATGACTAATGCTAATGCTATTATTGCATACACTAAAGGAAAACAGGTGGGAAATTTGTGGAGAGCAGCTAATGCAGTAACAAGTGCATCAACTGGAACAAATAATGCACTCATTTAACTGAACAGCAATTAGAGTCTCCCCTCACCCGGCCCAGCTGTTCATGTTAGAGCCACTTTGGGTGGGGGGTGGGTGGGGAGTAGAAGGGCAGGGTCTGATGTGGGATCCTGGGGAAAGGGATACTTGACTAGAGCTGTGCCATCATCTGATTTTCAGTGGCCAAACGGAAAAATAATTTTTAGAAACTTCATTTCAGATCGATCCACAATGAAAAATGTTGTAATGTTTCAGTGAACCAAAAAAGTCGAAAATATTTAGTTTCCGGGTGAATGAAATGCTTCATTTCATGCCTGAGTTTTTTTACCATTTTAAAACTGAAGTACAGTTTGAACTGAAAAGTGATTTTGATTAAAAAAAATTGAAATGTATTAGTTAAAAAATGGCAAACTAAACTTTTTGAGCTTTTCTGATTATTTTTTTTTGTGAGGGGAGGTGTTCAATCAAAACTATTTGATGAATTTGCAAAAAGTTTCAGCCAAACCAAACCTGAATTTTGGGGTGAAAAAATGTTTCATCCAAAAAATTTTGCTCAGCTCTACGCCTGATAGATGTGGTGAAACATCTTCTGTGCACAACAGGCCTTTGTGGATTACTCCAAAAGGGAGATTTGTCCTTTGCATGTTTGTGTACATGCATGCTGGCATCATTGCAACAGGCAGAATTTGTATAATTTGTATATGTAGTTACATGCATATGTGTGGGAATCCCTGGTTCTGGTTATCAAAGAGACATGGGCCTCCTATCCAAAGCAAGGGCACCTGGTTTCTCTTCCACACCAGCACTGAATAGTCCATGCTGAAAATGATGTAGCTTGCAGTTTTCTTTTTGCTGCAGCAATCTGGTGTAGCACCCAGAAATCAGGGGGAGTATGGATTTGGGGAGGTGGTATATCATGTATTCACCATCATCATAATAACTGAGCATCTCAGAAAGATTAGTGAGTATGTGCCCCAAATACACCCAGGAGGGCAGGAAGTGGTGTTGTCCCCATTTCACAGATGGGGAAGTGAAGCTCAGAATGAGCATGTGATTTAAATACCCAGGGTCACACAGGGAGTTTGTGACAGAGCTGGGAATGCAACCCAGATCTCCTCAGTCCCAGCCCAGTACCTTAATCACAAGCCCGTCCTTCATGGAAGAAGTAGGAGGAAAAACTAGTTTCTCATTCATTCTGAGAGATTATGGGGAATTCTGAGACTGAGTTTGATAAATTTATGAAGAGGATGGTATGATGAGACTGCCCATAGTGGCATGTGGCCCATTGGCGACTGCCAGTAGCAAAAATCCCCAATGGCCAGTGATGGACACTAGATGGGGAGGGCTCTGAGTTACTACAGAGATTCTTTCCCCGGTGTCTGGCTGGTGGGTCTCGCCCACATGCTCAGGGTCTCACTGATCACCATATTTGGCATCAGGAAGGAATTTTCCTCCAGGTCAGATTAGCAGAGACCCTGGGCGGGGGGTGGGGGGGGGAGGGTTCACCTTCCTCTGCAGCATGGGGCATGGGTCATTTGCAGGTTTAAATAGATTAAATGGTGAATTCTCTGTAATTTAAAGTCTTTAAACCATGATGTGAGGACTTCAGTAACTCAGCCAGAGGTTAGGGGTCTATTGCAGGAGTGGGTGGGCGAGGTTCTGTGGCCTGAGATGTCCAGGTAGTCTGACTACATTATCATGATGGTCCCTTCTGACCTTAAAGTCTATGAGTCTCCTAGGAAATAATAGTGGGCTCAATCCATCTCTTTTGCTTCTTGATCTTGCCAGCACTCCTCTTGACTCCTGGGAGGGGCTCTATGTAGCTCCTTCTCCCTCCGTGTTCCCCCAAGAAGTGCAGTGAGAGCGGAAGGGTTTGTGGTTTTCTTTCATCTCCCGTTAATCAGGCAGAGGTGGGGGATTGGCAGCTTCCTATGTCCTGCCCATCTTGGTCAGGGAGAGGTAATGGCAGGCAGAACAAAGTAGCTATTTTTTCTGTACAACCCTGTACTGGGGCAGATTTCTCAAGCAGGGCCAGATTCTCTATTGTATCTTCATTCACAGATACAGATTCCTGGCAGTTGTTCTGTTGGCTCATTACTGTTGTAGAATTGGTGAATACGTGTTCCTGTAAATAGTATATGGACCATATGTTTCTCTGCTGTATGTAGGCATGAATGTCTGTGTAATCAGAGAGGTATTTCCATAAATTGATGTTATAAGTATCGGTGAAATGGATTTTATATCTGTCATCACACACCCAATCAGTAATAGAGTTCCATTAGTAGTGGATGATGCATAAAGTTGTAAAACAGTTTAATTAATAAGCTTTGATTTGGACATGATCAACATTTTCTGAAAAAATCACCTTTTGGGCTGTAATTTCCCATGCTTGGTCTATGTCCCTGCTCTGCAAAGCACTTGGAGATGACCTGAGTATGAACAGTGCTATATAGGTTAGAACTGTAGCAATTCAATCAGTCGAAGTCTGCTCCAAGGTATGCCCCCTTGCAATCCCATGGATGTCTAGGTTACACACAGGAAGGAATTCACATGCAGGTAGAACATGAAACTACTAATGGTTACAGAAATGAGCGTTTGGCTTTGCTATCAAAATACTAACTCATTTGCTGTGGTCTAATAAGGTCGTTAATAACCGGATACAACTGAGACAAGTATCAGGGCAATAGCAAGAAGGAAAGGGAAGTATTTACAGTGGGATCGTCAACAGACCTCTGTGTTGGCCTACCTCTGCTCTCATTCACGCCAGTGATTAAACTCCCAGCACACAGCCCTTTTGAAACTCCCAGTCTTATTCCTCATAGTTATGGCTGGCTAAGGTCCTGCAGACTGAGATGATCAACCCCCCCACCCCCAGAAGATTTGGATGCCCTCATTCCATTAATGTGGGCATTCAGATTCCTTAGGTGGCTTTGGAAATCTCTACTCCCAGGTCTGCTGGGACACAGTATATTCACTAAAAAAAGATGCTTATCTTTCATTGTCCATGAATCTCCTGGCCTCCTTACTCCCCTTCTGTCCCATCCTGTGTTTGTTCACCCTATCAGCTATATTCCAGAGCGCACCCGCTCTGTGTTCCTCCCCAGAGCGAGGTAATGCAGAGAGATTTTTACCCATATAGTGGAAATTGTCTTCTTTAAAACCAGCGGTGGGTGCAGTGGTGGGATAAATTTCCTCCATACCTTTCAGTGTAAATTGGCCAGCCTTGCCCCACCTACCTTATGCTATCTGTCATGCTCTGTAATTTGGCTGCTCTGTAATTTAAAAACCTACTGACATCTTAAGGAACTACAATATATTGCAATGGTATTTGTGTGGCATCTTTCATACTCACTATCTCTCAGGATCCTTTCCACAGCTGAATAATACAGCAACAGAGCTAAACGTGAGCAGATGGAGAGAGAAATGAATACTCTGATCTTCACGCTTTCTTTCGTGCTCTCCCTTATGCTTGGATATACCATATGCACTCTTGTGTGCCAATCATCCACCATCTCCACATCCCTCTTTAAAGCACACGTCTTCCCTCAAATCTGTCAGGGATAATTTGCATAAAACTGAACAAATGTAAATATTCTCTAATAATCCCTTACTGCAATTAACCAGAAAGAGGCATACAAAGCTAGTAAACTTAAATCATTCACTCTCTGCAAGAAAGGCTACTGAATAGAGCTGGACGGGAATTATTCAACAAAACCTTTTTTCACCCGAACTGCAGCTTTTGGCAGAAACGTATCAGTTTCAATGAAACTTTTGTCAGGAAGGTTTCTTAGATCCAGGGTGGAATTTCCAGTCAAAATTAGAGAGCATGACTCACCCCAGAATAGCCAAGAGCTCAGTGGTTTGAGCACTCACCTGGGATTTGGGTAAACCAGGTTCCAGTCCCTGCTCCGGATCAGGAAACTGGCGCATATTGTCTCTTTTTTTTTTTTTTTTTTTTTGAAAAATTCCAAAGCGTTTTGGTTTTCACTTTGTGTGAGACCTAAAACAAATTTCAAAACCTCAACATTTTTCAGAGAATGGAATTCTTGTTTCCCGCCAGCCTCCTACCAAGCTTCCCAAGGAACAGCACTTCCCCCTGATTGTGAGAGGTGATGTTTCTCCACCAGCCTTCCCTACCACAGCCTGTCCTGGTCCCTTGTCAGCATTTGTTGTCTAATGTAGGGCCAGTCCTGCTCCCATTAATGTCAATGGGGGGATTCATTTATTTCAAAGCAGGATCAGACCTTGAAACTGTGGTCTTGTCCTGTTACCTCCATGCACAGCTATAGCGCTATATACATCAGAATAGTGTCTGTCTCATTGGTAATAATAAATACAGAGGAAGAGTGAATGCGCTGGAGGATAGTTATTGCACACGTCAGACGCTGCAGAGGAGAAGGCTGGCACACCACCACCACCAGCAGCAAGACTTTGTGAAAGGGGAGAGGGGAAGTTCAGCACAGAGCCACAAAGGTCCATTGAGAGCAATGGAAGTGAGGAGCCTACATGCCTTTGTGGAACTGGGCCCTAGTGCCTACAGAGTGGGGGGATTGGGGAGAGGAATCGACAGAGAAAAGGTGCATTTGCTAGGCTGGGGCAAGTGATGGTTTAAAGGCCATGTGGCTGTTATGAAGTGGACCCTGTAATAAATGGGAATACAGCGTGGAGGGGGTGTGGTCTCAGTTCTTTGCTTGGGTGAGAGGGTGGCTGAAGAGGGGGTTGCAATAGTCCAAGTGAGAAGAGGCCAAGGAATAAGTGAGGGTTTCCTGAGAGGTGGGGTTGTGGCAGAGGGGCACATGGGCATGTTGTGATAGGTATCCCTGATATTCAGCTTCAGAGAAGCCTTTGATACTGGAGCAGGCTGTGCTGCTCCACACAGAGTTAGGCCTCCAGCAGCCTTGCCCTCCTCGGTGCCCCTCCCATCCTGGCAAACAACCTGGTGGCATTGGATCCACAGGCTGCTGCTCCTTCTCCCAATCTGCACTGAGGCCCCGCAACCCCTCTGGGGTGAAAGAGCAAGGGAGACAAGATTTTTTGATCACTACTCAGTCTTGGTTATGATCCTGTAAATCCCTTTGTAATCCTGGCAGGAGCATCAGCTGCTCTTGTAAAAAAATTTATGGGGCCATTAAAGTGTATGAGACTGAGCCGTAAAGGGATTTATGAAGTGGGAGATGTACAGATGGCTTCATTGCAGTTTTCATCATCAGCCTTGGGAATGTGGCGCGTCTGCCCAAACTGGCCCTGCTAGGAGCAAGGAGCTCATCTGACATCCTTTTTGAATCTCAGACACCAGAATCATGAGCTCATTCTTCCATCAACTGTTTTTTCACAATCACTCCATAATTAACAGGCAACATCTGATAAACTCTTTCGCTGAGATAGTTGGATTTCACTGCTAATTCAGAATGGCTCACTGGCATCGTAAAGACGCAATGGGCTCATTCAGATTCCCAATGTACAGTCTGTCACATGACAAGAACATGACAACAGGCGAATTGTTCAGATGTCAGCTTTAGAAAAGCTTCCATGGGACCCTGATCCTTGAGTGGGGCTCCTAAAGATACAAATAATAATAATAATAATAATAACTAATAATAATGGGAACAATTAACTAAGCAATTAAAATAAATATCAAAATAGTGGTTTGACCTGTAGTGTAAACCTTCGAAGGAAAACAGGTCAGACCAATGGAGTGGGGCGGAGAGACTTTTCCCTCTCTGCTCACCCCAGACATGATCATCTGGAAATCCTCACTGACATGGGTTCTCTGCTCACTTGATAGATTGTAAGGTCCAAAGGGACAATTGGAATCACCAGGACTCTCTCGTTGGCAAAGTCTGTGCCCAGACTGGAAAACCAAACCACCTCTCCTTATACCAGCCCCCAGCAGTGACTAGCTTAGCAATGTTTCCAACTTGGCTGGGTCAGTCCTGATTCCCCTGAGCGCAGGGCAGCATGGGGATCGGGGCAGCTACTCCTTCCCTCCCCCATCCCACTGTGGAGCAGGAGGCGACTCAAGGGACTTATCCCTGTAGAGGAGAATCTCAGATTTCATTAAGCAAAAACCCCATGAGTGTGTTACGCTTTTCTTTGAGAAGAGAGTCTTGGAAAGGCAGAGCGGTGCGAGCGAATGGCTCAGGGCAACAGGAGCGGTAGTGAGGCTTCTCTTCCACAGTGGGGGGCACAGGGTGACCTGCAGCCCTGATACAGACACCCTGTGTAAGGATTCACTCAAGGTGTGGTGTGGCTCAAGAATCACAGTACTGTTTCTCCCCAAAATTCTTGAGCTGACACTGTGCACAGTAGGGTGATGATCGAGGGCTAAGGCCGGATGAGATGATTACCCCATTCCATGTGTCCAGGAAAGCAATTGAAGAAGTCCATGGGAGAGAGGAACATGGTGTCGGGAGAAAGGGAAGATATAGGGCCATCCTAGACCATTGTTCCTTTAAGGGCCCGGGACTAGGAGCCTTGCAGAACGGGTTGGGCAAAGCTCCCCTCTCTCCCTGCTGGCCAGATGTTTGGGGGCAGGCCCCTAGCAAGGCATGCTTATGACTGGGGAGACCGAGGTAGAAGAAGTGATTGTTGGCCACTAGTGTTCTGAGGCTGGGATTTTGAAAGGAGCCAAAGGGAGTTAGGTGCCAAATCGATGGGCGGCCAAAATCAGTGACCTCTTTGGTAGCACAAGTCAGGAGTCTGGATGAAAGGCAAAAGATACGCTCAAAGGAGGGATGTGAGGAAGCAAACTGGGAAGAGACTTAGTGGGAAGAACAAATGAAAAGTAGGAGAGGGAGGAGGTGGAAGGAAAGCAGGCTGAGAGATAACAAATTGAAGGGGGTCGGCAGGAGAACAGTGCTGGGGAGTGACAATAAAGAAGAAAGGAAATGAAAGGAGACCTGGCTGCTGCTGGTTGGAATGAAAGGGGACAGTATTGTTTTTTCCAGTGGATGTGTCGTCATTCCTGGGAGACAGTTATAAGCATCCAGTTATTCCAGTGCTAGCTAGCCGGGATTACCAACTCCGGCATGCGCAAAGCTCTTTGCCAATTAAAGACATCCACTCCTGCTGCTAACAGGGCCTGGGAAGAGAAACTGTAGAGCTGGGGAGAAAAGTGTGATAATTTCAAAGAATGAGAGGCAGAGAAAAAACAGAATGGACTGGAAATGGAACAGAGAGGAGAATGGAAAGGAGAAGATGGGCATGGAGTGAATTAAAGGAGGTGGAAGGAGAGAAAAAGAATGAGGGAGAGAAAACTCAAGAAAATATGCCACCAGAGTATAGGTCAGTGAACTTTCACCTCTCTATGTTCCTAGTGATATTTCCATAGATAGAGGCCTCAACTGGAATCAAGGCTGAGTTGCGTTAGGCACTGTGCAGACACATCATAGGAGACAGTCTCTACCCCAGTGAGCTTACACTCTAAATAGACACAACCGACAAAGATGGGAGGGAGAAGAGAACCACAGACTGGGGAAGTGACTTGCTGAAGGGCACAAAGCAGGTCAATGGCAGATCCAGGAAAAGAACCCATCTCTCCTGAGGTCCTGTCCACTGGGCCAGAATCTCTCTGTAATTGTATGGTATTTCCCTAGTTGGTGCCCTCCTGCCCCAGGAGCTCGGGGCAAGAAGAATTCCAGAATGGTGTTGTTACTGGTGTGGGGCATACCATGTAGGTTTAACCATAACATGCCCCACACGAGTGTGTGTAATTAGAGGAGAGTAGCTGCAAATAATGTCTATTACCTATGTTGCAGGTGGTGCTACCTGCTTCCCTTATCCAGCTGTGGAGGGTTTAATTCTGAAAAGCACCGTTTTATTATGATATTTTAATAGCATTTGCTGGATTCATTTTTTCCACTGCCTAATGTGCACCAGATGAGAGGAAATGCCACTTGAGCAGCCACCATTAACGGCGTTTGCAACCCTGGGCTTGACGATTTTTTTTTATTTTTAACGAGTACAGTAACAAGATCTGAGTCCGATTTGACGCCCGAAGGCAGATTCCACATCTGTCTATAGTGCCACAGAAATTCCACAGTCGTCTGGCTGAGCCTGGGCAGCCCTGACTTGAGGAACATCTCCTTGGAATGCTTTTTAGTAGGCAAAAATAGTGCCTGACTATTGGTTATGGAGGCTCGTAACTCATCTTTTATCAGGCCATTCGGGTTTTTGATTATAATTGCTACACTCTGTCAATTTAGTAGCAGCAACAAAACTTTCAAAGACCTTTTTGGGTAAATAAATATTTCTCAAATTATGCAGGAAGCATCATAAAATTGCTACTTTCCTTACCATAAAACCAGCTAATTGTAGTTTTGTAACTTCATTGCTGGGAGCTGAATGTGCTATATAAGCAGGAGAGCACTTGGGGAAAAACACTTATAGCTATGGGTTTAACTCAAGAAGCTGTGGCTTTAGGTTGTCTGGAGCAAATGAAAACCCTCTTGGCATGACTTTACCTCCTAGAATGATAGCTGCAGCATTCAGAAAAACACGGTGCTGGCAGTGTTACCAACTCTCCTGATTTTAGCGCAAGTCTCCCGGTATTTGATGTTCATCATACAGCCCCCAGATCCTGAAGTCGTGCTACTTGGTGAGAATCTCCGCTTCCCTTAAAAACAAAGGAAATTTCTAGCCTTTGTAGTTGTGAAGAAAAACTTGAAACCGTCACCCAAGTGCAACCTAACACTTCAAAAACTAAAATGCAAATAACAAGAGCTCCACTTTTTAAAAATCCTGTGATTTTTAAGCCAATCTTATGACTTTTTGAGGCCTGACTCATGATTGTTGAGCTCTTGGAGTTGGCAAAAGGAGTATTCCTTTCTTAGAAGATCAGGGCCTAGTCTATCTCCTTCACTATAGGAATGTATTTTTCCTGTTAGGATGATACTATTATTATTAATATCATGCTTATCACACTAGGAACCAGCCAAGAATGGGGCCTATTGTGCTAGGGTCTGTACAGACACAGAGCAGCAAACTCTCTCTGCTCTGAAGAGTTTACAATCTAAATAGATCAGACAGACCCAGGGTAAAGGAAAGTGGTCTAACACACATAGCGAGAGTGAAAAACACTGTAATATTTTCCTTGTGCATATCTGTTTGTCTCTTTATATGTCCATACTGTATTTTATATTTCTTTATGTATTTCTCTTTATGATTTTATCCTTGTAAATTTTCTTTCTTTTTAGTATTTTTATTTTTTCCTCTGAAAGTTTAAAATAAATTTTGTTTTTTTCCCTTTCTAACCTTTCTTCCTTTAATCCTTCATTTCCCACCTTGCTATTTTTCTCCTTTTTCTAATCTCTTCCTCCATCACTCTCAGTGTGCTATGTCACAGCTGCCTGGTATGACCTCAGCGGCGGCTTCCCCTCCAAAAAGTGTCAGACTGATAAATATTGATCTCAACCTGCAATTCTACATTGGCTCTGCTGCTAATGCATTTGATATGACTTCAATAAATAAATAATGGCCACGCTGCAGGTTCCCGTGTGCTCTGTGTGGACTGGTCTCAATCTGTCAACTTATAAGTAATACGTTCCACCTACCAGGAGAGGAGCAAGAGGGAAGATAATGGAGGAGAAGTGGAGGACAGAACAATAAGAGCAGATGAGTGGGACTGGGGCTGGAAGGACGGAGAATGAGCGAGAGAGAGAGTGGAGTAGAAGAGCTAAGAGAAATAGCATTGTAATTGACTTGCAGAGAAGTGAGAAGGTATCAGAGAGACGCAAGATGCTCCCAAAGCCCTTTCCCTAAATACCAACTGTTTTTTTCTCCCTGTTGCTGTCCCTCCTCTCTCTCATGATAAGGCTCTCCAGGGATGAAGATCTACATTGACCCCTTCACTTATGAGGACCCCAACGAGGCTGTCCGCGAGTTTGCCAAGGAGATTGACGTCTCCTTCGTGAAGATTGAAGAAGTCATTGGAGCAGGTGTGTCTCGTTTCACCATTGGGTGTCTTTCCCCACCCGCCCTCCCACCCTCTCCACAACTTCCGCATCTTCCTTTCTCTTCCTCCCTTTCATTTTATATCCACTCATAACTCAGAACGGACCAGCTAACTCATTCAGCTAAAATAAAAAAAGATTCACACTTCTGCCTACAGTCTGAGTTCTGAATACTCTTCTGAGGTTTGGGAGGGTTTGGTTAACTTATTAATTCATTGATCTTGGTGCTTCTTTGACCTCTTAGTTTAACTTTCAGGAAATAACAAGAGAAAGTTGGACATCTCTCTCTCTCTGTCTATCACCTGAAGCATTTGTAGTATTATTGTTAAATTACTGTATTATGTCAGTAGAATAATAATAGAGAAAGTGAGAAGTTGTGAGGAAGATTCAAAGAACCAATTGATTGTTTCAAATTTGGGGTCAGATTAATCTCACTGCTTTATGCTGCTCTGTCAATGCAAAGCAGCTGCAAATCTGACTTAAACATGAACCATTCTAGTGATCTGTAGGTATCATTAGCTTCTGCACAAGAGATCTATAATTTAGGCTGCCCATTATTTGCTCTATAATAAATTCAAGCTAGGTAGTTTTACATCTGGGGATTGGAGAACTTTAAGGGATACTGTCAATTAGTTTGAGGCCTAAAATTTATATATTGTTAAAAAGAAAAGGCAGGACGGGGTCAAGAGGTTATAGAACATCATAACTTGAGCTGTTTGGTAAACTGGAGATTTTTGCATGGAAAATTTTGGCTCGTCATTCAAAGAAACCCAAACTGAAGAGGCTTCAGTTTTCAACAGCTGAAAAGTTTCTGTTTTAAGTTTTTTTTTTTTTATTTCTGATGCAAAATCAGAAATTGTCAAAGACAGCAGACACTTTCCAAGGAAACAAAAAATGTGAAAATCCAATTTTCTGAAAAAAAATAATGTTGACGAAGACTTTTCCACCAACCCTAATGATAACATAGATATTGATCTATTTCAAATAAACCCCGTTATTTTGGATGCAAACTTTCCCCTGTAGAGCTGAGACCCCTATGAAAAACAGCATTGTCCCACTAATGTCCACGTAAAACAGGAAGTTAAACTTGACTCTAAACAAAAGTGAAACTGACCCACTTACTTTCACATTCCAAGAGGAGTGAAATGCAAAAAGGACAGTGTCAATTATAACATTTTAGATTTAGGAAAATTCTTTTGTTTTACTGGTATCTTAGGCTCTGATCCATGGCATCTGCACAAAGCTCCATTAACGTTGGAAGAGTTGTATGGGGGTGCAGGGTTGTATCCAAGTAGAGCAGTTTGTAGGCTCAGGAATATTCTTAGTAGCAGAGGAATGGATGCTTTTGACACTGCCCCTTTAAGAGGGGGACGACAAATAGTATTAAGAGGACACTATTTAAATGTGCACATATTTCAGCCAATCAGATTGGAGCCTTGGCAGCTATGTGATACTGCTGTTCTTTACCATGGTTTGTTGTGGTGGAGAAGGAGGAAAAGGAGGAGGTGGTTGCAACTGATATTCTTGCAATTGCAGGGGAGTTTGGAGAAGTGTATAAAGGACGTCTGAAACTGCCCAGCAAGAGGGAAATCTATGTGGCCATTAAGACATTAAAGGCTGGCTACTCTGAGAAGCAGCGTAGGGATTTCCTGAGTGAGGCCAGCATCATGGGACAGTTTGACCACCCAAATATCATTCGGCTGGAAGGAGTGGTGACCAAAAGCCGGCCAGTCATGATCATCACAGAGTTTATGGAGAATGGAGCTCTGGACTCCTTTCTGAGGGTAAGGAAGCATGATGGCCTCATTGGCTGCTCTTCTATTATAGCACTGGAATGGAGTCACGTTCATTGGAATTGAGTCATGCTGTGTTGTAGAAGATCCGTTGAGGTCAAACCTCTAGCAGCTGGGCTCATGGAACCCTAATAACTGACCTAAGAAACAATATTGAGAGAGGGCGAGATTCTCAAACGAGCCAAAGGGATTTCAGAGCACAAATCCTGTTGTCTTTCAGTGAGGCTTGTGCTCCTAAATCTCTTGGGCACTGATGAAAATCTCCCCCAGAGACCTCAGTAAAAGGAAAGGGTTGCTGTGCCCACTACTACAAAAGGGGAAATGAAGAAATCCATGAGGGGAAAGGCCAGTTTTTGAGTGAAAAGATAAACCATAACTGCATTAACACGTTCTGAGGGCTGGGGATTCCACTCCCACCAGGAACCACCCCAAATAAAAGTTCTTTGCTACTGCCTGGGGACCTGATCATCATGCTAGCTAGGTGAGGTGAAGGGAGGCAAGTATAGGAAGCAGAAGAGGCCTTGCAAGGACTGGGAATGCTAGATCAAAACTGAGAACTTCTGAATCACTGAGGCATGGGCAGCTATTTGAAGTGGTCTAGAACTGGAGGGAAGGGAGGGGGAGGCATGACCAGAATTAAAGAAGTGCCCTTTTATTTTCTCACTTCATATTTGAAGCCAGCTTTGAGTATTTTTAGCATCAGCTTGTAGCATCATGGAGCATCAGTGACAAGAGGTCCACTGTGTGACTCCAAACACTGCTCTTTCGTGGACAGTGTTCATCTCATTACGGGATCTGAGATCATCTGGAGGAAGCAGCTGCTGCAGCAACAGTATTAATCCTCACGCGGCAGGGAAACCATCCGTCGTTCTTTGTACTGGCATCTTAGATGGTGTGTCCTAGGGGTCTGGAGGCAGCTCAAAGGCAATCTGACCCAGAGTTCTGGTGCACACCTCTCAAGAGGTTGGGAGGTAGGGGAAGGAGGGTGCAGGAGAGAGGGAGGGAAAAGAAGCCAGGGAGGGAGAGACAGGAAAGAAAGATGGATGAAGAGGGAAGGAGAGGAGAAGGGAGGGGTAAACACTTAGGCTGAGATTTTCAAAGGGAGTTGGAGGAATGATTAATGGGAACTGAGCATCCAAATCCTGTTAATGCCACCTTCTTTCCAACGCTCAGAAGCAGGTAATTTATATGTCTAATTTCAGTCTTGATGTAAAAATAGCATCACTAATTGGTGCATCAGCTGCTTGGAAAGATAGCAAAGTAGGTCATCAGTGTCCCTCCATGGGGGCCAGCCCAAAGTAGCGAAATACTTGAGGGCCCTAGAGTCAGACTGACCCTTGGGTGCATGCACAAAGAGTTGGGAAGGAGAGACTGTTGTGAGGAGCCTTGCACCCCCATGCAGGTGCCAGAAACAATTGCAGTCCCTGTGCTTTCCAGAACTGACAGATTGCTCCCTGCTGTTGGCATTATACTCATAGAGGCCCCAAAAAGGGAGAGGGAGGGGGTGCCCTCTAATAAGATGGCCACATTTTCCACATGATAGGCTCTGACGTCTGTCTCCTGGGAATGTTGACCTTTTTTTTATTGAAAAGAGAGAAAACAAATGGCCTGAAAAATAAAAAGCCCAGAAGAGATTTTAAATTTTAAGAGACAATGGAGCTAGACACAGATTTTTAGAGATGACTTTTCCCTAAATTAGTTAAAAAAATTAGTTAACCAAACAACAACAACCACCTGACCATCCTGACACCAAACACAACAGAAACTGGACTCTCAGGCTGAAAATGTGCTAAGTGGGAGCTCGGTGGTTGTTGTTCATATTACAGTAATGTCTGGAGGCCTCAGCCATGCTCAGGTCCCATTGCGCTAGGTGCTGTACATGCACCTAGTGATAGTCCCTGCCCCAAGCAGCTTACAGTCTCACTACATAGGAGAACTGACTGGCCCAGAGTCACAGGTTTGTTTGGATAATGGAGTTATCTATTACCCCAGGAATAGCTGGATCATTCTAATTATGGCACCTGCTCTTTATGACCGCAGCAAAACGACGGGCAGTTCACAGTCATCCAGCTGGTGGGGATGCTCAGGGGAATTGCTGCGGGAATGAAGTACCTTGCGGAGATGAACTACGTGCACCGGGACCTTGCCGCCAGAAACATCCTGGTCAATAGTAACTTGGTATGCAAAGTGTCTGACTTTGGCCTCTCACGCTACCTGCAAGATGATACCTCTGACCCAACCTATACCAGCTCTTTGGTATGTACCTTCTGCCCTGCTGCATGCTCCCCTTTCCCGATCTCACTTTGCTTCCACAAAATTGCATTGCTTCCTGGGGCCTTTCCCACTTCAGGGGGCAGTTCATTACAGCTGGACCCTGTGGGGAGGGTTACAAAGGGCAGTGAGGTGCCCAGGTCCCACCGAAAGGGGGGAGTAAATAGGGGTGGGCGGGTGGGAGATCCTTGGGGGCTCTTCTTCTATTTCTTGCCCTGGCCTTTATAAATCTCAGCCACAACCCTGCTGTGGAGTTTAGGGCTGTAGGCCCATTGCAGAACAACATCAGAGCTCAGTCGGATGGAATGATAGGATTGTAGATTCCAGTATCCATCGGCAATAGCTTCTTTGGGCTGCATTTGCAAAGATATTTAGGTGCCTAAAGATGCAGATAGGAACTCGGTGGCATTTTCCAAAGTGCGTAGGTGAGTTTGGTGCCCATCATCATCTTTAGGCACCCAAATACACTTGTCAATCTGGCCCTTTCTTGCCACTTTCCCTTCAAATGACATTAAAGCATCCTGTGATTTGTTTCTCTCGTGCTTTGAAAGGACAACAATTGTTTTCTTTCTCTTTGTACCTCTCCCTGCCTTCTCTCTCTGTCGCTCCTTTCTTCATCATCCTTTCTTTCTCTTTTTCTCCCCTTCCCTTTCCTGTTCCCTCTCATTGTTTTTTCTCTCTTGTCCCCTCCCTCTCTTAAGTTTTTCTGTGCTCTTGGCTAGTTTTCAAATGAGAATTTCTCTCTCTTCCATTAAATGAGTGGGGAAGGGGGTGAACAGTGGGGATCTGGGAAGAGGTGCAGAAGGGGAAGCAGAAGGAAGACTGATTGCTTATAGGAGGTGTTTTAAGTACAGCTACAGTACCACTCTAATCCTGAGCTATCTTTCTCTGCTGGAAATCGTTCCGGGCATTAATTAAAGAGACAAATCTAATCCAAGCTCCACTATTCCCCAGTCACAGTTCTCTTGCTTAATTAACTCATTCATAGGTAATCCCAGTTCTCCCCCACTCCCTCATTGTCTCCTTGTTCACCTGTGGTAGCCTAGCACTCTCCCCTTGGTGCCTGCAGTAGAGAAGATAACAGAACCCTGGTCCCCTCTAGAGCATTCTTTTGGAATCATTCTGCCATCAGGAACTTGGCCTCTGGATACTATCGGATTCTGTCAAAAATGGGGTGGGAGGGAATAAGAAGATACTTGGGTGATTGTCATATTTGGAGTGAATGAAATAAATAAACCACCCATTATGCTAAGATTCAGTTTATAAATACCCTATAAAAGGTTAATAAATGATTGATAGATGTCATAATATACTACAGACATGAGTCATGTATAGTATAGATGGTTATAAGTGCCTCATCAGTTGGTGTTACAGCTGGTTATAAAACATGGTTACGAGCAACCTGTTGGACTGTACCACAATCTGTAAGAATTGATTAATCATTTATTAACCCTTTATAAACCATAGTAGTAATAATATGATCCGCGCATGCCTTGGAGAGTGAAAATAAGGAGAACACAGTTTTTATTGGCAGCAGTAATAAAGGGGTTGAGGATTGTAGATCAGCAACAAAGCAGGTCACGTCTATGTTGCTCAATAAGTACAATTTAAAATATCAGAGGGGTAGCCGTGTTAGTCTGTATCCACAAAAACAATGAGGAGTCCAGTGGCACCTTAGAGACTGGCAGATTTATTTGGGCATAAGCTTTCATGGGTAAAAATCCACTTCTTCAGATGCATGGAGTGAAAATTACAGATGCAGGCATAAATATACTGACACATGAGGAGAAGGGAGTAATTTGTAATTTTCACTCCATGCATCTGAAGAAGTGGGTTTTTTACCCACGAAAGCTTATGCCCAAATAAATCTGTTAGTCTTTAAGGTGCCACCGGACTCCTCATTGTTTTTGTATGATGTAAAATGTAAAGATTTTGAAAGTAAAGAATTAAAGCAACTTCAGTAGGAGTTTGCCTGAGCAGTGAACTTACGGGTTTGGTCCAAACCACTGAAGATTTCAAATCAGTAACAAAATACGTGTGCAGGCTTGACCTGTGACAACGGCACTCTAAACCGAACAATTTCTCCTTTGTCTTCTTGTCAAGTCCTCTGTTCAGACTGTTCAATTTGCCGGGTTGTTCCTTGGCTCCAGCATGGAACTAGCCTATGAATGGAACCTCCTTGTGGTTAGGGAGCTGCAGGTGGAATTCAGAGGGATGGTTTTGACCTTTGAAGCCCGAACTGGTTTGGGGGGTGGCTCTCAGAGAGCCCACCTTTCTCACATGGCTGCAGTTATGATCAGCGGAGCTCCCTCGATTCAATCAGGAGGAAGCTGAGGATGTGGTGATCTCTGTGAAGGCCTCTTGGCTCTGAAATCCACATCTCCCCTGGGTGCATCAGAGCCCAGAATTGTTAACTTTCTGGCCATGCTGCAGAGAACACACACACACTCCCGTTGCATAGGGCACAGATCAAGTCTTTATGAGCTATGAGGAAATGCCTACTGGGTAGAGGGATTGTTGTTATACTGGGCCGGAGGGTTGGCCCATTGCATGGAATCTGAATTATAGTGTGTAATGTAATTTGAAGCAGAATGCGCTTGTGAGATGAGCACCTTTTGGATGTGATCAAATAGAAGTAAATAAATAAGGAGAATCACCAAATGTAGGAACCCGAGGTAGCTGGGGATGTGGCCCATTGATGTCAACGGAACGAAGCCAATTCACACAGGCTTTGGGTCTGGGCCAGAGTCTGATCCTGCTGCT
The DNA here is from genome assembly GCF_002925995.2 of Terrapene triunguis. Lineage (NCBI taxonomy): Eukaryota > Metazoa > Chordata > Testudines > Emydidae > Terrapene > Terrapene triunguis. The sequence continues at coordinate 2,794,419 of NW_020665188.1, read as the reverse complement.
TTTGACTTAAGTGGCAATGCTGCCTAATAAGGAGCACAGATTGTGGCATATTAAGTCAAACAATGTCATTTGAGATAACATGCCCGGCACTAGCTGCTGGGGAAAGGCTTGAAGTGGCCTTTCCCACCTTTCGAGATAAAATGGATTCTCTCATCTGTGTTTATATTTAATTTATGCCATACTAGGCCTTCCCAGCAGCCGGGAAATGATGCTCTGTCTGCAATTACATCACTGCCTCCCACAGCAGGTTTGAGGCTCTGGGGAAAAGGCAGGAAAAACAAGCTGGCAGTCACTTTCTCAGTTTGTAGTTATTTAACTAGTATTTTTGCCATCCGTCTTTAAAGAGCACCTGACACTTCATGGAAGACTATGGAAAACATTCGTGCCAAACAATTTCTGAAATGATTCAGCCCAGAGTAAATACCAGACATATTCTGCATTTTCCCTTCTTCCCCCATTATTTTAACTATTACTGGAGTCATTTACATGGAAATGTGATTGTTGTTCTCCAACAGTTCATATGCTCCTGCTGCTTATTCCCCACTGAAGTCATAACCCTCTGAATGTGACATCATACTCCTTGCCAAGGTAACAAGAAATGATGTCACAAGCAGAATTATGGGGCAGATTCTCCATGGAGCTGGGACACTTTAAACCAGATGAGGATCTTGCACTGTGTTGTCTGGTGGGAAATAACCAAAGGCAGATGAAAAAAGAAATAGAGATTCTGTTTTCATGTGTTGATAAGAATCAGGGTTCTAAACCTCCTTCCCCATGAAAATGAGCTATTCTAAACAGGATGGTTTAGGACCTTTCCTAGGGATTTTTAACACAACCTCATGGGTTCAAATCAGCAGCAGGAAAAAGGAGGGATCCTTCCCTGGAGCAGCTTTGACCTCTTCTGATCATTTTATTGCAGTAGTTAAAATGATTTTCAGGGACTAGGGCTGATAGGATTTGGGTGTAGCTTCCCCTTAGTGGTTGAGTGTAATAGACTCATTACATTTAATGGGAGTTATTCAGATGTACATTGAAGGGGAAAGAGACCCTGGTCTACAGCATTCTGTACCTTTTGCATAGAGACCTGAAGGTCTATATGGTAAATCCCATATATAGGGGAAATGTGTTCTCTATAAATCACAGTTGCCGTCTGACGAAGTGGGTATTCACCCACGAAAGCTTATGCTCCAATACGTCTGTTAGTCTATAAGGTGCCACAGGACTCTTTGTTACTTTTTACAGATCCAGACTAACACCGCTACCCCTCTGATAGTTGCAGTAATGATGCTCTAATTGAAGTAGGATTCACTTCCATTATGGGAGCCTTCTCTCAGGGGTCAATAACTTTCTGGAAAAAAAATTACCCTTTGGACTGAAATTTCTCTTGCTTCTTAGTCCACAGGTGTCTGAATTTGGAAATGTCGCTAGAATGACCCGGAGCAGTCTGTGGGGTAGTTGAACATGAAGAAGTGTGGGTCTGAGTCTTCAGTGCCTTGCGATTGATGCGTTTATTATGCCTGCGCAAAGTGGGAGTACAGTGCTACCATCCAGATTTGATAGCCCTTTATGCCCACTTTGCACTGGGGTAAATGATGACACACGATGGAAGGTAGCGGAGCGTCAGGCCCCACATCCCTGTGGCTTTCTTTCCTTTGTTCTTTATGGCTAATGATCATTTATACAAAACCAGGATCTTTTATTTCTTTGAGAATCCTTCTGTTCTTTTACAATACCCCGGATGAAGTTGGAGGGCCAAATTCTTGGCTGGCATAAATTGCCACAGCCCCACTGAAGACAAGGGAGCTGTGTGGATTTACACCAGCAAAGAGTTTGACTCGTAATGTCCTGGTTGTGACACCAAAGTGCTTTGCCGGGGAAATGATGCTGATGTCACAAGCAATTTCCTGTATCTGCGGCTGCTGGTTGGGACTAGATCCCTGTTGACCATCCCAGCAGCAGGAATGATTCCCTTCCCTTCAATATGTGGAATGAACGTCAACTAAATGAAACCGGCATCACCCCTACATCATGTTTTTAATTTAAAACCGAGTGATGAAAATACCTGCTAATCCTCAGCTGGTGCAAGTGCTATTCATGGCAAGCTGTCATCTCTGCACCAAGGGCATCTGCTCTCATCCCTCACCCCTTCCCTGCCACCGTCCCCAGGGAAGGGGCCTGAAGACAGGGAAGCGTACGTGCTTCGTGATGCAAAGCAGCCCAGGGTGTAGAAGTGTCACTCAGGGTAGAACTCTGAAGGCTGAGGTTTCTACTTTACATGCAAGGAGGAGCAAGGAGGCAGCTGTTGCTGCCAGCCTTTGACGTCTGCTTTCTGGCTTCGGGAGACCAGAGCACCTACAGATTCTCTGTGGGAAATGCAGAGTCCTTTTAAACACCCGCGCGCACATTCATTAGCATTCATGGAAGCATCTAACGTAGTATTCCTAGTGCAGGTTCGCCGGATGAGTTTAACCCTTTCATTGAAGGAGTCAGTCAACAAAACGCCAGCAATGCTAAAGGCCAGAGCGATCTGTGCTCCCATCATTTAGGTGCATTTGCCATATACGATAGCACTTGATTAACATAAATTTCCCCACCCTAAAGCTGGCATAGGGCACATCCCCTTCATGGCTTTAGCCTCACTGGAGTGGGAAGGGAATAAGTATGGCAGGTGCTTCATTCCTACCTGTTGCTTTTGAATGGAGGAGGGCCAGGGTTTGACTTCAGTTGTACAAGTGCAAACATGGAGTAATTCAATTAATTTTACTGCAGTTTCTTCGGATTCACACTGGCGTAGGTGAGTTTCTATCTTTCGGATAAACTGTTGTTGTCACATATGTAGGGTCCTACCAAATTCATGTGAAAAACTCAGCACGGCCTGTGAAATCTGGTCTCCCCCATGAAATCTGGTTATTTTAGGAGGTTGTGGTATTGCCACACTTACTTCTGAGCTGCCTTCAGAGCTGGGTGGCCAGATAGCAGTGGCTGCTGGCTGTGGACCCAGCTCTGAAGGCACTGCCACTACCAGCAGCAGTGCAGAAGTGAGGGTGGCAGGACATGGGGGTGTTGTCACTTTTGGGGGGGGGGGCGGGGAGGATGGGCTGGCCTTACGAGTGGGTGATGTGGGTGACTGCCCAGGGCACTGTGGTTGGGGAGAGCACTGCAGTCACCCTCTCACAGGCAGCCCAAGGCCTCTTTGCACCCAAGCTCTGTGGAGGGGCAAGGTTGGGGGCACCCCGGCCAGGGGCTCCTACCATGCACTGGGCTCCAGCTACTAGTCCCGGCCAGGCTGCAGAGGGACAGGCCTTCCTCTTCTCCTGCATGGGCCACTGCCAGGGCCAGGTAAGACCAACCTCCTCTGGTGGCACAGAAGCAATGGTTCCAATGCCATACTATGCCACCCTCACTTCTGTGTTGCTGCTGGCAGCGGCGCTGCCTTTAGAGCAGCCAGCAGCCGCTGCTATCTGACCACCCAGCTCTGAAGGCAGTGCAGAAGTAAGTGTGGCAATACCACAACCCCCTAAAATAGCCAGATTTCACAGGGGAGACCAGATTTTACAGTCCGTGCCATGTTTTTCATGTGAATTTGGTAGGACCCTACATATGTGACAATAACAGTTTATCCAAAAGTTAGAAACTCACCTATGCCAGTTCTAATCCAGAGAAACCAGCAGTGACGCAGAAGTAAGAGTGGCAATACCGTGACACCCACACCCACACACCCACACACACACACACACACACACACACCCCCGCCCGGACTCCCTTTTGGGTCAGGACCTCCACGGTTACAATACCATGAACTTTCAGATTTTTTAAATCCTATGACAGTGAAATTTAGCAAAATGGACCGTGAATTTAGTAGGGTCCTACACACATGGTTTGGAATCTCAGCTACAAGGCCTGCAGCCAGACCACCCTGCGTTATGATCCTCTGAGGTGCCATGAGCTAAGTTACATGGTCAGGCTGGCTCAGCACTTGTGTGGGAGACCTCTCACGAGCAGCTTGGAAGGGAGTGCCATTAGTAACTCCTGAGATGTGTCCTTGACGCTGATTGCTTGGTTCTGATCTCACTTACACCAACATAACTCAATCAACTTCACTGAGAGACGAATGAGGTCCTGAGTCTTTTCTAAAGTAATGCCTAGCACCGTAGCATGAGGGCAGCATGCTGCTGAAATTGACATCTTCTAGATGAGATAGAAAATGGAAGTCCTGATCGATCTCCTGGTGCTGTTTGTAATCACTGGGGTGATAACCCTGCCATCCTAGCCAAATGCCAGCTCACGCATTGTATTGGATCTCAAATTCTTTCTACTGCACTGGATCTAATTCTTCCCCTCCTGTCCTTCGAAGATACATGCAACATTATTACGTGCTATGGGACAGTTTATTCGTGAGGCGAGTGCATTTCAGGGGTGGATGATGTGATGCTTGTTTATAAAGGATATCTCATCTGGTTAGCTGTATCATACAGCACATACGGGTCTCTTTTGGGATGAAAAAGATACTATATAAATTCAAGATAATGTTATTGTGAGACTAGACCCCCTGGATTATAAAACCATAATAAAAGAGTAGAGAAGTAACTCATACAGCTAAAGGAAAAGGAAAATGTAGGGACAAATTAGAGGAATCCTTTTGGCATGTTACTAAATAGGTGGCCTATTTCATCCTTATTCACCTACATTTCTATTTAACAAATAGTTTTATTAGAGGGACAAAAGTGGGTGAGATAATATCTTTTATTGGATCAACTTCTATTGGTGAGAGAGACAAGCTTTCAAGCTACACAAAGCTCTTCTTCAGGTCTTTACATGTCTTTTCATCTACATGCCCTTGATGTCAATTGTTTTTTTGTTTTTTTTTATAGTTTCCTCCATAAATACTGACCAGTATCTTCTCTCCTCTCCCTATCCCTCTCCCTCCCTTTTATGCGCATTGACTTGTCCTCAGTAGCAGCAGTAGCAAGGGAGTGTTTCTGAAGAATAGTTGTAATAGTAGTTGGGGGATTTGATATTGTATTTTGGGTGGGCATTAGATTTTCTTTCAGACAACCTTTTGCCAGCTTGCCCTGCAGATCCTTATTTGGGCACCCCACTGCAGCATCTTCATCCTTTTGAGGACCACCTTAAAATGACAGAAAGGTCAAGGGAGTGGAGTAGTGTTGCCATCTACTGGGGGCTATAGACAGATCCAGGAGGTGGAATTGGTTGCTGGGGTTCAGGCATGTAGATTAATGTTGTCGTGATCAGGGTAGGCAAGGCAGGAATGATAAGATAAATTTGAGCATCGGGCATTGTGCAAGGCTTTGCCTTGTAGTGAAACTTAGGGTATTAGTAAACGGCAATCTGTTTTATGTTGCTGAATGGAAGATAGGTAGCTAGCCATTATTTAATGAAGGAGGAGGTCCCAGCTTTATGTAGCTGAGTCCTGGCTGGGTGTTGCTTCTGGACCATTGCTGTTGAATGTCTGTTCAGCTGGGTATATTCATCAGCATTAGGGAAAGGGGGAGGTGCTGTATCTGTGCTTTTATCATCTAAACTTAGGTCCAGGTTGTCTCCCACCCCAACACTAGCTCTACTAGATAGTAGGTAAGATGCTATGTGCAGTGCCCTTCAGCTCCTGATTCAAGGTAATGTAATGTAATAGGGCTCCATTTTGGGTCCATTTGGAAGCTGAGGTTGGTGCTCAATGGTGTGGCATCCTTACAGTGCAGGATGTCGTGCGGTGAGTGCATTACAGCAGTGCTTCAAGGCTTGCCATGGCTCCCAGTTAGGAGCGTTGGGTTTGACCTATAATGTCCTCAGTGGTTTGGGACAGGGTTATTTCAGAGACTGCCTCTCTCTCTGTTGCCCTACTTTCAGAGCCACAGCAAGTGAAGGCTCTCAAGCTGTGGTTTCCTTGCTCTAGATGAGAAGGAGCTGTTGGCAAGTGAAAAGCCCCTCTACTCTGGAATGTTTTCCCTGCTTAGGTCCACAGAGGCTGGATATGTTAGCTGTGTGGACATGCTACAAAGCTCATCTGTTGTCTCAGGCTTTTGACTTAGGGGCGGGGGGAAGGGTCAATGGCAGTGACATGGGGTTATGATTTGTGTTGATCTATTTTGGATGCAGAATTTTTAATTCTCAGTACACCTGGTTGGACAGCTTGTTTGTGTTGTAGGTATTTTGATTCCTCTTCTGCTCTGTACATTTAATTATTGTGCAGCACTTAGAGGTGTGAACAGTTGCTTAGCAAACTGAGGGAGAAGGCTGGCGGCAGGTCTGGGTAATTCCTAAGTACTTTTGTCCCAAGGGGTGATAGACAGTCCAGGGCATACAATTGAACTGCTTGTCCTTCTTCTCCAGGGTGGGAAGATCCCGGTGAGGTGGACAGCCCCCGAGGCCATCGCCTACCGCAAGTTCACCTCCGCCAGTGATGTCTGGAGTTACGGCATTGTCATGTGGGAAGTGATGTCCTTTGGAGAGAGGCCGTATTGGGACATGTCCAACCAAGATGTGAGTGTTCTGGGCACTATCTCTGTGTGTGGATCAGTCTCCAAGGGGAAGAACCAAGTGCTGCTATTCTACTCCCCACCCCGCCCAGCCTCGCCCAGCAGGAATCACTGGAAAGAACGATGTAGGAATGCTGACAGAAGTCACCATGGGAATAAGATAGCCGTATATCATGGAAAACCAGGAGTCTCTTGGTTTCCAGGGTCTCCTGGGTGGGTTCACACAGCTGGGTGTGTGTGTGTGTCTAAACTCCTTTGGAATTTGAGCTGGTCAGCAGTAACTCATTGTGATATCGAAGACTTCTGCTTCCACTGAGATTCCGGAGAGACACTAGGGGCGTGAAGAGAACAGGCTGTTCCTCCCAGCACTGGCCTGCTGCCCCTTTTCAGCCTCAGTGCCCCGACCCGACGGGTTGTGTGAGAAGGAAAGCAGGGGGTACAGGAGGCTGTGTGAAGAGAGAAAGAATGGGCAGAGGGGAAGCTCGGAGGTGCCTCCAAGCTCTGTCAGTGCCCTGCAATGGGATTTCATTATTGCAAATAAGGAGGTCAGGGCTGGGACAGGTGGCTCAAAAAACATTTATCATGGCTGCTAGCCAGCAACCAGCCTGCCCCAGTCCGTTCCTCACCATAGTGAGTTTTAACGGTATCTGTCTCTTTGCAACACAGTGTACGTTAAGCTTGAGAAAGGGGATGATGGGGAGAAAATATGGGTTATGGGAATGGAGCAAGGGCAGCAGAAGCTTTCTAACAGTGGGGGGTGGGCACCAGCGCCCAAACTTTGGCCCCACCCCTGGGCCGTCCCTTCCTCCCGAGGCCCCACCAACACATCCCCTCTTCTCCCTGAACCCTCGCTCTTGCACAGCCTCTTCCCCCCAAGACCCTTCTCTCCATTGTTCATCCTTACAGCTGTAAAAAGTGGTGGGGCCATGGCTCAGGGGTGAAGGAGGAGAAGGAGATGGAGGTGTGGGGAGGCAGAATAGGGTGATGGGGAAGTAGGGAGACAGAATAGGGTGAGTGAAAGAGAGAGGGAACAGAAGGAGAGGTAAGAGGAAAAGAATGGGGCAAGAGGATGGCGTTAAGAGACAAGCAGAGGAGGCGAGTGGTTGAGGAGGTGGAGAGGGATGAGTGGCCACATTTTCACTGGCAGTACCACTGCCTCAGCTGCCAAAACCCTCCCCTACCAATCCTCCACAATTTAGCCTTCCCTGTGTGTAGGAGCACTACCTGCCTGGGAGCAGGACCGGACACAGGCCTCAGTGTTTGGATTTCTGACCATGTGGATTTGGAGCCGAGGCACATTTGGCACATCCACGTACTTGGCTTGCTGGTGCTGAGCCCCCCAGCTTGATACTAGTCTACTCACCCCACCCCTCCCAGCCCTTTCCATTTGAGGGCACCAGATGAAGGGGAATAAGAGACTCTTCTCCCTCCCACTGTATGGCAGCCAGAGAACGGGGGTGAGGGGCTCATTTTTCATTCCCTCCTATATATTTGGAAAGAGAAAGACCTGGTTCCATCCCTCTCTGGGTCTTTTGGTGACACAAGGCCATGACAGGCCCTTAGTCCTGAGTATATGGGTGGCTCACCTGGATGCACACACCACAAATATCGCTTTAGATTTGGCAGCAGTCCCTCTCCAGAAGTCACTGCAGAGAGTAGTGCAGAAGCTCTCGCTGTGAGGTGTTAGCTCACAGCTACTCCAGCCCCAGCCTCTCAACCTGTGCAGCAGTGGATGGTTTTCAAGATGAAAAAGGCTGATGAATGAAAGGTTTTAAGATAGGAAATTGGGAAGAAAAACCAGTAGGCTGATAATTGGACTTCAGGAAGCCGGAAGGCCTTTGAAAATGTTCAGAGGGTTTGTAACCCAGGGAGAGAGACTTGGTAGTTCAACTACTGTACTCCAGTTTGATCGGCAGAGATAATGAGAGTGGCAGCTCTCCACAGAGAGGGACTACAATACCCTTGACTCATCAGAGCTCAAATTAACCTCTGAGTGCCTTGGTTCCATCCGAGCCAGCAACACCGCCTTGGCTCCTTTTGCCTGCGATCACACCGCTTTCCCACATCCACATCATTAATGGGGAGAACACCGTAGCTTGTGGCAAGGATTCTGCCTTGGAGAGAGGAGAGGGCAGTGGTGGCGAAGTGATTACTCTCCTAGGTTCCCTTCAGTGCTTAGATGCCTGTATTTGTGCTAGTGCAGGCAGCTGTGTTCATTATTGTCACAGGTGCACCAATGTACTGCAGAGGCCATCTTTCCCTGAAAATCTTGCTTTTAGAACACATAGCTCTTTGCTCTGGTATTGGGTCAGATCATCACTCCTGTAAAGCCTCTGACGCATCACTGAAGTCAGTGGAGATACAGCCATTTACGCCAGCAGTGAATCTGACCCAGTGAATTTGGGAACTCTTGCCTTTAGTGTGAATCGTTTGGCCAGTGGAAAGGTTGATTTTTTCCAGGGTGCATGTTGCTTTGATGGAGGTACGGGTTGGGTTTGATTTTTGAACTTTGATGATGTTCTGAGATTTGTTCCTCTATTTACCTGCTGGTTTCATGCTCCTTCTCCCTGCAGGTAATCAATGCAATTGAGCAAGATTACCGTCTTCCCCCTCCTATGGACTGCCCAGCTGCCCTGCACCAGCTCATGCTAGACTGCTGGCAGAAAGACCGCAACACCCGCCCTCGCTTCACCGAGATAGTCAACACCCTAGATAAAATGATCCGCAACCCGGCAAGCCTCAAAACTGTGGCTACCATCACCGCTGTGTGAGTCTCAAAGTGCCCTGATACTGTATGTGCAGTGGGAAGTTCTGGGAGAGTCAATGGTTAGGTTTTGCAAACTCATCGCTTAATGTTCCAAGCCATGGACGTAGGGCAGGGGTGGGAAAACTACGGCCCGTGGGCCAGATCCGGCCCCTCAGGGTTTTGGATCCAGCCCGTGGGATTGCCACCCCTGTGGTACCGTGGGCCCCACTCCATTCCGGGAAGTGCCTGGCACCAATCCCTGCGGCCCCTGGGGGAGGGGGCGCAGAGGGCTCTGCACGCTGCTCTTGCCTGTGGGTACCTCCCCCGAAGCTCCCATTGGCCAGGACCAAGGAACCGCCTGCCCTGGCCCCGGTGTGCACCGCTGCCACCCCGGAGCCACTCCAGGTAAGCGGCACCGGGCTGGAGCCCACACCCTGAACCTCTCCTGCACCCACCCCAACTCCCTGCCCTGAGCCCCTTGCCTGCACCCCAACCCCATGCTGCACCCCACACCCCTACTGCACCCCAACCCCCTGCCCTGAGCCTCCTCCCATACCCCACACCCCTCCTGCATCCCAACCCACTGCCCTGAGCCCCCTGCCTGAACCTCGTACCCCTCCTGCACCCCAACTCCCTGCCTTGAACCCCCTGCCTGCACCCCAACCCCCTGCCGCACCCCACACCCCTCCTGCACCACAACCCCTTGCCCTGAGCCCCCGCCACATCCTTTCTGCACCCCAACCCCCTGCCCTGAGCCCCCTGCCGCACCTTGCACCCCTCCTGCACCCCAACTCCTTGCCCTGAGCCCCCTGCCGCACCCTGCACCCCTCCTCTGCCCCAACCCCTTACCCTGAGTCCCTTCCTGCACACCACACCCCCTCCCACACCCCGCACTCCCTCCCGCAACCCAATCCCCTGCCCCAGCCCTACATTCATGGCCCTGCGTGCAGTTTCCCCACCCAGATGTGGCCCTCAGGCCAAAAAGTTTGCCCACCCTTGATGTAGGGTCATAGACCTAGTTGAGTTGTTGCCAGGCAATCAATTATCCAATTAATTTTGCTTTTCTTTTTTGTTGACAAATCATTCATGACCCAATCAAGATTTGTACAAATGTATTCACTATAAATAGCCATCAGCAGTTGTTGTTCATGGGTAGACTCTTTGCTATTGGTTATTCCTGGCATGTGATTGATGGTGAAAGTCACATGGTATTGTTTCTACCCTTTAATTGGATACTGAAACTTTTTAAACAGGAGGATAATGAAAGACAAATACTGAATAGTGCCCATGCACCAAATACCCATGCAAATAGTGGTGGCATACAAGGAATTCTCCAAACTTTCAGATATATAATGTCTGTGCATGAAAGTAATCCTGAACAGTGAATAATAAAAGACATGAGCAAGATAGAATCAAATAGCCATGGTAGAATCAAATGGCTGTGCAGATGTTAGTGAACACTAAGTTTGCAGTATGCAGGGGCAGTATGGATAGGATAGGATAGGACGATATAGTGACTCGGCATTCCCAGGTACACTTCTGCCTCCTTGCTGAAGAGGCTGTCTTCCATTACCTCATGAAAACAGACGTTTGTGCCGATGTGCCACAAATCTTCACAAATCCTGCCTCTGTCACAAGTTACCATCTCCGGGACCACTTTTAACTCCATATAAAGACCTTGGCCTTCCAAACCATCTGCAAAGGACCTGTCCAGACCACACTTAGAAAGAGTTATGTTGTTAGCAGTCCATCCATCCTGCACATGTACAATCCAATAGCCACAGTAAGTAGGACACTATCTGCAGTGCCTTTCAGCTCAGATTCAAGGTCTCTCTGTCTTCCCGGGTATTTTGGGGTGGCGGCTAGGGGTGCGTGAGGGTATGGTGGGAGACTGAGAGTTCAGGAAATGTTGGAGGGATTTAAGATTTTTGGCAGCAATCCAAAATAGATGGATTTTATTTACATGTGGCGATGGGGGGACTGGGATAGGTGTATTTTTAATAAGCACAAAATAATTGTACTTCTCAGTCACAGACTGGCAATGCTTCACTGATTATACACTAGGTAAAGTGCTGGCAACAGCATGACCCCATTTCTACCTACTAGCTGGCTGGTTTCACCCTTGTTTTTGATCTACAGCGTCTGTTGGCTTGTGTTTTCAGTCCAGCTTGACCTAGGCTCCTTTCTGTTGTGTTTCAGGCCTTCTCAGCCACTGTTAGATCGCTCCATCCCAGATTTCACTGCCTTTACCTCAGTAGAAGATTGGTTAAGCGCCATTAAAATGAGCCAGTACAGAGACAACTTCCTGACTGCTGGCTTCACCTCCCTCCAGCTTGTTGCCCAGATGACCTCAGAGTAAGTGGCGCATACAGTGTTCTCACCTAAACTCTTACTCAGCTCCCACTGAAGTCATTGGAAAGACTTCCATTGATGTCTGTGGGAGGAAGATCTGACTCCTAAAGACTGACTTTCTCTTGAGATTGTCAGTGCTTCTTGGTCGAGACAAGGTCAGAAGTAATATGAGAATTGCCTTTCTTGTGGTAGTTTACTATTTTCTCTTCCAGGAAAAAAACACACTAGGAAATGGAAAAAATAAATAACCTCAAATCAACCAACATTTTTGAACTTCAGATAGGTTTGGTTTGAGTTTGGGGCAAATATTCAGGTTGGTTTTTGGTCTGTCCAATACATGATTGCTTATGAGCCTGCAAATACAGGTCCATTGTTTTAGATTTAGAGACGGGACACCTTTTATTTTGCTTTTCTCTCCTATCTCATCAGTAACACTAAAGAACAAAATGAGGTGTCTCTGGGACAAATAACCTGAAACATATTAAAGAGTGTAAAATTAAGACATCTAAACTGAACTACCTGTTGTTTTTTTACAGAGATCTCCTGAGAATAGGGGTGACTTTGGCCGGACACCAGAAGAAGATTCTGAACAGTGTCCAGTCTATGAGAGTACAGATGAGTCAGTCTCCAACCTCGATGGCATGACGTCTCTCATTTTATGGGGATGGGAAACGGAGAGGAAGCAATGAAGGGTCAGAGGTGGGACGGGAGGAACAGACTGACAAAGCAGTGAAAAATGTGGAAGGGTTGAATTATCGTCTGAGAACTGTAGCAGCTGCAGACAAAGAACACATGGGACTCGTTTCTAACCGGCAGCTTCCGTTTCTCGCTAACAGAAGCACACTTACCAATGCCAGGGGAAACAGCATATAAATAAATATAAATATGTACAAATCATATATTTAAAAGACAATGAAGTCAAACCAATGTGTGTTGGGAAAAAAAATAGACTCCAATCCCACCACCAGTGAGCAGTAGTCAAAACTGATAAGAAACAAGGGGCCAGTGGGTGGGGAGAGGTGCAAGAATTGAGTTTCCAACCCAGAGAAATCATCTTCACAACAACATCCCTTTTCTTTTCTTCTTTTGCTCCCCTCCCTGACCCTCTCTTCCACACCCCATTCCCTTTCTACTCATGATCTATGTGGAAGTGTCTTCAAAAGTCTCCACAGCTACCTACTGTAATATCAAGATGTTGTTCTGTCAAGTACCAAAGGACTTCACTGACCACTGCATGGGGGATCCAAATAAATCCAGTTAATGTCTTCATATTGAAGAAGAGATGTACCTTCAATAGAAAACCTTGTTTTTCTTTTGCTTGCATTTTTTTGCAAAAAGGAAAAAAAAACATAATGGAAAAAGAAAAAGGTGTTCCCATGTGCGTGCACGTACATTTGTATGTGTACTTTGTCAACTTACTGTGGATTCACTGCTTCTCCATAACAGAGAAAACAAACCAACCCAAGTGGAATGGACGGTAAATTCATAACCTCCAGTGGAACTGGGGGTGTGGGGGAAGGGACCAGTGACTGGCTTTGCTTTCTGTCTGGATCAATTGCACCTGGAATGTTTAATGAGAAATAAGAGAAAAATAAAGCAAACCCAACTCTCAATGTTTTGCAAACTTGGAGGAAGAAGCAAAGGAACAGTCAGGTTGGATACTGCACAGGTTTCATATGGGATTATTATGAGATGCACAGTGTTTGTTACGGGATTGTTGACTGCAGAGGCAACAGGAAAAGAAGACGGAGAGAGACACTCTGGAAAATAGACTTGTTAGTCCTCCAGCATCTCCGTGATCTGCAAAAGATGGCTATGGAGAACTTTTTTTTCCCATCGTGTGGACCTAAGGATTTTGCTATTAAATTACTGACTTAGGTTTCATGGCTTCAGAGGTAGGTCCATATGTTTTGCGTGCCTCTGTGTCCATCCATCCTTCCCTATTGTATCTCTTTGCTCACTTCACTGAGACATCTTCCATTGAATGTTTTCCAGTGTTTGATTTGTTGTTCATCTGTCAGTCTCTTTGCTAATTTGATCTGTCTAGTTAAAATTACTAGAAGTATGTCAGTGTTTACATAAAACGTTGCAAGAGTGGACAGTCTAGCCTCTCTCTGGAATATGTGAAGAGTTTATAAAAAGAATGAACTCTTAGTAAGGACTTTACTTAGCTCATTCTGTGTGAGTTATCATGCTCCATCACCACATTCTTACAGAAATCACAGTTGTCAACAAAGTGTATTCATGGCATAGGGAATAGATTTCATGGCCCGCTCTTCCAAACACAGAGGTCTGATCAGTCAGCTGAAGGAGCCTGCCTAGCTTCTGACCAGAATTAGCTGAGTTGCTACCAAGCCTGGCATATGAGTGCCTAAGATTCATCTCCTTAAGGAATTTCAGTGGCTCAGTATCTCACATCTATGATTTGGTGGCTCACTAGCTCGCATCCGTCATTGTGACCATGCAGAGATGGTCTGGGGAAAAAACAGAAATTTTTGGAAAAAACAGATTTTTTCCCATTTTTTTCTGAGACCCAGTATGGAAAAATTAACAATTTGGGGAAACATTTAAAAGAAACTGTTATATGAAATATTTTCTCTCAGAATGAATAGTGAAAGAAGAAGGAAAGAAGGAAAAACTTGAGCTGTGCTAGCATTTCCAAGAATACATTAGTAACTGTTTAAGTTATACTGGTTCATAGGATGGCTAGGTTTGTCTACAATTACAGCACTTACTGTATATATAGTGATAATGCACTGTTAAAGAGTATAGTAACTCCGCCACCAGAAAGTTTGATATATAGCCGAATTTACTGTTGGTCCTTAATATTCTGCTCTGTTAATTACATTATAGGGACATTCATTTTCCAAGCTTTTTCTCTAGAAACATGAGTTTCTTCTGTTCCTGCATGATAATGTCAGGTCAGGTCTATATACGTACTATGTCTGAGCCCAAAGGATATAACCTCCCATTATGTTTATAATAGTATTAATGTTTTCTATTTTCAACAATAGGCAAAAAATACACCTAAGTACCTTAGCGTGCAGTTGCAGCTCCCTAATACTAGGTGTATTCGTCATTATTCTCTGAATCAAAACTAAAGAATTTATACTTAGTTCATAAATATACCAACAGTTCTTTTTATGTGCTAACTAAATTATACACATTACATTTCTCATTCTTAAAGAAGCAAATAAAGTTTCATTTTGATAAGCACATAACTACTGCAGATATTTCAATTTTCCACAAATTTCTGTGGTTTTTTTTCTGGAGGAAAAAAAGCAGAAACAGCTGTGTTTGCTCCCTACCTTCAAAATTTCTGGAAATTGTACAGCTGTACTCGCTTCCACATAGTGCATAGATGCACTTATACAGCCGAACACCACTGGAGCTGATCTTCAGTCTGGGTGTAATATTGGAGGTGGAGTAAAGGTAGTTCTATCACTGGACATATATTCTAAGCAAAAGTCATTCTGTCTGGTGGCCTGTACCTCTCCTCTGTGCTCTTTCATGGGCACCAGATGTCTTCTTTCTCCATGTTGCAGTTTCAGATGGGCCATCTCCTGTGACCACTGCACCCCCAATCCCTGGAAAGGTTTTCTATGGGGCATGAGGTTGGCTGCCCAGCATCCTGAAACAGTGTGACAAGTACATTCCTGTTCACACCAGCACGCTGGGTGATGGGACCTAGAGACACGTCAGAAGTATTTGCACTATCATTAGGACACCTGGCCTTCTGGTTTGTCCCTTTCCTCCAGAGCTGAATGCACGAGTAGTGGGAGTTATCTTTAGTTACTACCCTATTCTTGCAAGATGGGACTGTGGGTAGCTTCCAATATCTAAGAACACCTCTTCCTGGATTGGGAGGGCTGTGGCTGCTCAGAGTTGTGAGATGGGAGAGCTGACATCTATCACTTCCTAAAGAGTTGTGGAGAGGGGAGAACAGGATACCCAACGTGCAAGGGCAAAGACAAAGGAATTATAGGCCTCCCAGCAGATTTCAGTGGAAAGTGGACCCTGGCACCTGGATATGCTTTACATCGGCAGTTTTCACTTGAGTTAGGAAAGTGTCACAAAGCTCAAATGAGGAATAGATACTAATAAATGCAAAAATTATCTTGTTTCAACTCGTAGAGTTCCCCCCAGAGAAACAGGCAAAGAAAAACTCCCCTTGTCTGACAGCAGAAGGGACTGTTCCAAGGCCTGTCTGATAGCCAAGCATTAATACCGTTTGGAATACTCACCACCGAAATCTGTATTCAAGCATGTTGTCACACCAAATACAACATGCATATGAAACATGCATTCTGCATACTAATACACTGTGTCACTACATTTCTATTCACAATTGGTAAGGGATCCTTTGTGTTTTTATTATTTCTCTTTTATTAGAAGAAAACTAAAGGTATAAAGCAGCATGACAGTGAAACTGACTAAATAAAAAAAACTACATTTATGACTACCTTGCTGCTGCTTATTATACAGGGTGGGGAATGCTCCTGATAGGAAGTTGTCCCTCTAGCCTTGCTTTGCCAAGTCTATATGGTTTATATGTAGTGCAGGAACAGAACTGAGTTACAACCCTTCTTAATGTGAAATCAATGGGTCCAATTCTGCCCATTGAAGTCCATGGGCTCTGTACCCATCTGGCTGAGAATAAAATTGACCCTTCTGCTTCCAAAGTAATTTAGTTGTTCTAGGAAGCCATGCTGTTTAACTCTACCTGATTATTTCCCGTGACAAATTACCTTTGTTCCCCTTCCCACCTCTCATATTCGCTGTCACTGCAGGCAAAACCTGTGTTACTGGTCTTGACCACTTACTGAGCACTGGCAGTGTGCTAAAAACTATAAAAACATAAAGGAGAACAAGGGTCAAGCTCTTCCAAAATATCTCCTAACTGAGACTCCTAAATTCACCTACATAAATGTACGTGATTTTCCAAAGTGCTGTGCACCTAGCGGCTTGCACTGGTACCATAGATTCACAGATGTAAAGATTGGTTAGCCATGTATCTTCCCCAGGGTCCATTAACCATCATCCTATTGTTTAATTTAACTCTCTGGCCTAGTGGCTAGAGCTCTGTATTGGGACTCAGGAGACATGGGTGCTATTCCTGGCTCTGCCACTGGCCTGCTGGGTGACCTTGGACATGTCACTTCCCCCCTCCATGCCTCAGTTTCCCCATCTGAACAATGGGGATAATGACACTGACCTACTTTGTAAAGCACTTTGAGATAGACTAATGAAAAGTGCTAGATATGATGATTTAGAGTTTTATTCTCTCTTTTTTCCCATGGAACAGACCCTGGTCCCCCTCTGTCTCTTCCAACTTGCGTAGACCAGGGAGTAGGCATGGGCAATGTTCCTGATTTCCACAACAGGAAAGTGTTAAATTGCAGATGGAAGTGTGGGAAATAAGCATATCTGGTCACAAGGAGCTTCTGTCCTGCCATTTGTGGAGAGTGGGATATTTCCTCTGAGAACAATGCTATATTTATATAGCTTTGTATAAGAGCAGCTAATAGAAGCACCCCTCTGAAGCTCTGGATGCCCTTTTCCAAGGCTGGGAATTTACAGTACTGAGAGAGTCACAGGAGACTGTTTAAACCCACTTCAACTTCCTCCACAATCCTGATCAGACCTGCTTCCAAAACTACATACCATGATACCATGCCAGTAATTAACCCCATCCAGTTCTCCCCCATCCTCTCCCCAGAGCCTGAGAAGAAAGGCAAGCTTTGTGATGTGTCCAGAAAGTGAACAAATCTGACCCCAGCAGGTCCAAGGCAGGGAGCATGTCCCAGTTGAGGGGATCTTTCAGAGAATGCCTTCCTCTCTTCCATATGGAGGGAGCTGCTGCTTGAGCTCATCTGCTGACGTCAGCTGTTGTGCAGCAGCATCATGAAAGAGGCAACCAGCTTCCAAACCACTTAGGCCTCTAAAGGGCAAAACCAACAACCTAAACTACACCCAGCAGCCCATGGTGCACCTGCTATGTGCTCCCAACTAAAAGCTCCACTTCATACAAGTGCTGTCACATTCTGGATGAGTTTTATCTTCTGAGTGGCCTCAAGGTACATCCCCCACCCAGGACAGCACATTGCAGTATTTGAATCTCGAGGTGAAAGAGGTCTTTACCAGCCAGCAGGGACATGGCTCTGATACACAGGCAGTGGCCCGAAGCGCCCCCACCATTTCCAGAACTTGAGCAACACTGGCTAAACCTACAACGGAAGTCTCTGTGCTGGTGCACTCAGGACATTGACCTAAACTGACAGATGTTGCAAATGCTGTCTGAATTCCAGCCATTTGTATTGCAGTGGAACAAGCAAACTCCTCACAAAGGCAAAAAACTGGACTACATTTCTACGTGGAGGCAGCTGGGATTAATCAGGCTATCCACCACCTGAAGCAGTTCTGCTGACTTTGCAGATGCTATGGGGGACTCAACGACACCTCTCCATGTCAGAGCATAAGTATTTTAAAATTCTCAGATTGGGACTTCTACCAGCAGCTCTCTAAGCATCTCCCTCTTGGTTAGTCTGTTGCAAGTCATCTTTAAGACTTGGTGGCCTGTGAGGGTAAAGTTACATCAGCAGCCAGGGATAAAATATCCTTCTAATAGCCCCATCCCATCAACAGAGTGATCAATGGTTGCCCAGAACCTGTTTCTCTAGGTTTTCTTGGGCAGGCTTTGGTCCCTCATCTTAGGGTATGTCTACACTATGAGGGTAGTTCGATTTCACTTAAATCGAATATGTGGAATCGATATTACAAAGTCGAACTTGTGTGTCCACACTAAGGACAGTAATTCGACTGTGTGAGTCCATACTAACGGGGCAAGCGTCGACATTGGAAGCGGTGCACTGTGGGCAGCTATCCCACAGTTCCCGCGGTCCCCGCTGCCCATTGGAATTCTGCGTCGAGCCGCCAATGCCTTCTGGGTAAAAAAATGTGTCGAGGGTGCTTTTGGGTAACTGTCGTCATCCGTCCGTCACTACCGCCCTCCCTCCATCCTTGAAAGCGCCGGCGGGAAATCAGTTCGCGCACTTTTCTGATCTGTGACAGCGCGGACGCCACAGCACTGCGAGCATGGATCCCGCTGCTACCATCGCTGCAGTTGTGGCCGTTCTCAACACCTCGCAGCTTATCATACACCTTTCCCTGAGGCAGATGCAGAGAAATGAGGAGAGGAGGCTACGGCACCGCCGTGAGGGCCTGAAGTCGGAGAGTAGCACAGAGCTGTCAGAAACCACGAGACCCAGCGCCCAGGACATCACGGTTACAATGGGTCATGTTGATGCTGTGGAACGGCGATTCTGGGCCCGGGAAACAAGCACGGACTGGTGGGACCGCATAGTGCTGCAGGTCTGGGATGAATCCCAGTGGCTGCGAAACTTTCGCATGCAGAAGGGGACTTTCCTTGAACTTTGTGAGTTGCTGTCCCCTGCCCTGAAGCGCAATGACACCCGGATGCGAGCAGCCCTGACTGTCCAGAAGCAAGTGGCGGGGGGCGGGTTTAGTGTTGTGATGCAAATGATGCTTCTAAACTCCCGGAATGACAGGCTCTGCACTGGTGGACTGGTTGTCTCAACGGAGCCTGCCAGCACTCCTGGGCGGGACTGCGTGTATGTGTCGGATATGTGACTTTCTGGCAGGGGGAGGAGGGTTACAGATCCCCTGCTGCGTGGCTCTGTGATCCAGGATAAGGACCGCTGCATAAGATCTGTAACTGCCCTCCCCCACCACAAAGTCACAGAGCTCCCCCGCCCCCCACAGAACATGAAAACCACCTCCCAGACTGAGCAGGGCAAGTAGTGACTGCACTGTGTATGTGTCCTGATGCTGGACCTGCCCCCGCCTCTGTACCCTGCTAAAGGTGACTGTCCTGTCCAATTACCAAGCCCCTTCCCCCCCTTCAGACAGACTCTCCTCCCAAAGAAAATCATGGAAACAGTAATTAACAGAAACGAATATTTTATTATGAACCACACATGAAACGAGGGGTGGTGAAACTTGGACGGGGACTTGTGTGAGGTGGGTAGGAAAGGACTTTTCAAATTTTGGGGAATGAGAGCCCAACAGTGCTAGAGCAGTCTGCACTGGTTGACTGAAAGTTTTAACGGCCCTTGCCGCCCCTCCTTCTTTGGACTTTGGGTGAGGGGGGTGTGGGACTTGGTGGCGGGGGAGGTCGTTTAGAGATAGACCGCAGCGGGGCTCTGTCCTCCTGCCTCCGGTCTTGCAGAACATCAACAAGGCGCCGGAGCGTGTCCGTTTGCTCCCTCATTAGTCCAAGCAGCGTTTGAGTCGCCTGTTGATCTTCCTGACGCCACCTCTCCTCCCGTTCCATGATTGCTCGGTGCATTTCGGACAAGTTCTCCCTCCACTGTGTCTGCTGGGCTGCCTGTGCTCGGGTGCAGGACATTAGTTCTGAGAACATGTCCTCACGCGTCTTCTTCTTCCTCCGCCTAATCTGCGCTAGCCTCTGTGAGTGTGATGCCAGGCTGGGTTGGGAGACAGTCGCAGATGTGTCTGTGGGAATGGGAAAAAGGGAGTGAATTCCTGAGACAGATAAATGAAGTTGTGAACAAAGAACATAGTCTTTCTCTGTGAACAAGACCATGCACTGCACCTCTCACATGCGCACTCAGGACAAGGTCGAATTTTCGGACCTTGCCTTCAGTGCCTGGGGTCTTGCAGTGGCGATCTGAGAAGCGGGGCAGGACACCTCAACTTGTGTAGCAGGCAAACATGGTAAGCCGTAGACTTGTGGCTGCTTAAAACTTTAATAGTAGCACTGGCCTCCTTTCACATTGAAAGCAAAGCCAGTCTCTGCTGCCAGCAATCCGGCAAGCATGAACTCTGCCCCTGTCCCACCCCCTCGCGGCTCTCCCAGGGAAAGATCCCTGTATGCTGCCCCTCTCCCGCCTCCACCGCGTGGCTGTAAAGCAGTCCCAATACTAACATTCCCCTCCCTAATTCAAAGCAGGGCATCATGAGCGACATCACCCTGATGAGGATCTCGGACAGCGAGAAGGAATGCATGCTTAGGGAAAGCATGCAAAAACCAGGGCCGTATGCCGCCATGCTTTGCCGTGCAATGATCCCTGAGTATTTGATTGTCTCCTGGCGCGGAAACGTCTCGTACCATGGAGAACCCAATAAAATCGCTTTCCCCAGGAACCTGATGACCAGGCTTGAATATTACCTGCAGGAGACCTATGTTGAGATCTCACATGAGGATTTCGTCTCTATCCCCGGACATATAGACCGGATTTTGGTGTAGCTGCACTGGCAGGGACTAAAGAGTGGAGCGTCTTGGGCAGCATAATCATGAAAAACCGGACATTGTTAGATTTTTTTTAAATAGTTGGGACTAAAAATTTTAAGGCAAAGAAGTCATGAAAAACCCATTGTTAATATTATAAATATTCCAGTTCTGTTAAAAATAAAAGTTTAGATGTTTAAATCACTTCAGGAAAAACCCATTGTTAATATTTTAAATATTCCAGTTCTGTTAAAAATAAAAGTTTAGATGTTTAAAGCACTTACTGCTTGATCCTTCCCCTGATTCTGTGTCCGGGGTAACGGCTGGGGACGGTTGGTAGGGGATCTCGGTAAGGGTGATGAAGAGCTCTTGGCTGTCGGGGAAATCAGCGGTGCAAGCGCTGTCGACTGCCTCGTCCTCCTCATCTCCTTCCTCATCTTCCCCGTCCGCTAACATGTCCGACGAGGAACCGGCCGCGGACAATATCCCATCCTCAGAATCCACGGTCACGGGTGGGGTAGTGGTGGCGGCCGCACCTAGGATGGAATGCAGTGCCTGGTAGAAACGGGATGTGTCGGGCTGGGATCCGGAGCGTCCGTTTGCCTCTTTGGTTTTTTGGTAGCCTTGTCTCAACTCCTTGATTTTCACGCGGCACTGCGTTGCATCCCGGCTGTATCCTCTCTCTGCCATGGCTTTAGAGATCTTCTCGTAGATCTTTGCATTCCTTCTTTTGGAGCGCAGCTCTGAAAGCACGGACTCATCTCCCCACACAGCGATGAGATCCAAGACTTCCCGATCAGTCCATGCTGGGGCCCTCTTTCTAGTCTGCGATTGCACGGCCATCTCTGCTGGAGAGCTCTGCATCGTTGCCAGTGCTGCTGAGCTCGCCACGATGTCCAAACAGGAAATGAGATTCAAACTGCCCAGACAGGAAAGGGAATTCAAATTTTCCCGGGGCTTTTCCTGTTTGGCTGGTCAGAGCATCCGAGCTCTGACCGCTGTCCAGAGCGTCAACAGAGTGGTGCACTGTGGGATAGCTCCCGGAGCTATTACCGTCAATTTCCATCCACACCTAGCCTAATTCGATATGGCCATTTCGAATTTAGCGCTACTCCTCTCGTTGGGGAGGAGTACAGAAGTCGAATTTAAGAGAGCTCTATGTCGAACTAAATAGCTTCGTGGTGTGGACGGGTGCAGAGTTAATTCGATGAAACGGCGCCAAATTCGACATAAAAGCCTAGTGTAGACCAGGCCTTAGTGGGAGAGAAGCACCAAAGCAGGAGTCTTCCCAGACCTAAATAATGTCAGTGCGTTCCATGGCAAATGACTCAAAATGTTGCACCTATGCGTATTTAAAAGCTGCTTTCTAGAAATGAATGATTAGGGGATTTATGGTAAAATGAGTGGGGCTGATTGAAATTTTTCCTTCAAAACATTTGTTTATACAGTTGGAAATTTTCATGAAAAATTTTAGTGGTGATAGAAATTTTCTGATTTTTCAATAGAAAACTGAAAAAAAAGACTCTTCCCTCCCAAAATTTCTGGCTTCCCTGACCCCTCCCTCCCAAAATTTCCACAGGATTCCCTGCCCCCCAATACTTTCCAGCAAGAAATAATTAGCATTTATGTCCAGCTCTAAAGATGAATAAAATGTAATAGCCCCTGTTTGCAAGCCTTGTGGAACATTTCCCTTAAACTCCTCAGTCTCTCTCTCTCTCTCTCTCTCAGACACACACCCTCTCACTCCACCTCTCATAAAAAAAAGTCCTACAATGGGTTGTGCAAGCTCCAGTGTGAGTGAGAGGCTTTATTCCTTGCCCTGGTTTCTCATTGCAAGAGTTGTGCTCTCCAGAGTTGCTGTCACCATTAACCCCTAAGGTTACACTCTCCACCACAGATAGCAGAGCCTTCTCAGTGCAGGGCCCACGTCCCTGGAAGTAGCTCCTTCCAGGAGGCTGAGTTTAACGAGCTGCCAGGCACAATGTAATACCTGCCTATTGCATCAAGGCTTTGTACAAGGTTTGCTTTAGCTTAATGTTGAAGAAGTGGAGATCTTATGGAAAGGAGTGAAAGGGCAGGTTTGCTGTAGGCCTTAAAGATAGAAGCTTGGTATGTTGTTATTGGTTTTCTAAACATAAGGCATCTAGGTGCGTGGCAATAGATGTGGAGCTACATTTCTGGCTACGTAAGTGAAATCATAACTACATTCTTCCCATCCCTCTGCATTAATCTGAAGCTGTCTCTACAAGTGAAGTGTGACCTGCCCTTCTTCTGTCAATTGTCTGTTTTTCAAAGAGCAGGCCCCACATGATTCATTAGATAGAGATCAGAGGTTAAAGGTGACTTGAGGATGTGAGTAGCAATGTCTCTGAGGGACCTTTGCAAAGATAAGATTGACCAGCTGTGCAAGGAGGACTATTGTGTGATTTTAAATTATTTCTAGAAGCATCACCTTCAAAAGACATGACCTCCAAAATTATCTGGCTGGGCACTGTGCCGACTTCCCCAGCAGTATTGACTTGGGCAGGCTGTACTTTCAGGAATAAAACCCAGTTAGGACCAGTTGGCTGGGACTTTTCTTGGGTGGAAGAGAGAATGTGTTAATTGAGAACTCTCCTACCTCTTGAGTTGAGCCAGCATGACTGTTGACTGACCACATAATAAAATCTAAACAGCAGAAAGGCAACATTCACTATGAATCAGCCTCAAATTTGGCCACTCCCTTCTAAGAAGAATTTCAGATTATAACATCACCCCCACATTTCATTTCCTTATTCTTCCTCCCAGTTTTCTGTCTCAAAGGGTCTTTCTCCCCCATTGTCTTAACCAAAAGCTCATGACCAGGTTCACAAGAAATGGAATGTCACCGCCATGTGAGATACAAGGAGTTTTCTCCTGTGAAATTCAAACATCAGTGCTTCAGACTTGCATTTCTGAACGGGTTTGGCCAGCTAGAAGAGTGACCTTCAGATTTCCAGGGCTCCATTCTAAGGCCCTGTTTTCCATACACAGGGATACATCACTCTGGAAAAGCAGCTTCTGGGTAGCCATGTCCATTTTGCACTCATGGTGCCTGAAATGGGCACAAAGCTGAACCATGGCTCCCTGTGTTTTCCCTCTACCTGCCGAAGGTAGCTCAGTGCTGCTCCCTTTGGAAAGCGTAGTCTCCTCACTGAACAGTCTCAGCCTCTCCTCGCAGCAATGCCTGCAGTTTTACAGCCCACCTGCTCCTTTCCATGCCCTCCTCTGGCAGCAGAGGACCCAGGGAGGATGGGAAGAACAGCTAAGGCCTGCCTGTAAACAATCCCTCTCAGATGTTTCTCCCACCTGGCTGGAGCCACAGTTAACACTGGGTGGACCCAACTCTGGTCCCCATCTCTTAGTCCTTGCAGTGGGCTCTGCCCTTTCTGGGCTGCCTTATATTTCCTTCCCATTGGGGACCAAAAAGGGAAACAAACATTCCAGTGTGTCTGAGAATAAACCTTTCTTGGAGCCAACTTAAAAGAGAAATAGCCAGCGATACCCTCTCACTTTGGGGGTGCTTGCAGAATGGTTTTACAAGAGTCCTTCTGGCCGGGGAGCTAAATCAGGCTCAGCTGGGAGTTCACTACATGCCCCGTAGGGCTGGTGGTCTCCAATAAGGGAGTTCCCCCTGCTGCTGCAGGAGCCCCTTCAGCTAGTTCCAGCTCCGAAGTCCTTCCTGCTTTGCAGACAGCAGCTTCCTCCTTTTTAAAAGCCTCCTTCCCACCACCCACACAGGCCACTCTTGCCCCTTCCCCATCAGGGCAGGGTGCATAGGCCCCGTCACACTGCCCATCAGCAATAATGTCCCACAAGGCCTCCATACCCTGCCTCAGAGAGGCTGCTAAAGCCCATGGTGTGGGAAGCCTCCAGCATGGCCAGCCTCCCTTCTCCTGGCTGTAGGAAACAAAGTGGGGTGGGCCCTGCAGATACCTCCCTTTCACTGTTCCTCTATTTATTCAAGTTATTCTGCTCTCCCTTGTGGCCTTGTATGGCCCCAGTGGTGTCTGCTCTGACCCAGTGCATTCTGGTGTATGGGAGTAGGACAGTTTTGTTCCTGCCTGTGTATTTGTCCTATTTTAAGGAAAGAGGTTCTGTCCCTGCACTAGGGTTGCCAGTTTTGGTTGGATATGTTCCTGGAGGTTTCATCACCTGACATAATCTTTAATTAGAGATTGATTTTAATTTCCTGGAGACTCCAGGACAATCCTGGAGGATTGGCAACCCTATCCTGCACTCAGATTGTCCAAGGCATCTCTTTTGTCAAAGAGGTTATGGAGTCTTTAGAAGCCATGGTGCAGCGCTGAGCCTTTTACAAGGAGAGTGTTGGGCATGAAAGCCTGCAGCCAGGTGCCTGTAGGACTGCCAGGTGGGCATTGGAAATGGCAATAGGCAACATCGTCACTTCTCACAGGCAGAGGAAGATCTGAAGTTGGATGTGTCTGTACCTAGCTCAAATGAATTCTGAGTTGTTTGTCACCAGGCTCACTACGAGTCTGCCAAGCTGTCTCTTCAGTCCGTCTTGGTCTCTCTTTGCCCAGATGCGACATTTGATTATGGCCCTTGCCATCCCAAACAATTTCTTTTAAAATGGCAGATGCTTCCAGTAACACTGAGGGATGTGCTTTTTGACAGCCAGTTTAACAATCAATGTCTTTTTTGTTCTCTCTTGTGAGGCCAGGCAGCTTTGCAAGAGGGCAGCATGGCATTGTAAGAGGGCACCAGTGTTCTGCCATTTTCACTCAAGTGCAAAAGACTTTGTTCTGCCATCAGATTTTTTTATATGTCCCACTACAAGCCCCCGAGAGGTGCTGACCACCCATTGCAGCTCCCACTGACTTCAGGAACGGACTTGGAGGAAGGGTGGTACCTGGAAAGATGGAGGGGGGCATAGAACTGGGGAGGTTGGCCTGGACCCTAGGGCTGGGAACTAGGTTTAGACAGCAGACCAGTCCCATCCAGGCCCTCCCTATGAATTCTCCCTTCCTACTTGCGACTTGTTAAGCCCAGCACGTATTACATCCCTAATTCTGAGTCTTGCTGTCTGATTGCATCACTGTTTAATTCCTTTCCCTCTCTGTTCTCCATGCCGCCAAGTCTGTCCATTTCACAGGCTGGCGTTTCTCTGGCAGTGAGTCTATCTTTCTCACTCCCTGTTTATTTCTTATGTCTATCTACTGATCAATCTATTTGTCTATCTTGCCTCACTCTTTATTTTCTTTGACTGAATCTATCTTGTTCTCTCGCACTCTCAAATCATGTCCTTTTACTCTATGAAATGCTTTTCAATTGTCAGTTTCATTTCTACATTTCTATGGCAACCACAAAATCTCAGCCTAGTCATCATCTTTTTTGTGTGTGTGTGTGTGTGTGTGTGTGCATGTAGTGTATTTGCTAGGAGACTGCTGACAGGCTGTACTTCAAGTAATTTATCTCGTAAAGCAAACAGCTGTGGGGAGGGGAGAGGGGGCAGACCTGAGGGAGGTAGGCCATGAGAGGCTGAGGTCTAGGATATGAAGAAGGCATTCAGTGACTGAAGGCTTCCTGGGGTCCCCAAGCTGATAGCTTTGTGATTGGGGTGGGAGTAGGGGCATAAAACTTGCTGTGAGTGGCTTGGAGAGGTGCTTAAATCTCCCTTACAGCTGTGGACAGATGGTATGGTGTTTGTTAAATGGCTGTTTACAATTCCACTGAGCAGTATAAAGCCCTCGCTGCCCGCTCAAGAAGCAATTGGAGGTGTGGAAGGCTCGGATGGCTGTGACAGAGACAAGAGCGGGGGTATGGGGGCGGGGGAAGGAGCCGATGTATGTATGAGAAACGCACTGCATCATACTCATTGTTGAGATTGTATCATCCGAAACCTGCAGCCTCTGGAGTGGAAGATGCTCTTGCAGCATGGGGATCTTTGACGCAAGACTGGATGTCCTTCTACAAAACATGCCACAGGACATGGGCTTCATGGAGAAAACATTGGGTGACGTTCTCTTGCCTGTGCTGTGATGCTCAGCCTAGATTATTATGTTGGTCCCTCCTGGCCCTGAAGTATGAATCTAGTTCATTGGTGCCCAACAAAGTCAAACTCAGATGTTTCCTTTTCCTTTGGAATTCATCACTCTCTTTATAAAATGTCATCTGTGGAAAGTCAAGGCGCATGAGTGTTAGACAGACTGCTTTCCGATAGCAGTAATTAAAATGGGTTGCAGTGTAGCTGGAAGCCAAGGTAAAGTCAATCGCTCTCATATTAGAGACAATAACAGCATTAGAAATAGGGAGAGAGGACAGATTAATAGCATTATTATGTGGCTTTTTATAAATAAAGGAAATATATTTTGCACTGTTAATGACCTTCAAATTAACGTCTCTTTGAAAGCTCTTATGTATATTTAATTGTAAATGTTGCTGAAAGTCAAAGCGGGGATTGCAGTGAAAGCAGCAGGAAGCCGGTTTTTAAATAAGAGCAAACTCGGATCATTATTTCTAAGCTTGTCAGCTTTGGGGAGTTTTAATGTATTCATTTTTTCCCCCAAGAAAATCACTAGTGGGTTTTTTTGCACTTTGAAGATCTCCACTCTCTCTCTCTGGGCAATGACTCGAGATCTGTGTTGTACTTCCTGATTTTTCTTTTTGGCTTTGTGCTCATTGAGAGAGTAATCACGTTTATTGATATCCAGTCTAGGAGCACAAAGGATTCAGTGACCTCACAATTCGAGGTAGTTTAGTAACTGGTGATTACTCATGTAGCATAGTGAGAGGTTTATTCTGCCACAAATAATAATGCTTACCTTGTAGGCAGCAATTTTCATCCAGAGAGCTCAGCACACTTTATAAAGGAGGGTACATATCATTATCCCCTTCTACAGACGGAGTAACCGAGGTACAGAGAGGTGAAGTAAGATGCCTAAGACCAACCAGCCGGTCAGTGGCAGAGGTTAGGTCTCCTGACTCCCAACACAGCGCCCTATCTCCTAGACCACAGACCCTTCCAAGTGAAGAGAAGATGGAGAGAACCAGAATGGCATAAAAGTAAATGTCAGAGTCCTTATTTTCTGAGAACTTGTGAAATGGCTTCTCCCTAACTCCCATTAGCTTCAGTGGGAGCCGAGTTAGACCAACACAAACACTTTGGAAAATCCCACCCAAGATATTTAATATTTGTCTGTGGGTGCAAATAATTTATCCTAAGGGTTCATAGGAATTCTTTTTGCCATATGTGATGTTACAAAAGCTGCCCAGACCCCACTATTACAAGGTGCATACAAATAGACTTCCCAAGAGACCTTGGGGCAATCTGGGACATGATGATTTGGAAGAGAACCTGGTGTCTCCTACTGATTGGGATGCTGCAGGAGTATTCCAGCTGGTAGAGGCAGGGAATCTGGAGCAGAATAAATACTCAGGCTTCATTTACAGCATTTTTTAGTGAATTACCATGATCATTGTTGCTGATTTACAACTAGGATGTACACATTTGCATTTCTTACATTTCTTGCCTCTGATCTAGAAAAGCTGCTAATAAATTTGAACCACAGTATATTAATTTAGAAGCCATTATTTTTAAACATTGAATTTAACTTTAAAAAATGCAATAGGTTTCCAACTTGAGAAATGGATTTCCAAACCTCACAATAGATTTTCAAACACTGCCAAACAAATTCTAACTCTTCGTACTTCCTCCTCCTCACCCACCTTCATTTCTCTGTATTTGGGTTATATGTGATTAATTTATCGTTTAAAGACTTGCCATTCTGATCAGAGTTTTAAATCTGCCTCTTGCACTTAAAGCAGGTGTTCTGTATTTGCTTCTTCAAAGTTCTGATTGAGTAAGGTGATCCACCGAAGGTTATTCAATTTACATGTCATAATCTGATTTGGCGGCTCTTATATCAGAGCCTGCCACGATGGATGATGATCTAATTATAACTTGGGAGCCTTCCAAATTGTTTTCAAAGAAGTTCAAGGAGACCCTCTTGTGAAATTCAAAATAAGATTCCCCGGGATGAGAGAGAGAGAGAGAGAGAAAGAGAACGAACTTAGTATTTAAAACTTCTAAAGTGATTCTGGAGAGCAGACACAGATACCCCATATTTAAATGCTTGTTGCATTCACAGAGTAACATGAGCCCGTGGGGGTGGATCCAGTGGATGTCCTCAGTTCTAATCCCAGAGCTTCCACTGAAATTCTGTCTGACCTTAGGCAAGTCTCTTTACCTTTCTGTGGCCTGTTTGCCATCCCACCCGTTGTGTATTTAGACTGTGAGGTCTTTGAATTTAGGGACATAGGAATTGCCAGATTGGAGCCGACCCTAGTCCAGAACCCTGTTTTTGACAGTGGCTGGTACTACATGCTTTGGTGGCAAGCCTAAGAACCCTGCAGCAGGCAGATGTGAGAATGGAAGGTCTCTCATTATGTGTTTATATAGCTCCTAGCCCAGTGGAGCCTCTAGGTGCTACTGAAATATGACTACTAATAGAGCATAATGGCAGGTTCTATGCCAAAACAGTGCTGAAAGAAGTTATTCTTATGGCAAATTTGTCATGGAAGTGTGCCAACCCATCTGAAAACAACCTGAGATGCTTGAACTCTGATCAGGTTTTTAACTTTACGTCTTCCTCTTTTTTATGCATTTTGGTCTGGTGTAATGTGCATTGGCAGATGTCTGCCTGTATGTTTCTGTGCAGAGTGAGCTACTTTTACAGTCCTGCTCTGACCGGGTGGAAGTGCCATTCCAGCCACACTTTTTGCGCGTGAAGGTGTGTGCTAGCTCCAGCAACTGGAAGCAAGAGATGAACTTTAATAAAAAAATAAATTGGAAGCCTCCAAAAGCATTTTAACCAACTCTATTAAGGAAAACGGGGAGAGGATGAAGGTTGGAAAGAGGAAGAAGAGGGAGGAAGAGATGATGCAAGAAGGTGACAGGAGTGGGGAGAAAAGGAGACAGAATCTTTGGGGTTAACGCTAGTGTCGCACCAGTTTTACACTGGTGCAAGTCTAATGATTTCAGTAGGGTTACTCTAGACTGACATCTATATAAGGGAAAGGAGAATCAGGCCCATTCAGTTCTGATATTGGTGCAGTACATTTTTTTGTGGTCTGTCCAGTATGAGTTGGGCTTGTTATCATTTCCCCTGGCAGTCTAATTTGCAACCTCATGCTATAATAGCTAACAATTAATAAATAAAAGGCTTTCCTGATATTTGGCCTAAATTCCCTTTCTTAATTTGATTTCAGTAGTCCTATTTATATCCCTGTGAAACACACTAAGGGCCAGGTTCTATCACTGTTATGCACAGTGAGTAGTGACTTACTCCACAAGTAGCTGCTTGATTTCACCAGCACAACTTGGCCAGTAAGGTGCTACCCAGGAAGTGTGTCAGAATTTATACCCTTCAGTATCAGCTCAGATTATCATAGAATATCAGGGTTGGAAGGGACCTCAGGAGATCATCTAGTCCAACCCCCTGCTCAGAGCAGAACCAATCCCCAGACAGATTTTTGCCCCAGATCCCTAAATGGCTCCCTCAAGGATTGAACTCATAACCCTGGGTTTAGCAGGCCAATGCTCAAGCCACTGAGTTATCCCTCCCCCCCAAAATAGAGCTGGAAGGGACCTTGAAAGGTCATCAAGTCCAGTCCCCTACCTTCACAGCAGGACCAAGTACCATCCCTGACAGATTTTTGCCCCAGATCCCTAAATAGCCCCCTCAAGGATTGAGTTTACAACAGGCCAATGCTCAAACCACTGAGCTATCCCTCCCTCCCCATAGAGTCACCAATCAGGATTACTTGTCTCCTTTGTCTTGCTGGTGGCTCCACTTTACTTGTTTCATTGAGGTTATCAGTTGGGCTACCCTGTCTTCTTTTCCTTTTGTCAGTATGCTCCTCATCTGACCTCTTCTCAAGTGCAGAATATGGTTGTTGGTGAGTAGGATGAAACACTTCACAGTTGGTGTTCTCTAGCTTTTTGTGTTACTCATTCTATTCACCACATTTGTCTATCTATATACTTGCTTCTGCAGAAGCATTCCAGCCATTGTGTCCAACTTGTGATGATTCTGATGGTTTATCCTTTGGTGCTTAATAGTTTTGCTTTCTTTCTTTCTTCCATTGATCTGATCTGCTGGTCAGGCCCTAGTAAGTTTTCTTCCAGAAAGCAGATGGCCTTGCACTTCATGTAAATGTAGTTCTCCTGGTTTTCATTCAGGAACAGCAACACTGCAAACTTTCTGCATCAGCTCACCTTTGTATCCATGCTGTATTCCACTTATGCTGTGTCCTTTTTTCAAAGGAGTTTGGTAGGACTTCACAGTGCCTGGCCTGCACACTTCAGCGGCTTCTTCTAAGAGCTTCCTGGGGAATTCCCATGGAAATCCTCTGCTAGCTGTCCAAAGTGTTCACTCAGCATTGGCATTTATCGCTATCCTCACTTCCAGCCCCCTCATTATCTGCACTGGCTCACTGCCCCAACTTCTCAACCAGCCCACACATGCAGCTCTCAAACAAGGTACCTAGGAATGCACATCGCCCTCGACACCAACAGCACTTTCAGCTACTCACCGCTCTGAATGCAGCAGTTGTCATTCCTTCTGTGCTCTCCTTGCAAACACCCCCTGAGAAACACTGGGGCTACCTTTCCTCTTCTCTGCGTACTGCAGCAAGGGGAGGTGAGACTGATTTACTGATGAGCACCTCCGACCTCATCATCCCACTGGACATGACATCACAAAACCACCACCCAACAAAGGTCATAGGCCAGCTGCATCTTCATGGACCAGGAAGAGGAAGGACAGCTCCTTCTGTTCTTACAATCTCACCCCTCAACCATCCCATTTTTAGAAGGCAGCAGAAGAGGGAAGAGAGGATGGAGGAAGCCAGAGAACAAAGAGGGAGAGCAGAAGACAGAGCATCCATGTTTATTCCCATCCTAGGATCCTTTATCCCAGGAAAAATACTATAATGCTTTACTGTGCAGAATGTCACTTAATAGCTTAATAGTTGCAGAGCCATGATTGCATGAGCATACCGCCTGAATTTCATTCCCAGCCCAGGTCAGAGTAGTTCCTTGGCTCATTGATGGAGCAGTTTAGATGTGACCAGCATTGACTGGCTTAGGAAATGGAATTTCACTCTGATACCAAGCTATCCAGCTCCTTACACATGATGGTTAAAGTCCAGTAGCAGAATAGCAGGCTCATAGGAATTCCATCTCTATTGGCTTTAACCCCATCAAAGGTATTGCATTTGCTAGGTTTCCTACTTTGCTATTTGCCCATTGCCACATAAAAGGAGTTCTTTGTTTGCCTCCCCTTTCCCTCTCTCTGACCCGGTGCCTTCTTCGTGTTCTTCCTTCCCTCTGGTTCTGATGTCTCTATTATTATCAGCATTACAGCAGTGCCTAACGGCCAGACCTGAGACTGATGCCCCACTGTGCGACGTGCTGTATGAGCACATAGCGAGGGACAGTCCCCGCCTGCCATGAAGGATTTACAGACAGCAGATGGGAGGGAAGACAGTGGCACAAACAGGCAACGTGCCATGCACAGGGACACACAGCAGCTCCGTGGCAGAGGTGGGAACAAAAGCCAGGTCTCCTGACTCCTAGTACTGTACATTATCCACTAGGGCACACTACCTCTCATCACCATAACTTTCCATTCTCTTCTGTTGCCCTTTCAGTTGTCTTTCTCGCACACGCACTTGCCCATAATCTTTGCTTTCTTTAGGGCATTTTCATCCCTGGAGTTACTTCATTGAAGTCAATCCAGTTACAGTAAGGATGAATTTGTCCCTCCATCTTGATGATTATCCTCAAGGGTCTCATTAGGCAATTGAACCCTTGTTTTGAAGGTGGGGAGAGAGGGCATGAAAATGATGGTTAACATCAGTGCAATTATCAATGCTAATTAGCACTGAGTGGGACTGACAGCATGAAATACAGACCATGCCAAGTATTATATTTGAGGAGCAAGATGCCTGGGGAGTTTCATATCTGAAAACCAAACTGGAGCTCTCTAGAGCCTACCACAGACATGTGGGCTTGCAATCTGCACAAGTCAGTTCTTTCCCCATTCACCAATTTGCTAAAACATTTTCACAGGATTCCTGGGTCCCTCCCTTGAACAATTTAGAAATGAGCCCACCCAACACACTTTGGATTTCAGAATCACTTAATCCTGATTTCCCCTCTGCAGCCCAGAGATTGCATTAGTTTGAAGAGTTGGGAGAGCCCAGCTCCTGCTGTCAAAGAGTTGATCATTAAATACCCAATTTCTCCTACTGTCATTTCTTGATTGGGTTGGATTTTATTCAGCGCACAGAGCACTGGTCTCTTATTTGATTACTTATCTGTTTATTACTTATTTTGTATTAAGTAGGGAAAACCCAAATGGGACAAAATTGATCACAACACTGAAGGACTGGATTGCCTGGGTGGGAAGGGATACAGGGGGGCTTTCCCCACCTTATGCCTCCTGCACAAGGGCTAGGGAAGACTCTTCCATCCAGGCCCTCCAAGACCCCTGACTCCAAAAGGAGAATGGAAGGAGCCACAACCAAAGTTGAAACTAAACAATTCCTCAGCCCAATGGTTGGGTAAAGAGGCATTGGTCTTCTGGTGGTGCCAACTTTCAGATGAGACAGAAAAGAGGGGACATGACTACCTGCGTTCATGAAATCTATCTCCTTGCTGCCTTTTCCCAGCTCTGCGACCGATCTCCTGTGTGACTTTGGGCAAGTCACATCACCTGCCTCCAGCCCAATTTCCCCAGCCTCAGGACAGGGAATGTAATACTCTCCTATCTCACAGGGGTGTTGCAAGACTGAATTTGTTTGTGTCTGTAAAGCACTTTGAGATCCTCAGGTGCAATGCCCTATACCAATTCAAAGTATGATATTTATTATTGATTCCAGGGCAGCTCAGTTCATGTACGTGGGTACTAAGCAGGATTTTCACATTGTACCGAGCCAGGAAATGTCTGTAAGGGGCTCATCTTTGCAGAAGTGTTAAATGAGATTTGTCTAGTTCAGAGAAGCGTGATTTGGGAGCCTGTGTATATTAGCAGGCTTTACTCTTATCCTGCCTCTTGGAGTGGTCTGGATTAACCGAAGGATTGTGTAGGTACATAGGAAGAACTGCTGAACACCCTAATGAAAATGAAACGCTTCTCCCAGGATGTCCAGCACCACCCAGGGTCAGGGCCCTGCTATAGCCAAGCCAGTGGAAACAGCAGACTGAATCCTTACAAGCTATTTCCTTTTCACCTGTCTTCCTTGCACCTCATTGACTCCTTATACTTTGTGCAGGCTTCCCACTCGCTCTTTCTCTTTAATGCCTATGGAAATTAACAAGCTTTCTGTCTCACACACCTGGCAGGGGAGCGGTGTTAACACAGAGAAAGCATGTTTTAACTCTTAACTACTGGATGGCCTCCCTTCAGGGAATCAAAGCGCCATTTGCGTTAATTGTGGCTGTCAAATTATCCTCCCTGTTAAGTGTGAAACTGCACTTCATTGACAATTGGGATTCCCCAGGGAGATGGCATTTATAAGGGCTGATCCCCGGGGACAGCTTGTGGGAACAGTTAAAGAAACAGTGATTGCTTTGCTCTCTTTCTCCCCTCACTTCTCTCATCACAAACTGGGGATCCCTTTCTATGTTCTTCCATATTCCTTCCCTGATGTATGCTCCTGCTTGCTTCCGTGCTGCCTGTGTTTCCTATTCATTCTTCCCCTGTAACTCTTGCAGGAATAATAGACATCTTTTCTTTGCACTGGTCCAATGTGTTATACTTGATCAAATGCATTTCATGCAGCTGTGAAGTGTCACTATATTTATAATTTATAATTCTGCAAAGCAACCTAGTTTTTATGGCCCTTAAGAGGGAGAACGCAGTTTGCTCCCAAAATAATGAATGATGCATTATTATACAATTTATACCAATACAAATGTTGTTTGCAGTGTTGTTGTAGCCACGTTGGTCCCAGAGAGACAAGGTGGGTGAGGTAATGTCTTTTATATGACCAACTTCTGTTGGTGGAAAGGACAATCTTTCTACAAGCTCTGTGATACTCAAAAGCTTGTCTCTTCCATCAACAGAAGTTGGTTCAATAAAAGGTATGACCTCACCCAGCTTGTCTCTATCAATATCAATAGCACTGTGCCAGGTATAGTGCCTCTTCTTCCGCATGAGTGTTTCCTAGTTATTACTATTTATATTACAGTAATGCTTATAGGCTGAGCTCAAAGCCTTGTTATTATAGTCTATAGCTTTTACCACACTCCTCAACATAACGTCTCAGCACCTTCTAGTAGTTCTTTAAGCGGCATGACTAACATCTGTCATCTGTGCTTTATTTTCTCCCTCTCATTCTGCTAGGCACTGTACAGACACATAATGGGGGACCCTCTCTGCCTTGTAGCACCTGCAGTGTGAACAAACAAGGCAGGCAAAGGCAGTATTGTTATGCTCATTTTACAGACAGGGGATGGAAACATTAAGACCCAGATCCTCAAGAAGCCTACATACCTTTGAGGATCTGAACCTAAATAATTTGCTAAAGGCCACAAACAGAGTGTGTGGCAGGGCTGATAATAAAAGACAGCTTTCCAATGCCTTAAACCACAAAAGCATCCTTCCTCTCCTTGAAGAGCGGTCTGTCTTTTACATTTATTGTTTAATCTTATTATATGGCCAAATCTGGAGCTGTGGTATATCACTGTCACCCCACTGACTTCAAGGCAACCATGCTGATTTACCCCAACAGAGATTCTGACCCCGGGAGACCTTGCCAGTTAAGTGACATTTTAAATATCATCTGATATATTTGGCATGTAATGCCTTTTGTAAAACATAACTGGGATGCATTTTCAGTGCACAGTTCTTCAGCAATTTAGACTTTCTACTCCCATTAATGTTAATGTGAGCCATGAGGCCTAACATCTGAGCGTGGCATTGAAAATGGACCCTGGTGGTAAGAAATACACGGATATATATTTTCTTCCATATAAATTATCTTTTGAGATAATCTTAGTTTCTCTCTCCCCACTCTTCTTTTCTCACCTCTGCTTCCTCCCCTTTTTTCTGCTGAACTCTACATTACTAAATAAAAGTTTCATTACTACCTAGGTGGGCTAAAATGATTTTTATTCAGTACGAAGATGAATTTTAATAGGAGTAAAATGTCAGACACAGCTGGAATTATTTTTAAAAGCATCAGTAAGTTAGGACAGTAGTACAGAAGCCCTAGTATAATTACGCTGACGGTCCCCAGTTATCGGTAGCCAAACAAGGCTACTCAGCGGTCAATTGCTTTGTTATTTAATGTGGCGGCTTTATGTTTCCAAGGTGAAATTGGATATTAAAAGCTTCTTTGCCCCCCTGAAGTGGCTAAATAATGGGATTTCGCTTCCGTGCTGCACTTCTTGGTTACAGTGTGAGTAGGAGGTGCTCCCAGCGCTGCTCTCTTTTTTGCTGGAATCCTCCTAGTCTTTTTCATGAAAAATGCCATTTTTCACTTGAAAAGAGGCAGTCTCTGTGGTGAGCATAGAAGTCTCATTTAGCTTCCCATTCTCCTTAGGGGTGCAAATGTGGGCCATTGCAGGGGGCGGGGGTTGCGGGCTGGTGTCCATTTTGGGATTGTCTCCTTCTGTACCTGGAATCCATACTTAATCTGCTCAGCAATCTAGCTCAGGTTCTTATTCCAAGGCCTATGCCCAGATTCCAATGAATGTGGGTCCCGGAATCCTATTCAGCTTCCTCTCCTCCCAGCCCTGGAAGTTGTACCAAGTGTCTATTCCAGGAGGGCACAGAAATCCCATCCTATTTCTTTTCCTCTTTGGGGCTATGCCCAGAGTCCATTCTAGGTAGTCACAACTGTCCAGTACAGATTCTTTTTCTTCAAGAGACTATAGCCAGAGATCAATTAAAATGGGCATAGAATTCTGATCCCAAGGCTGTTATCCATGGCCATGGCAAGTAAATCTATGACTGGATCCCTCAGCATGATCCCCACAACTCCACTCACTGCCCATGGTGTTCTCTCTACCCCCTGTGCCCACCCCCTTATCTCCTGCAACCTGGCTCTCTGGGCAGAGCTGGCCCATCAGGGAGACAGCCTAGCAGCGGCTGGTGGATCTGAGCAGTCATCACAGCTAGTTTTTGCCTCATTCAAATCAGCAGTTCTGGTTAAGGGGAGCCATGCTTGATGACTGATGCTTCCAAAGACCTGGTCAGGAGCCATACACCCAAATCACAGTGACTTTCAGTGAGAACTGAACACCTAGCTCCTTTGAAATGCCCAGAGTATGTGTTTAGTTTTCAGCATTCAAAAGTGTCCTGTGTCTGAGAAGCGAGTGCCATGTGATGAACTGCAGACCGAATGAGAAATGAAGTTACCATGCAACTTTGACCATCTAACTCGACCTCTGCCCATGGAAGGATCCCCCTAGGACTTAGTCTTTCATTCTAAAATGGTGTCCAACTTCCTCTATTTTTTTCAAATTAACCTGCCCCAGAATTTTTTTCTCCTCTTAAGTACATAATCTGCCTCCCACTTAGAACATGCCTGCGGGAAGCAAGGGATGGGTGAGATACAGTCCTGCTGCCATGTTGGGTTTTCTACATGCCCCATGCTGGCTAGGTGTGTGGGGACCATCTCTCTCTTTACTGACTGGCCCACTTAGAGAAAAAGCGCCTTCTGCTACAAGCTAGCAGAGCTGTTCCTCTACCTCAATTGGTACAGGCTTATGCTGTTGGTGATAGAAGTCTTGGTTCTGTCCTTACTAGTGATTGATAGTAGGGACTTCTTAAAGAGCAGAGACCTGTATAAGATTTGTAGTTCTGTGCGCCTTAGGAGGAGCTTTCTCTGGAATTGAGCTCTCTACAGCACAAGTATCTTCAACTCAGTCTCAGGCCTATGCTCTGCATTCAACTCCTGGCTACAGCCAGGACAGAGGCCTTGTCTTCACTGCTTAATAAAGTGACTTTTTTTACTTCAGGGCACCTACCAGTAAAAACTTAGTAGACAACAGGCACTTTAGTTTTATCACGAGGTAAATGGCCAGGTAAACAGCCCTATCCCCCCTCCAGGGGTTGATCTTGGTGAATTTACCGCATGTGTTTTACCTCAGGATAGCTCATGCACCTTAGTTACCCTGAGGTTAAAAACACACCTTTCTGTGGCAGTGAAGTCAAGACCAGAGAGACCATTAGCCCCAAAGGCAATGTATCCTGTCCTTGCAGTGTCTTGTTTCTATATTGTTTGGTGGGTACTTGGTGTTTGTCCAGTGCTTCTGCCATGACTGCTTAATGATGATGGGTCCAGAGCAAAAGCCTAGATCCAAACACCCCTGAACTTCAAAGCAGGGCAGAACCAGAACCTGGTTATCTGCTACACTCATGGCAAATGCACCTCTTGCCCCCCCAAACACCTGCCAGTGAAGCTGCCCATTGAGAAAAGCCTGGCTTGGCTGTGCTGACAGTATTTCTTATTTAGAGCTGGAAGCCTCAGCAGGGGTCTGAAAAGGAGTAAAGGAGTGGGGAGAAGGAAATTGTTTGGTTCTTATGCCAGAATACACACTGATTGAGCCATGCAGTGTGCAAGAAAGACAGAGGGAAAAGAGGCAGCGTTTGGGCAGAGGTTATTACCAGTGCAGCATTAAGCAAACCCAGTTTTATTAAAGTTATGGCTCATGCTGGCATTAGAGCAATAGAGGTGTCAATTCTCCTGTTACTAACTCCATTGCCTGGGGCACAGATTTCAGCTAACAGCCAAGAGCTGACGCTAATCTCAAGCACAGATGGGAAGGCCAGGGGTAATTACCCCAGCCTAGCATAAAACCAGAGGGGAAGGGGAGGAGAATTCAGGCAAAGCTGTATTGCTTCTATGGAAAGAAAAGGAAGTATCTAAAGAATAGTAACAGAAAAAGTCCTGCTGCAAGATTTCCTAATGGGGGGAAAGGAGGTAAAGGGTTGTTTCCGTTTAACCCTTTCCTTTTTGCTATAGAGGTATGATCATCTAGGACCAAATTGGGAGGACATAGCTAGTGGGGTCCCGCAGGGGTCAGTCCTGGACCTATTTTCGTTAACGACTTGGCTGATGGAGTGGAGAGGAGAGTATATTTATAAGATTTGTGGATGACACCAAACTTGGAGGAGTTGCAAGCTCTTGATCTTGATTAACTGGAGAATTGGTTTGAAATCAGTAAGATGAAATTCAATAAAGTGCAAAGTACTGCATTTAGGAAGGAAAAATCAAATGCAAAACTACAAAATGGGAAATAACTGGCTAGGCAGCAGTACTGCCGAAAAGGATCTGGGGATAATAGTGGATCACAAATTGAACATGAGCCAATAATTTGTAGCCACTGCAAAAAAAGCAACTGTGCTCAGTTTGGGATGCCACAGTTTAAGAAAGACATGAACAAATCAGAGAGAGTCCAGAGGAGAGCAACAAAAATGATAAGAGAGTTAGAAAACAATGACCTATGAGGAAAGGTTGAAAGAACTGGGGATGTTCAGCTGAGAGAAGATAAGGCTGAGGGGAGACCTGATAACAGTCTTAAAATATGTGAAAGGGTGTTGTAAAGAGGATGGTGATCAGTTGTTCTCCATGTCCACAGAGAGAAGTACAAGAAATAATGGGCTTAGTGGGCAGCAAGGGAGAGTTAGGTTAGAGATTGGGAAGAACTTTCTAACCATAAGGATAGTTAAGCATTGGAACAGGTTACCTCAGGAGGTTGTGGAATCCCTGTCACTGGAAGTTTTCAAGAACAGGATAGCTGTCAGGAACGGCCTAGGTATACTTAAGCCTGCCTCAGCACGGGGGCGGAGGGGTAGATTAGATGATCTCTCAAGGTCCCTTCCAACCCTACATTTCTACGATTGTACAATTTGAAGTCCTTGATGGTCCAGCCCCCACCCTATCTACGCATTCTATTATCTTATCCCAAGATTGACTCTGGCCTTTGCTCCACCTGTGTTACCTGCTTGTCAGCTTTCCCCACGAGCATCTCCACATTTTCTCCTGGGTCATCCTTACATACACAGGGAAAAATTCCCCATCAAAACCCACAAAGTCACCATTTTATCCAAGCTCCACCTTAAAATTCCCCTGTGCTGTGATGCCTACAGAAAACTGCCACTGGAGAATGGCTAGGCAGCTGGTGAGCTGAAGTTCCTGTGACTTCTGCTTCTACCTATTACACTTATGAATTACTTATGATGTCCACTTTTTACTGTCTCCCCATCCTGCCTCCCTGCCTGCCTGCTTGTTTCTTTGTCTCATCCACCTATTTCATCTTGTCTATTGGGCTGTCAGAGCCCTTTGGGACCAGGACTTTCTTTTACCATAAGTGTGACCGATGCTTTGCTAGAACTCGTTCAAACATGGGAGTTTCCTATGTGAAAAATGGTGCTGAAAACAAATGTATTATTTTTGTAAAAAAAAAAAAAAATAGGGGGGTTGCTACAATTTTTCCCCCGGGTTTTCTGTTTTTGATAAAAACTACAGAAATTTTGATAAATTGTCTCCCCCTGAAGCCACCATGGTGTTTCATGGGCGTTATAGTTAAGGTGCTTCATGCCCCTATTCTTCCTTATGGGCTAGACTCCTGACTAGACTACATTTCCCATGATGCCTCATGATGATGAGACATCCCTGAATCAGTGTGCAGATCAGTGTGAAGACTGTGGTGCA
This sequence comes from Terrapene triunguis, assembly GCF_002925995.2. Lineage (NCBI taxonomy): Eukaryota > Metazoa > Chordata > Testudines > Emydidae > Terrapene > Terrapene triunguis. Next base: position 2,753,843 of record NW_020665188.1, on the reverse strand, counting down.
CCTTGGGAGATGTACTCCAGCCAGGAAGCACAGCCCATTGGGTAGAATAAGGTCAGTGGGCACCCAAATTACACCACCAATGAGGGACTGCAGTAGCTCAGGCTGACACAGTTTAATGTTAGCCAGAAATGACACGTTTTGATTCCATTCAACTAACTGAAATGTTTTGATCCAAATCCACTCATCTTGAAAGGAACTATTTTATTCCAATTTTTACAATGGCAAATTGAACATTTTTCACAAAATCAACATTTTTCCTACAATTTCAATTCTTGCTGAAATCTTTTATCAGCAGGAAATGCATGACTAGCTGTCATGATGACTATGGACAGATGTCAGGAATGATCATGCAGTCTGGTTGGAATTTACCAGGATACTTACTCCTAAGGAGTCAGCACACATTTTCACTAAACATCTGCATGGTGCTATATGTGATGTTAAAGCCAGAAGCCCAGGGAGCCTTCTGTTGATCACTGTAGCCTACAAAATTGTATCTTCTAGTGCCAACAATATACCCAATTAAGGTAGGGCATGCCATCTCTTAGCTGTGCTTTGCTGCTCTCTCCTATGCTGCTGAAGCACAAGTGATATGAAGAATTGGGATGATTTTTTTTTGCATTAAAATGAACTTATTTTTTCTTATTTTGTTTTTCCCCTTTTCTCTTTTAGGAGGAATACATCAATAATTCATCTCACAAGGAAATGGAGACAGGACAGTAATGCTCACCACCATACTGCCCGCCTCCATTTCCTCTGGCAAAGCACCCTGCCACCATGCCCACAGGATGAATGCTGACCTCTCCACAGCAAAGTCAGGCTGTCATCCCAAGGCCTCGCTCTGTCCTGATGAGCAGAGGCGATGAGAGCCCTCACCTCAGCAGCATGCACTGTGCCGGCCAGCAGATGCCCAGTCCTGTACATAGTCAATGAGATGTCTGTACAAGATTTTGCCCCATTGTAATTTTTTCCCCCAATTTGTTGATTGTGTTTAAATTGTCAGAGTTTGTAATGGTAACTTTCAGAGAATATTGTACTAAAGAGAAAATTGCACTCAATAAAAATGATGAAATACGTCTGATCACTTTTCCTTCTTCTCCCATAGACTTTATTTTTTCTGGTATTTGTCTTCGACTTAGAACTGGTTAAATACTGTAAAAATAGTGGAGAAATTCATCATTATAAATTATTCATTTTGCTTTACTCGTAATTAAGTTTCCAAGAGATAAATATATGGCAGTAAAAAATGTTTTTCCTTTTTGCATTAGGTTGGGATTTTCAGAAGCACTCAGCATTGGCCAGACTGTGCTCCCGGTGATGTTACTGGTCATTCACCATTGACATCAATGGGAACAGATTTAAGCCAACAGTGTATACTTTAGAAGATATCACTTTTAAGGCTTGCCTATGCAGAGAGTTAGTATGTGGCAAGGTGGAATGTAAGTCTGCAGTGCACCCGCCTGCCACTTGCTAACTGGCCATGCGGCAGGGCCGGCTCCAGGCACCAGGCAACCAAGCTGGTGCTTGGGGCGGCACCTGGAGGGGGGCGGCGCGGCGCTCCGGCCGCCGGGGAGAACGGGGCCACAGCCGGGCTCGCCGCCCTCTCACCGCCCTGCCCCCGGCGCTCTGGCCGCCGGGGGGAGAGCCGAGCCCCCGCCGGGGCTCGCCGCCCTGCCCCCGGCGCTCTGGCTGCCGGGGGGAGAGCCGAGCCCCCACCGGGGCTCACCGCCCTCCTCCCAGGGCTCCGGCTGCCCTCCCCCCCGGCGCCCTGCCCCCGGCCGCCGGGGGGAGAGCGGAGCCCCCGCCAGGGCTCGCCGCCCTCCCCCCGGGGCTCCGGCCGCCCTCCCCCGCGGCGCCCTCCCCCCGGGGCGGCCGGAGGCTTTTTTGCCTGGGGCAGGAAAAAAGCCAGAGCCGGCCCTGCCATGTGGACCCTGCTACTGCACTCTAAAAGTTCCACAGTGCATTAACTCTCCTATTTAGGCTGAGAGAAAAACCCTAATTAAGGGAAGCTCACTTGTGCAGGAAGAGGGGGAAGCTTCTATCAAACCAGGGTGCTGGTAGCAAAAAGGGTCTCTAGGGAAGAGGGCTGCAGCCACTCTCCCTGGGACAAGGGAGAGAAAGGGATTTGGACCCAAAGGGAAGGGTGAGTCTAGCAGACCCATAGGAAAGGGGTTTGGCTAGAAACTTGGAGAATGTGAACCTGGGATAGGCAAGATAGGAAGTAGTCCAGGGGAGTGGTAGGGAGGTTTGTGGTTGCCCAGACCTTTGCTGCTAGAAATAGGGCCCTGGACTGGAACCCAGAGTAGAGGGCAAGCCTGGGTTCCCTTATCAGCCACTGAGGGAGAAGCACAATCTGGGCAGTGAACTTGGAGGCTATCTGGGACCATGCTCTCTACCCATTAACGAGTGGCCCAGCCAGGGCAGTGGACCTAAGGGCTGCCTGGGATGGTAAGGAAGATGTTGATATTACCCGGAAGGGGAGGTCTCTTGTGACTTGGCCGGATGACAGGGCCGCCCAGAGGGGGGGCAAGTGGGGCAATTTGCCCCAGGCCCTGGGCTCCACAGGGACCCCCACGAGAATATAATATTCTATAGTATTGCAACTTTTTTTATGGAAGGGGCCCCCGAAATTGCTTTGCCCCAGGCCCCCTGAATCCTCTGGGTGGCCCAGCTCCTGTCTGGTCTGGGGTTTGACAGCTGTTTATATTTGTGTTCAGAGGAGCTAGACAGCTTTTTGGATGCTGTGTGGCTGCAGTACATGACACTGCACTAGAGCAGGGAGGTAAAGAGGGAGACAGTTTTGAATAATTATCTAAAAGTAATTGAAAAAATCAGAGCCCCAGCTGGTGTGAATCAGCCAGAGCTCCAGGAAAGTGAGTGGGCCAGAGCCCTAGCTGGTGTGAATTGGCCATAGCTCCTGGGAAGTCAGCAGGCCAGATCCCCAATTGGTGTAGCTTCAGTGAAGTCATGCAGATTGATACCAGCTGAGGATCTGACCCAGCATATCCTAGAAACCCTAGACTGGCACTACCAGAAAACGGGGCAGGAGAAGTTTAAATCTAGGACCCAATTGTGCTCTGCTAATTGACTCAGACATGTTTTGTTAATGCTCCAGTGACTCTGCACAGCTGCCCTGATCTATACAGACACCTTCAGAGTCCCATAAAGGCCATCAAGCAGTCAGTGGCTGTCATGAGGACCTCTACTCACTGCGCAGTAGTGCCTCCTCCTGGCTGCTCTGGGGATTTGCTCTTTCAGCCTGACATCCTCTTCTTGCAGTTGCTTGGCCCATCATCTCACTCTCTCACTCCTCTGCTGCTCCTCAGGAGCTGCAGCGCCTCATCGTCCCTTCCCTTTGGGTCTAAATCCCTTTCTCTCCCCATATATTCTCGTGGGAGTCCCTGTGGAGCCCGGAGCCTGGGGCAAATTGCCCCACTTGCCCCCCCCCCCCTCTGGGCGGCCTGGAGAGGAGGCTCAGAGTGACAAATCATTGTGTCATGGCTATCAGGTTTGAAAAGCTAGAAGCAAAGTGATGCTTTCCATTTCTCTGCAGGTGGGCCAAGAAATTTCAATATGCCTGGCTCCTGACACCAGTGTAACTCAATGGGCTTCAGTGAATCACTCCTGATTTACATCAGCAAGGGGGGGACAATCAGGCCAGGAAGATGCCGAATAAAACCTTGTGAATAAAGCTAGTTAAGGACCATATCCCTATTGGGTATATGCTGCCCAGAAGCTGAGGATCTGACCTTAAGTGTATGGTAAAGATGCTGAGTATGGTTCTTTGCACTGTTACAGTAGATTGGAACCAGTGTCACTCCACTGGCTTCAGTGCAGAACTGGAGAATCAGTCCCAGAGGTATCTGTAAGATAATGAAGAGAATTTGGGGCAAGGCAGTGAGCGAGGTGAGATTTGCCCTGCTTGCAAACAACATTGGTGATTGGGAGATGGGACAGCTATCTCCAGGTTCCAGTAGCCTCCTTTGCAACAGACGTGCACTCCATTCTGCCTGGACCATGGTGCACACCTTCAGAGCAGCTAACATCTGTAAGACCTTGCAGTTGACAACACTTTGAATGAACAGTTCTCCAGCTGACAAAAATCATGAACCACGCTGAAGACCCTCAGAACTTGGTAGGTGCTAAATATTGGCTCTGACAACACAGGGACAGTACAGCCCTCAGAAGATCTAGTTGAGCACATTATATTTCATAGCTAATTAGGAATGGTATGAATCTTTCATTTGTACATGGGCTCTTGCCGTCAATATTTTACTGCTTTACAATCTTTCACATTTGTACTTAAGATATTAAGTTTACTATATTCCTTGGCAAATGCAGCTCTGGAAAAATGCTTCCGCTTTAAGAACTCATAAAACAGTTACATATTAAATCCAATGGTTTAAATCCACATTAAATCCCAAATGATCTGAAATAACATCACTCCATTGCTACAGATTTTGGTGCATTCGTTTTGAAGTAGCTGTTTATAAAACAAGACATTTGCCGCAATCTTCATTTGAGGATGATTTTTTGTGCTGCATGACCTACAAAACCACCTGACATTCCACATTTAGCTTCTGCCCTGCAAAGACACCCTACACCTGTGGTGCTGCCCACGCCTGACTATTCTAGCATTGGTTTAAGTCCTCTCTCAGCAGAGATTTCCAATCGTGCTGACTTTTGCAGTGCATGGTACTATCTGTAATTAAAAATATATTTGGAAGCTGGACTATCAAACCTATTTCATTTATAAACTGCTCCAGAATTTAATCCTTCAGAAATAACAGATTAGGAATCATAACATCATGAAATGTAGGGCTGGAAGGGACCTCAAGAGGTCAAGTACACCTAGATCACCACTGACAGGTGTTTGTCTAACCTGATCCTAAAAATCTCCAATGATGGGGATTCTATAACCTCCCTTGGAAGCCTATTCCAGAGCTTAACTACCTTTATAGTTCGAAAGCTTTTCCAAATATCTAACCTAAATCTGCTTTGTTGCAGAATATGTCTACAGCTAGTTGCTCTACCTTCAGCCCAATCCTTTAACATATTTGAAAAATGTTATCAGTTCCCCACTCAGTCTTTTCTCAAGACTAAACATGCCCAGTTTTTTTTAACCTTTCCTCACAGGTCAGATATTCTTAACCTTTTATCATTTTTGTTGCTCTTCTCTGGGCTCTCTCCAATTTGTACACATCTTTCCTAAAGTGTGGCACCCAGAACTGAACACAGTACTCCTGCTGAGGCCTCATCAGGGCTGAGTACAGCAGGACAATTACCTCCCATGTCTTAGATATGACACACCTATTAACACACCCCAGAATTATATTAGCTTTTTACACAACTGCATCACATTGCTTACTCGTATTCAGTTTGTGAGCCATTCTAACCCCAGATGCCTTTCAAGCAGTTCCACCACCTCACCAATTATTCCCCATTTTGTAGTTGTGCATTTGATTTTTACTTTCTAAGTGAAGTACTTTAAACTTGTCTTTATTGAATTTCATCTTGTTGATTTCAGAATAATTCTCTTATTTATCAAGGTTGTTTTGAAGTCTAGTTTTGTCCTCCAAAGTACTTGCAACCCTTCCCAAGTTGGTGTCATCCGCAAATTTTAGAAGCAAACGCTCCATTCCATTATCGGAGTCATTAATGAAAATATTGATTAGAACCAGATTCAGGACTGACCCCATGGGAGTTTAACAACAAACCATTGATAACTACTTTTTGAGTACAAAGTATCAGAGGGGTAGCCATGTTAGTCTGTGTCCACAAAAACAAGGAGGACTCCAGTGGCACCTTAAAGACTAACAGATTTATTTGGGCACAAGCTTTCATGGGTAAAAAAAACCCACTTCTTCAGTTGCATGGAGTGAAAATTACAGATACAGGCATAAATATACTGGCACATGAAGAGAAGGGAGTTACCTTACAAGTGGAGAACCAGTCAACAAGGCCAATTCAGTCAGGGTGGATGTGGTTCACTCCCAATAATTGATGAGGGGGTGTCAATACCAAGAGAGGGAAAATTGATTTTGTAGTGAACCAGCCACTCCCAGTCCTTATTCAAGCCCAAATGAATGGTGTTAAGTTTGCAAATGAATTTTAGCTCTGCAGTTTCTCTTTGAAGTCTGTTTTTGAAGTTTTTTTTGTTGAAGGATGGCTACTTTTAAATCTGTTATTGAATGTCCAGGGAGATTGAAGTGTTCTCCTACTGGCTTCTGTATATTACCATTTCTGATGTCTGATTTGTGTCCATTTATTCTTTTACGTAGAGACTGTCTGGTTTGGCCAATGTACATGGCAGAGGGGCATTGCTGCCACATGATGGCATATATCATGTTAGTAGATGTGCAGGTGAATGAGCCCCTGATGGTGTGGCTGATGAGCCCCTGATGGTGTGGTTGGGTCCTCTGATGGTGTCACTAGAGTAAATATGGGGACAGAGTAGGCACCGGGTTTGTTACAGGGATTGGTTCCTGGGTTAGTGTTTCTGTGGTGTGGTGTGTAGTTGCTGGTGAGTATTTGCTCACCAGCAAATACTGGTTGGGGCTGTCTGTAAGGAAGGACTGGCCCACCTCCCAAGGTCTGTGAGAGTGAAGGATCGTTTTCCAGGATAGGTTGTAGATCGTTGATGATGTGCCGGAGAGGTTTTAGCTGGGGGCTTTACGTGATGGTCAGTGATGTTCTATTATTTTCCTTGTTGAGCCTGTCCTGTAGTAGGTGACTTCAGGGTACCCACCTTGCTCTGTCAATCTGTTTCCTCACTTCCCCAGGTGGGTATTGTAGTTTTAAGAATGCTCAATAAAGATCTTGAAAGTGTTTGTCTCTGTCTGAGGGATTGGAGCAAATGCAGTTGTATTTTAGGGTTTGGCTGTAGACAATAGATTGTGTGATGTGTCTTGGATGGAAGCTGGAGGCATGTAGGTAAGTATAGCAGTCAGTAGGTTTCCGGTCTAGGATGGTGTTTATGTGACCATCACTTATTTGCACTGTAGTGTCCAGGAAGTGGATCTCTTGTGTGGACTGGTCCAGGCTGAGTTTGATGGTGGGGTGGAAATTGTTGAAATCCAGGTGGAATTCTTCAAGGGCCTCCTTCCCGTGGGTCCATATCATGAAGATGTCATCAATGTAGTGCAAGTAGAGGAGGGGTGCTAGGGGACAAGAACTGAAGAAGCGTTGTTCTATGTCAGCCATAAAAATGTTGGCATACTGTGGGGCCATGCGGGTACACATAGCAGTGTCACTGAATTGAAGGTATAAGTTGTCCCCAAATCTGAAATGGTTGTGGGTGAGGACAAAGTCACAAAGCTCAGCCACCAGGTGTGCTTTGGTCTCATCAGGGATACGGTTCCTGACAGCTTGTTCATCCTCATGTGGAATATTGGTGTAAAGAGCTTCTACATCCATGGTGGCCAGGATGGTGTTTTCAGGAAGATCACCAATGCATTGTAGTTTCCTCAGGAAGTCGGTGTTGTCTTGAAGATAGCTGGGAGTGCTGGTAGCATAGGGTCTAAGGAGAGAGTCCAAATAGCCAGATAATCCTGCTGTAAGAGTGCCAATGCCTGAGATGATGGGGCGTCCAGGATTTCCAGGTTTATGGATATTGGGTAGCAGATAGAATACCCCTGGTCGGGGCTCTAGGGGTGTGTCTGTGTAGATTTGTCCCTGTGCTATAGCAGGGAGTTTCTTGAGCAGATGGTGTAGTTTCATTTGGTACTCCTCAGTGGGATCAGAGGATAGTGGCCTGTGGAATGTTGTATTGGAGAGTTGCCTGGCAGCCTCCTGTTCATAATCCGATCTGTTTATGATGACTATGCCATGTTCTTTGTCAGCCCCTTTGATTATAATGTCAGAGTTGTTTCTGAGGCTGTGGATGGCGTTGCATTCTGTATAGCTGAGGTTATGGGGCAAGTGATGCTGTTTGTTCACAATTTCAGCCTGTGCACATCTGCGGAAGCACTCTATGTAGAAGTCCAATCTGTCATTTCAACCGTCAGGAGGAGTCCACGCAGATCTACCTGTACATCTACTAATGTGATATATGCTCTCATGTGCCAGCAATGCCCCTCTGCCATGTACATTGGCCAAACCGGACAGTCTCTACGTAAAAGAATAAATGGACATAAATCAGACATCAGGAATGCTAACATACAAAAGCCAGTAGGAGAACACTTCAATCTCCCTGGACATCCAATAACAGATTTAAAAGTAGCCATCCTTCTACAAAACTTCAAAAATAGTCCTCAAAGAGAAACTGCAGAGCTAAAATTCATTTGCAAACTTAACACCATTAATTTGGGCTTGAATAAGGACTGGGAGTGGCTGGCTCACTACAAAACCAATTTTTCCTCTCTTGGTATTGACACCTCCTCATCAATTATTGGGAGTGGACCACATCCACCCTGACTGAATTGGCATTGTCAACACTGGTTTTCCACTTGTAAGGTAACTCCCTTCTCTTCACGTGCCAGTATATTTATGCCTGTATCTGTAATTTTCACTCCATGCATCTGAAGAAGTGGATTTTTTATGCACAAAAACTTATGCCCAAATAAATCTGTTAGTCTTTAAGGTGCCACTGGACTCCTCATTGTCTTTGAGTACAGTCTTTCAACAGTTGTGCACCCACCTTATAGTAATTTCATCTAGACTACATTTCCCTAGTTTGCGTAAGAGAATGTCATGTGGGACTATATCCCAAGCCTCACTAAAATCAAGAGATATCACATCTATTGTTTCCCACAGTCCCCTAGGCCAGTAACCCTGTCAAAGAAGGAAATTAGGTGGGTTAGGCATGATTTGTACTTGACAAATTCATGTTGGCTATTCTTTATAACCCTATTTCCTCTAGGTGCTAACAAATTGGTTGTTTAATAATTTGTCCAAATATGTTTCCAGATATCAAAGTTGGTCTGACTGGTCTATAAATCCCTGGTTTCTCTTTGTTCCCCTTTTTAAAGATAGGTATTATGTTTGCCCTTCTCTAGTGCTCTGGGACCTCATACGTCCTCTATGAATTCTCAAAGATAATTGCTAACTATTCTGAGATTGCTTTGGCTAGTTGTTTAAGTAAACTACGATGAATTTCATTAGGCCTTGCAGGCGTGAATACATCCAACTTATCTAAGTATTCTTTAATTTGTTCTTTCTCTATTTCAGCTTGTGTTCCTTCCCCTTGTTGTTAATATTGATTGAGCTGAGTATCTGGTCACCATTAACCTTTTAGTGCACACTGAAGCAAAATAGGCATTAAACACCACAATGTTCTGGATGTCATCAGTTATTAGATCTCCTTCCCCACTAAGTAGAGAACCTACATTGTCGTTTGTCTTTTTTCTTGCAATGAGCCTCAACCTTGAAGAGCTGGAGAGCATCACTGAATGAAGTCAGAGAGAAACAAACTAAGTAAGGTGTGTTCTCTTGGCATTGCCTGGCAGCGTTTGTGAGATCATGATACAATAGGTGATGGTGTTGAGCTATGACAATACACGATTGTAACATGCACACAGACATTGCATCCCAATGGCAAGATATTACAAAGTGATTGTTTTGTGAGTCTCTCTCACTGCCACTCTTGGCTGGGGGAAGTTTAAACCCCTATTTCCCTTCCTAGCTGCTGGCCAATGGCCATGCATGTCTGTTTGAAGGGATGGGGTTCTTGTCTCTTTCTTTTCCCCTCTCAGGTCCCGGCAGGAGCCTTGTGTCTGTTTTTCTACCTCAGTGTAAGGAGAGCAGCCAGCAGCATCTCCTATGCCAGCTGTCCAAGCCCTGCCTTGCATTTTGGGCCCAGCCCAGTGAAGTCAATAGAAAGACTCCCGTGGACATTGGATGAGGCCCTTCATGGGGAATATGCCGATAGTCACTGGCTTTCACGCTAAGTATTTAAATGGCTCACATCTACACTGCATCTGAACATTTCTCAGTCATTACTGAACTGATCCTTGCAACGCCCCTGTGGGGTAGGCCCCCCACCTTTTAAACAGATGAGGCACAGAGAGCCTGCCTTTGTTTTTCTAAGGGTCACAGGATCCAGATCTCCTGAATCCCAGCCCAGAGCCTTAACCACAGGGCTATTCATCCACTGTACAGTGAGAGGAGCACCACTCGCACCCTGAAAGCTGCTGCAGGAACCCAAAGAGCCCCAGGTTATGTGCCACTGCACTAGTGCATTAACCCAGGCCATCGATTAGTCACAGATTCATAGATTCCAAGGCCAGAAGGGACCACTGTGATCATCTAGTCTGACCTCTTGTACAACACAGGCCAGAGAACTGCCTTGAATTAACTCAAATTTGAACTAGAGCAGATCTCTTAGAAAAACATCCAATGTTGATTTAAAAATTGTCGGTGGTGAAGACTCCACTACGCCCCTTGGTAAGTTGTTCCTGAGGAGAGCGGGTGAGGAAAGGCTCTCGAGGTGGTTAGAACTCAGAGGATCATGGCCCAGGGAAGGGGGATTCTTGCCCCAATGCATCAGAATGATGTGAAGGATGGGCTTTGATTTGCCATGGCCAAAGGGCTAAGAAGAACACAGGGCCATTTTTGTTGTATAAGAGCTGGTTCCCCCAAAGGAATACAGTGAAACAGGGTCTTTGTAGGCCACCCTGCCATGGAGGATCTTGTAAGAGCTGCTAAGTGAGGTATTGTCACTGATGGAGAATCTATCATGACCCTTGGTAAGCTGTTCCAATGGTTAATTACCCTCACTTAAAAAATCTTCTCCTTATTTCCAGTCCGAATTTGTCAAGCTTCAACTTCCAGACTTTGGGTCGTGTTAGACCTTTGTCTGCTAGACTGAAGAGCCCATTATTAAATATTTGATCCCCATGTAGCTACTTTATAGACTGTAACCTAGTCACCCCTTAACCTTCTCTTTGCTAAACTCAATAGACAAGCTCCTTGAGGCTATCACTGTAAAGCATGTTTTCTAATCCTTTAATCATTCTCGTGACTCATCTCTGAACTCTCTTGAATGGTGAGCACCAGAACTGGGTACAGCAGTAGTCATACCAGAGCCAAATATAGAGGTAAAATAACTTCTTGAGATTCCCGTGTTTATGCATTCCAGGATCGCAATAGCTTTTTTGATCACAGTGTCATATTGGGAGCTTGCTATCAGCTGATTATGATAGCCACCACAATCCCCAATTTTTTTCAAAAACTCTTCCTAGAATAAAGTCCTCCATCCTGTCTATATGGCCTGCTCTCTTTCTTCCTTGATGTATACAGTTACATTTTGCCATATTAAAAATCATTATGTCCTTTTATCAAGCTGGATGCAGGGGATATATTTCCCTGTAACAGGGCATTTTTGCACTTCTCTTTTAAAAATAAAAGATAAAGTCTGGATTCCTTTCAGAGAAACCAGTAACCATGGGAGCCCTCACATGACATTATTTAGGAGGGGAGTTTGATTTGAATGTTTTTAACCATCCAAGCAATGACTGGAGAACATGCTTATGGTGTCACCGCAACAGCACTTTTGTGAGAGCACGTGGTTCTCAGTCAGAGAGAGGTGTGTGTCAGACAGCTTGCAAGTGGCATACTGATATAAGCAGGACAAGCTGACCCCCAGCTACTTCTGGGGCTCATTTTTTTACATTTCTGTCCATGGAATTCCTACACACAGGACAAGTCCAGTTAGAGAGGTGGCTTTCGCAAGGACTTTCCTCTTCATGAACAAGCAGAATTGGTTCAAAAGAGGAACACATGGGGGTTGAGGCAACTTGGTAGAACACCCATCCTCACTTCCCCTGCTGTCTCTTAGGGTATGTCTACACTACGAAATTAGGTCGAATTAATAGAAGCTGGTTTTATAGAAATCGGTTGTATACAGCCGATTGTGCGTGTCCCCACATAAAATGCTCTAAGTGCTCTAGTCGGCGGACCGCGTCCACAGTACCGAGGCTAGCATCGACTTCCGGAGCATTGCACTATGGGTAGCTATCCCACAGTTCCCGCAGTCTCCACCGCCCATTGGAATTCTGGGTTGAGATCCCAATGCCCGAATGATGCAAAACAGTGTCTCGGGGAGTTCTGGGTACATGTCGTCAGGCCCCTCCCCCTCCGTCAGAGCAACGGCAGACAATCGATTCGCGCCTTTTTACCTGGGTTACCTGTGCAGACAACATACCACGGCAAGCATGGAGCCCGCTCAGCTCAGCTCACCGTCATCATATGTCATCTGGGTGCCGGCAGACGAGGGACTGCATTGCTACACAGCAGCAGCAGCTAACTGCCTTTTGGTGGTAGACGGTGCAGCATGACTGGTAGCCTTTATCAGCGATCTGGGTGCTGGCAGCTGTGGGGCTGGCAGCCATAGGGCTGCATTGCACCAGCCCTTGCCTTTTGCCTTTTGGCAGTAGATGGTTTATTACGACTGGTATCCGTCGTCGTCATACTGCAGTGGCTGTCAATCATGGGCACCTGGGCAGACATGCTCAGTCCTATTGAACTGTCTTGACAACGATGGCTATCAGTCGTAGTATGCCATTTTCTGCCAAGCGCCCATCGCACATTAGCAGAGTCTTCCCTGAGCAGCAGATCGTGCAATAGGCCTGAAGGCTATCGTCATGATACTGGAAAAATGTGGCTATAACTGCCAAGCGCCCAGTATTTGCTGCCAAGCACCCAGAAGATGCCGAGGGCTATCAGTCATGCTGCACCGTCGTCTTAAGATGTAAAAAATAGATTTGTTCTGTATTCATTTGCTTCCCCCTCCCTCCGTCAAATCAACGGCCTGCTAAACCCAGGCTTTTGAGTTCAATCTTTGGGGGGGGCATTCTGTGTGACAGTTGTTTGTGTTTCTCCCTGATGCACAGCCACCTTTGTTGATTTTAATTCCCTGTACCTGTACGCCATGTCGTCACTCGCCCCTCCCTCCTTCCCACCCCTGGTCCGTCAGATACTAGTTTCGCGCCTTTTTTCAGACCAGACGCCATAGCTAGCACTGGGATCATGGAGCCCGCTCAGATCACCACGGCAATTATGAGCACTATGAACAGCACGCGCATTGTCCTGGAGTATATGCAGAGCCAGAACATGCCAAAGCAAAACCAGGACCAGCCGAGGAGGCGATTGCAGCGCGGCGACGAGAGTGATGAGGAAATTGACATGGACATAGACCTCTCACAAGGCACAGGCCCCAGCAATGTGGAAATCATGGTGTTACTGGGGCAGGTTCATGCCGTGGAATGCCGATTCTGGGCCAGGGAAACAAGCACAGACTGGTGGGAACGCATCGTGCTGCAGGTCTGGGACGATTCCCAGTGGCTGCGAAACTTTCGCATGCGTAAGGGCACTTTCATGGAACTTTGTGACTTGCTTTCCCCTGCCCTGAAGCGCCAGAATACCAGGATGAGAGCAGCCCTCACAGTTGAGAAGCGAGTGGCGATAGCCCTGTGGAAGCTTGCAACGCCAGACAGCTACCGGTCAGTCGGGAATCAATTTGGAGTGGGCAAATCTACTGTGGGGGCTGCTGTGATCCAAGTTGCCAGGGCAATGAAAGACCTGGTGATATCAAGGGTAGTGACTCTGGGAAACGTGCAGGCCATAGTGGATGGCTTTGCTGCAATGGGATTCCCAAACTGTGGTGGGGCGATAGACGGAACCCATATCCCTATCTTGTCACCGGAGCACCAAGCCACCGAGTACATAAACCGCAAGGGGTACTTTTCAATGCTGCTGCAAGCCCTGGTGGATCACAAGGGACGTTTCACCAACATCAACGTGGGATGGCCGGGAAAGGTACATGATGCTCGTGTCTTCAGGCACTCTGGTCTGTTTCGAAAGCTGGAGGAAGGGACTTTCTTCCTGGACCAGAAAATAACCGTTGGGGATGTTGAAATGCCTATCGTGATCCTTGGGGACCCAGCCTACCCCTTAATGCCATGGCTCATGAAGCCGTACACAGGCAGCCTGGACAGGAGTCAGGACCTGTTCAACTACAGGCTGAGCAAGTGCCCAATGGTGGTGGAATGTGCATTTGGACGTTTAAAAGCGCGCTGGCGCAGCTTACTGACTCGCTCAGACCTTAGCGAAAAGAATATCCCCATTGTTATTGCTGCTTGCTATGCGCTCCACAATATCTGTGAGAGTAAGGGGGAGACATTTATGGCGGGGTGGGAGGTTGAGGCAAATCGCCTGGCCGCTGATTACGCGCAGCCAGACACCAGGGCGGTTAGAGGAGCACAGCATGGCGCGGTGCGCATCAGAGAAGCTTTGAAAATGAGTTTTGTGACTGGCCAGGCTACGGTGTGAAACTTCTATTTGTTTCTCCTTGATGAACCCTCCGCTCCCCCCCCACCCGGTTCACTCCACTTCCCTGTAATCCAACCACCCCACCCTCCCCTTCCCCCTTCGAGCACCGCTTGCAGAGGCAATAAAGTCATTGTTACTTCACATTCATGCATTCTTTATTACTTCATCACACAACTAGGGGGATAATTGCAAAGGTAGCCCGGGATGGGTGGGGGAGGAGGGAAGGAAAAGGACACACTGCAGTTTAAAACTTTAACTCTTATTGAAGGCCAGCCTTCTGATGCTAGGGCAATCATCTGGGGTGGAGTGACTGGGTGGCTGGAGGCCCCCCCACCGTGTTCTTGGGCGTCTGGGTGAGGAGGCTATGGAACTTGGGGAGGAGGGCTGTTGGTTACAGGGCTGTAGCGGCGGTCTCTGCTCCTGCTGCCTTTCCTGCAGCTCAACCATACGCTGGAGCATATCAGTTTGATGCTCCAGCAGCCGGAGCATCGACTCTTGCCTTCTGTCTGCAAGCTGACGCCACCTATCATTTTCAGCCCGCAATTCAGCACACCACCTCTCCTCTCGTTCATATTGTGCTTTTCTGTAATCAGTCATTGACTGCCTCCACGCATTCTGCTGTGCTCTGTCAGCGTAGGAGGACATCTGTAGTTCTGTGAACATGTCATCACGCGTCCTACGTTTTCTCTTTCTAATCTTCACTAGCCTCTGTGAAGGAGAAAGATTTGCAGCTGGTGGAGGAGAAGGCAGAGGTGGTTAAAAAAGACACATTTTAGAGAACAATGGGTACACTCTTTCACGTTAAATTTTGCTGTTCACATTACACAGCACATGTGCTTTCGTTACAAGGTCGCATTTTTCCTCTTATATTGAGGGCCTGCCGGTTTGGTGTGAGAGATCATTCACGCAGTGCCAGGCCACAGATTTCAGCTTGCAGGCAGCCATGGTAAGACACAGTCTTTTGGCTTTTTTAACCTTCTTAACATGTGGGAATGGTTTCAAACAGTAGTGCTCTCATTTCCCAAACCAAGCACCCGTTGGGTTGGCCATTTAAAATGGGTTTGCAATGTAAAAGGAGGGGCTGCGGTTTCAGGGTTAACATGCAGCACAAACCCAACTAACTCCCCTCCCCACCACACCCAATTCTCTGGGATGATCACTTCACCTCTTCCCCCCACCGCGTGGCTAACAGCGGGGAATATTTCTGTTCAGCAGAGCAGGAACGGGCACCTCTGAATGTCCCCTTAATAAAATTGCCCCATTTCAACCAGGTGACCGTGAATGATATCACTCTCCTGAGGATAACAAAGAGCGATAAGGAATGGATGTTGTCTGCATGCCAGCAAACACCAGGACCATATGCTGCCATGCTTTGTTATGCAATGATTCCAGACTACGTGCTACTGGCCTGGCGTGGTAAAGTGTCCTACCATGGCGGACGGGATAAGGCAGCCCTCCCCAGAAACCTTTTGCAAAGGCTTTGGGAGTACATCCAGGAGAGTTTTCTGGAGATGTCCCTGGAGGATTTCCGCTCCATCCCCATACACGTTAACAGACTTTTCCAGTAGCTGTACTGGCCGCGATTGCCAGGGCAAAGTAATCATTAATCATTAAACACGCTTGCTTTTAAACCATGTGTAATATTTACAAAGGTACACTCACCAGAGGTCCCCTGTGTGCCCTCAGGGTCTGGGAGCACGCCTTGGGTGAGTTCGGGGGTTACTGGTTCCAGGTCCAGGGTGATAAACATATCCTGGCTGTTGGGGAAACCAGTTTCTCCGCTTCCTCGCGGCTGTGAGCTATCTACATTTTCTCCATCATACCCCGAACCCACTTCCCTGTGTGTTTCTCCAGTGAAGGAGTCATAGCACACGGTTGGGGTAGTGGTGGCTGCACCCCCTAGAATGGCATGCAGCTCTGCGTAGAAGCGGCATGTTTGCGGCTCTGCCCCGGACCTTCCGTTTGCTTCTCTGGCTTTGTGGTAGGCTTGCCGTAGCTCCTTAATTGTCACGCGGCACTGCTGTGCGTCCCTGTTATGGCCTCTGTCCTTCATGGCCTTGGAGACCTTTTCTAATATTTTGCCATTTCGTTTACTGCTTCGGAGTTCAGCTAGCACTGATTTGTCTCCCCATATGGCGAGCAGATCCCATACCTCCCGTTCTGTCCATGATGGAGCTCTTTTGCGATCCTGGGACTCCATCATGGTTACCTGTGCTTATGAGCTCTGCGTGGTCACCTGTGCTCTCCACGCTGAGCAAACAGGAAATGAAATTCAAACGTTCGCGGGCCTTTTCCTGTCTACCTGGCCAGTGCATCTGAGTTGAGAGTGCTGTCCAGAGCGGTCACAATGAAGCACTGTGGGATAGCTCCCGGAGGCCAATAACGTCGAATTCCGTCCACACTACCCCAATTCTGACACCCTAAGGCCAATTTTATCGCTAATCCCCTCGTCGGAGGTGGAGTAAAGAAACCGGTTTAAAGGGCCCTTTAAGTCGAAAGAAAGGGCTTCGTCGTGTGAACGTGTCCAGGCTTAATTCGATTTAACGCGGCTAAAGTCGACCTAAACTCGTAGTGTAGACCAGGCCTTAGACTCAACCCCAGGGCCGGACTTACAGGTGGGAGACATGGGCAACCACCTAGGGTGCCGTGGTCAGAGGGCTGCAGTGGTCAAGAGTCAAGGAGCGTGGTGCGCCTGGGGTGCAAGACCACAGAAGGGAACTCAGGGCAATGGGGGGGGAAGTCAGCGGGGCCCGAGGATGATGGGGGGGTAGTGGGGGAGCCCAGGGAGCCAGCAGGGGCCAGGAAGGATGGGTGGGGTGCCCAGGGAGGCAGCAGGGGCCAGGAGAGCCAAAATACAAGTTTGTCCCAGGTGCCATTTTCCCTAAGTCTGGCCCTGCTCAACCCTTCTTGGCCTCTGATCAGCTCCTTTGCATTTGAGAAACAAGAGGGCAGCTCTAAAGACACTGATGTTGAAAAGAAATGAGCAGATTATGGATGGGAGAATGACACATTCAAAGTCAAATCTTCTATCCCACTCTCCCCACCTCACCCCCCTACTCATGTCACACTTACAAACAAATGACCTGTCCAGTAGGGCTATCAACTAAATTATAATTAGAACAATATCATTGAATTACAAAGATATGTGCCAGTCTATGTGAAATGGAAGCATCTGCTTGTATTCTTTGAGGTGTCCTATCAACTATTAACAGGTTTCAGAGTAGCAGCCGTGTTAGTCTGTATCCGCAAAAATAACAGGAGTACTTGTGGCACCTTAGGGACTAACAAATTTATTAGAGCATAAGCTTTCGTGGGCTGCATCCGAAGAAGTGGGTTGTAGCCCACGAAAGCTTATGCTCTAATAAATTTGTTAGTCTCTAAGGTGCCACAAGTACTCTTGTTATTTTATCAATTAAAAGTGCTTTCGTTCCTAGCGGATAAGCCATCTGGCCTGCACTGGTGCCTCGGTGCCTGTTGTGCTAAGCTTGCAGGGGCTGGGGGGTGGGGGGAGGTAGGGACAGATTGATATTACATTCAGTCTTAAAACATCTCCCATTTGCACACCAGGCACTATGGTGTAGGAGGTTGTATTGGGGTGCACGTAGTGAGGTGCTACAAATGTATGTCTTCTCCTGAATTGTACTTAGATGTGCCTAGCAAATTACAGTATTCCAGATTACCCTGAGGTCACGAACTACAGTGTAACCTGTTAATAATACACTGAACTGGGCTGAGGAGTCAACCAATTAGAAACTGGGATTTCCAGAACTGGGCTCTGAAGTCTGACCAGGTTAACTTGAATTTGGCAGGGAGGTCATTAATTAATCTATGAGAGGAAGAGCATTTTCTGTCTTTCTAGGTTCATATATGGCTCCCATCCATGGGGTATCTAACCTGCAGAACTGCATTGTATCCATTGCATTGCAACTGCACGGCGTATGAAGCTAAAATGGAGACATTGTTTATAATTCGGAGGTGTTTGTGACTCCAGTCAGAATATTCTGTAGCATTCTGAGATTCCTCTCGCTATCTAAAGGGATTTGGGCAGGGGTAGGATTTATATCCACTCGATTGCTTTTAGCTGGTTTTCAATTACCATCTTAATTAAGGGATACCCAGGTGACCTGCTCCTGTGCTGCTGCCCCATAGTCAACAACTATGCAGGAGCATCAAAACCCAGGGGTCTTATTTCACTGCCTCAGGTGGAACACCTTGATCCAATTATTCTCTCTCTCATACTGATGCTGGAGGCTGGCAGTGCTGATATTTGCCCATCTCTATGAATGAATTTCCCATAATATATACCATGCAAGGACCTCTTAGCATTAAACAGTAGAAGCAAAACAAAAAAACAAAAAAAACAAAAAAAAACCCCCAGCAACAGCTTCAACTTATAAAGCATCTTCTTATGACAGGATGTCTCCCGGTGCTTTAGAGACGTGTGGTAACAGAATATCACCAGACGAACAGGGGATGGGAGCGGGGAACGAGGGACACTTCTGCTTTGATTTAAGGAGGGAAAACACATTGCTCTCAGCTGCTTTTCAATTACCATGTTAATTATGCCATACCCAGGAAACCTGCTGCTGGACTGCTCCTACCCACTCAACTGCTGCGGAGTGGGGAGCAAGGGGTGTTGCAAAATATGGGTGACTTCCCCCTTCTGTGCTGCCTCTGCAGCAATCACCTCCCATCCCCCCATGGCCCCTCTGCTCTGGGCTCAGTGAGGTGCTGTTCGCCACCCCATGGCCCGTCTGCTCTGAGCTCAGTGGGGTGCTGGTTGCCCCACCATGGCCCTTCTGCTCTGGGTTCAATGGAGTGCAGGTCACCCCCCTCCCCATGACCCTCTGTTCTGAGCTCAGTGGGGTGCAGGTCCCTGCCTGCTGAGAGGGTTCAGGACTGGGCAGTGGCTCTGGACCTTGCTGGATCTGCCAGTCACAGGATCTGAGCCTGGCTGCTGGCACCAGTCCACACCCCATGGCCAGCCTGACCCGAGCACAGCCTGCTGATTGGCTGCCTGCCCCACCTGCTCACTTCATGGGGCAGAGCAGCCAATAAGGGCTGCTGCAGGAGGGAGGCAGAGCCCCCTGGTAGGGGAGGGAGTGGCTGACACCTGTGAGCAATGGGTTAGTCTGACCTCTGTTCCTTCCCCCCCATGTGCAATGGGTTAGTCCGTGCCTGCTCCCTCCTCCTTTGCATAGTGGGCTAGTCTGTCCCTGCTCCTCTCTCCTGTGAGCAATGGGTTAGTCTGCCTCCTGCTTCCCCCCATGTGTCATGGGTCAATCTACTCCCTCCTACCCTGCTCCTCCTTTCTGCTCTGTTTGTACAGCAGGGGGCGGGCAGGGCTGGAAGGGGGTGAGCAGACCCCCCCTTGGAGCTGCCCCCCCTCCCAGGACTGGGGTGGTGGGGTACCAAACCTCCAGTGCTGCAGAGGAGCGGAGGTGGGGCGGGGTGGTGGCTCAGAATTATTGTGGGGTTGGGCCAGATGTGAGGTCTGGACATAGGGACACAACAAGCACTGATGTGGGGCTGTGGCTGCAGTGCTGATGGTGGCGGGGGCAGAGCTGGGGCACAAAGTTCATTGACAATGGGATGCAATGGCTAGAATCGTGTTTGTCACTAGAATGTATCCTGACCGGGGGTGGGGAGGTCAACAGTCAGAAGGCAGCTCACAATCCATTATTTAGTCTTTAAAACCAAAATGGGGCCAATCATGATTCTGGGGGTCTGGCTTATGATTTTTGAATGTTTTGGGTTGGCAAAACTGCAGATGGTACAAGTGCCTCAGACAGTCCCTCGCTCAGCTCTAGGCAGTGCGATATGTCCAAAGGAACTACATGAATAGAACGGTAAGATTACGAAGTCAAGCACTGAAAAGTTAGGAAATGCCTGTGCACTCTTCATTCGGCTCCCTTGTGCGTCTGCATTGTGATAGTGTCTTTAATTACATGAACACATGCTATTTTCTCCACCGGACCCCTGCCTCAGTCAATGCACAATACAGACAGTATGCTCTGAATGAGCAGCTCTTCAACATTTCTTTTTATCCTCAGCATTCAATATGTAACCCCATGCATTATATACTGCACACCTTCGCAACGCTTCACTGAATACAGAGTTATTAATTTCCTCCTGGGCCTTTCTGTGGTGCTCTAATCATGGTATCTTAGCTTCTTATGAACATTAATGAATTTACTTTCCAACACCCCTGTGAGAGAGGAGATGTATTTTATTCCCCTTTGTACACATGGAGGACTGAGGCACAGAGAGATTAAGGTTAAAAGTATCCCCTAATTTTGGGTGCCCAATTTGAAATGCCTAGAACCTGATTTAACATTAAATAGCACTTCCTACGTTCAAAGCATAGCTCCTATGGACTTCAGGTGCAGCCCTGAGTGTGAAGCCATTCTGTGTATCGGCACCTAGGTGTCTCAAACAGTATCCAGAACACGAACACCCAGTGACCACCTGTGAGACTGTTGGTGTCAGTGTCTTGCCCAGCATGACGTACACCCAGGACAAACCACCAATGTTGTGTCAGAGGCAGAGAGAGAGAAGCCATATCGCCATATCAACCACGAGGCCCTCCTTTCTCTTCCCTGCCTCTTACACCTGGTTTCTGAACATCTTGCATCTGACCTGTAACTCTAAAACCTTTTTAAGACGTGACTGAAGCTGGCCTAGTATGCAGCTCAACCAGCCATGTGACTGGAGTACTGTGGGCAATGAATGGCTCAGCCACTGAAAACAGCATTTGGACCATTTCATCTCTGAGTAGCTGGTGAAAATCTAGCCTAGTTTGGGAGTGACTGAGGCTTGGTAGCTGAAAGGTATTTAGTGACCTATGTCAAAAGACTTGGTGGTTTCTGTCCAGTTCCTAGGGGACAGAGACCTCTGGCCAACTGGTATTAATTAGCCACCAGCCTATCAGTCTCTGCAATGATGCCCCTGACTGAATGGAAGCTGTCAACCGGGCACTTTTCCAGAGTACTAAGGTAGCTACCAATGTGTAAAGCAGGGAAGATGCTCCAAATCAGACAGCTCATGCTGTACCCAGGGCTGTGCAGGGCTGCCAGTGGGAGGAACCCCAGGACGGGCAAGATGCATCGGAGCTGTGGCTACTCACTCAGGTATGGGCATTGATTGAATACGCGCTCATGTAACCAGAAGCTTTACAAGTTGCAGCCTATGCATTAAGCAGGAATCTATATATGGCCTTAAATAAGCAGACCCCTGCTGAGCTTCCACATCATGTGAGATTAAGGCAGACCTGCACCTTTGTCTTAAAATAACCACACAATTTCCCCCCCTGCTGTGGAAACAGGGCCGTTAGTCTGCACAGTCACGAGAAACAGGAACAGATTATAATGGAGACAGCTCCTGTTTACACACATTTGTCTTCAGCACTTAGTCATCTCAACAGGGAACAGCCATAAATGGAGGCACAGCCAGTTTGCTGTTGGTTACAAGATGGACATCCTAAATGATGAGCATTAGCTAATGTGGAAAGCCGAGTGGGGAGGGGAACGGTCAACTTGGAGCTGCCCTGGAACTGTTTGGAGGATCTAGCGCTCCCTTGGGAAGGGTTTAACGTGTATCACAGTTTCAAGGAGTCATTGTGGGACCCAGTCCCCAGCTGCCTGGCAGCACGCTGGCTGCACTACATGCTCTCTGGGGGTCCCAATAGCTCTCACCCACTTCCAATAAGAGAGGGGCTTTGTCTGGACTGGGGTCTCCAGCAGGAGACTGAGAAGGGTGAAGTAGCCACAGGGAGCAGAGGAATCTCTGGTGGTAAACCAGAGCTAGGCCAGGAGCTAGAGAGGTGATGTAGGAAGGAGCCCTGGGAAACAACCCCAGGGTCTGAGACAGGGTCTGGAGTAGTGGGGAAGGCAGCGCAGGGACTGGAGACTTGGAATAGAAGGCTGTCTGACACAGCGTGTGGACAGCTTGTCCAGTGGGACTTTGTTATCCCAGAAGGGGGGGCACTACACAGTGACCTGGCTGGAGGGTCGAATCACGAAGGGAGAGTGGGACCACAGCATGAGCAATTGATGGCAGGGTGCGCCATATGGGGTGAAAGCTAATTCCCAGACCTAGCCACAAGGAGGTGCTCCAGTGGTGAGTGAAGCCCTTTATACCAAGCTTAAAAGTTTTGGCCTTAATCCTTTAGGGTAGGTATTTCCCTGCCTTGTCCTTTCAGCGATACCACCGTGCTTTGGGACAACACAATTGCTCCCATGGTAACAGTGTCTCATGTGGCTTAAATTGGACAGTCGGATGCCCACAAAACAGTCTTGCTAGGGACTGGTGAATCTTGTTGATAGCACACTTTCTGGGTGAGATTATCTGGGTGTGGGGAGACTGGTGGAGCAGTGGCGAAGGGGGCAAGTCTTCCTCACAAACTCGAACACAGCTGAGCTTGAACCTTTCGGGAGCCGTGACAGTGCCCACCAGCTGCTTTCTTACCCTCCCTGGCTCAGAAGCAGGATCACTGAAATTACACAAGAACAGCAGCTCGTGTGGTGGTTTTGGCCCAACTAGAAAAGTCTGGTGTAAGTGACCTGCCTGGCGTCCCATAGATACTCAGGGATAAAATCCAGTTCTCCAGGGCAGCATTCAACTGCCTTAACCATGTGATCATCCTTTCTGTTCCAGCAAACCCCTGCCTCGTTCATTACTCTCCTTCCAACTTGTGCAACAAATGAGGCAGGGGTCCTAGAGCCAACAACTGCCTTCACTGCATATCCTCGATTGAACCCCAGGTCAGGTCTACTCCATGCAGTGAATGAGAAGAAACAGGAGTACAGGAGAAATAGGCTCCCAGTTCTGGTGCCTTAACACACAGCAGCTCAGAGTTGCAACTGCAGGGAAAGTCAAGCTCAGTCCCTGGCTGGACCATGCTCCGTGTGGCTAGAGTCTTCAAGGAATTGAACTGTGAAGCAAGTCTCTACTGAGAATGTGCAATTTTTCAATGGCCAAATTTGAGCAGATTTTCATGGGGATGGCAAAAGGCAAATTCCTTACACCCTGCCAACTTTCAAATCCTTGCTCCAAAGCATGGGGACTCTCACAGAAAAGATCACCAACATTTTTGAACATGGGTAAAACAAAGTATTTCCCCCTAGTTTCCTTCTCAGAAAAGGGTTGACCATTTTGGCTGATTTTATCTATAACATACCACCATGAGGCAGACACCCAGCATGGAAAATTTCAGTGCCATCAGTTAAAGTCTGGCAAAGTTATAATCAACAGAAAACAGGGACTTATAATGGGAAGTGTCAGGCAACCTTATTGTGAGGGGGCAGACAGGCCCCACGCTGCAAGAAGGTAGTTAATGAGGGCCTATGGCTCTAAATGGCCCCACCCCACTGATGTCGGGTGTGGAGTTTAAAAGGAGAAGGCCTAGCTTAGTTTGTGGCTGCGCAGGAAGAGGAGCAGAGCTCTGCTTCTCCCTTGGCGAGGGAAGCCTGGTTTCAGGCAGGAGTCTGAGACAGCTACCTGCCTGGATGAGTGTCAGAATGCATGGGATGAGCATGCCCAGAGAAATGGACCCAAAGCTGCGTGAAGACAAGCCTGAGTAGAAGGACGGGGGTGCTACCAAGGTCTCCTTGGATGACCTTGCTTTTGAGTTTGTAGCATGCCTTTGCCTTTGGACTTTAACCCCCTAGACGGGGCAGGACTCAAGCAAGCCTTAGTTGGAGGGCTAAAGCACCGTGACACTGGATGCTGTGAAAGGCAGCAACTGATCATGGGAGTCCTTGTGACAGGGTGACTAGTGTGATGGGTTCGGTCACAGAGACCCCTTTGGCACTGTCACCTGATGTGCTGAGACTACCTCTGAGCCTGTTTTCTCTCCTTGGGCCTCCAGAACCCTGCCTTGTTGAGCCAGACACGCCAGTCTGCTCCAACACAGACCCAGGGTCTGAACCATGCACCCCAAAGCTGCAGACTTAACT
Source organism: Terrapene triunguis (assembly GCF_002925995.2). NCBI lineage: Eukaryota > Metazoa > Chordata > Testudines > Emydidae > Terrapene > Terrapene triunguis. The sequence goes on along the minus strand of NW_020665188.1, from coordinate 2,729,622 downwards.
GAAAACAGCTTAAGAAGTGCTCCTGTCTCCAGCACCCAGACACCCAACTCCCAATGGAATCCAAACTCCAAATAAATCCGTTTTACTCTTTATAAAGCTTATGCAGGGTAAACTCATAAATTGTCCGCCCTCTATAACACTGATAGAGAGATATGCACAGCTGTTTGCTCCCCCAAGTATTAATTACTTACTCTGGGTTAATTAATAAGCAAAAGTGATTTTATTAAATATAAAAAGTAGGATTTAAGTGGTTCCAAGCAATAACAGACAGAACAAAGTAAGTTACGAAGCAAAGTAAAACAAAACACGCAAATCTAAGCCTAATACAGTAGGAAACTGAATACAGGTGAATCTCACCCTCAGAGATGTCCCAATAAGCTTCTTTCAGAGACTGGACTCCTTCCTAGTCTGGGTCCAGCAATCATTCACACCCCCGTAGTTACCGTTCTTTGTGCCAGTTTCTTTCAGGCATCTCTTGGGGGTGGCGAGGCCATCTCTTGAGCCAGCTGAAGACAAAATGGAGGGGTTTCCAGGGCCTTTTATATTCTTTCTCTTGTGGGCAGAAACCCCTTTGTTCTCCTGTGCAAAACCACAGCAACAAGATGGAGTTTGTAGCCACCTGGACAAGTCACATGTCCATGAATGATTCAGCTTGTTGCAGGCCGAAGCCATTGTTTACATGTTAGTTTGACCATTCCCAGGAAAGCTCAGATGTGGATTGGCATCTCCCAAAGTCCATTGTCAGTTAAGTGTTTCTTGATTGAGCTCTTACTGAGAATAGTCCTTTCTCAAGAAGCTGACCAAATGCTTCACTGAGGCTACTTAGAATCAAACACATTGAGACACAAGTACATAGCCAATATTCATAACTTCAAATACAAAAATGATACACACATACAGACAGCATAATCATACCCAGCAAACTACAACCTTTCCATAGACATCCCACTTGACCTCCTCTGTACAAGACCTGGTGCAACCATAGGACCCTGGTTGCAACAATGATCTATATGGTCACAGTTCATGTCAATAACATCACAACTAGTGCTCTGATGGGCCACAAGGGGGCACCGCAGAGGTGGTACTCATTAATAGGTAGTGCTCCCAGCCCTGCCAATGATATGGCATGTAAGCACACCTCAGTCTAGTCTTTCCAAGAAAGGGGCTGAGAGGACTGCACCGTGACACTACAGCTGTACGTAAATGTTCACATTCCAAACTAGCCTGGCCTTTGTGCTTTGATGGGCCTGTGTCGCTCAGAGGCATTTCTACCATTTTGTTTGTGCTCTTACTTCACTGCAGCGATAGGCCATTTGTGAGGTCAAAGCCTGCTTCCATTCGGCCATGAAGCGCTTTCCTGTGAGCAGCACATTCTGTTTTCCAGCCATCTCTCATGCGAAGACCCAATCTGTGGGTGCTCGCAGGAGAGGAGAGGAACATACCGCACTACTGTACTTACAGTCATATTTTTAGCCATGCCTTTTATTTTTAGCTGCAAGCAAGAAAACCATCCACACCTGGTAATGAAAACGAGACATTGTCCTCCCACCTGCCCAACCCACCCCTTTGTCTGTTTCTTCTGTTCTTGGAATCCTTGATTTTGAGCTCTTGGGAGCAGGGAATTGGCTGCGCAGCACCTCCTAGCACAACCGGACACTGGTCTTTGACTGGGGCCTCTAGAAGCTACTATAGTACAAATAATTAGTCATAATAAATTAGGATGAAACCATGCCCTTCCCTCCATGACAAAATGTCTTGGGTAATTTACTCATAGCATGACCACGACCCACCCTGACACAGATACATACCCAGTCAGTCCTTCCGTTCCTGAATAATCTCATCCTACTTATGTGGGCATTGCTGTCAACTCAGGTGTGAAATAGAACATTCTATTCTGACAGAGACTGTGAGGGGCTCTAAAAACCTAACCCTCCTGCCCCAGATCAAACCAAGGGCTCATTTCCTTTGCAGAGTCTAAGAGCAGCTGCCTAGTCTCTGGACAGAGCGTTGTCAGTGTCAGAACCATCCTGCCACTTCTCTGCAACACTGTCACCCAAGCTGCTGGCAAGAGGGCACTCCCATTAGATAAGAGGCACCTGTACAGATAGCCATGACAAGCAGCAATTATTGCACTGACAGAATAAAAATTGTGAGCTGTTTTGAAAATATTTGTGAAGCAGCAGAAGTAGGCGTAATTACATATAAAAATGTATCTCCTTTATAGACTTTTAATTATCTACTCAGGTGAACCATAATTTGAGGAGAAACGCTTTAAATATATTTTTCTTTAATAAAAAAAATGGAATTGGTAGGCCAGGATTGTGATGCAATTAAGTGAAGAGGCGATGCATCTGGGTTGCTGAGTTATAGCACAAGGGAGCAGCAAATCCCTGGTGTGCTGATCCCAGTGTGACGGTGTGCCCCATAAGGCTTTATGGAAATATGCTTATGAATGTATATATATGACAGAACTGGAATATGTTTTATGCTACATATGCCATGTAACATATCTCTGTAAAGGTTATGATCTACTGAATCTATTCATCCTATGTGTATGCATGTGTTGTTGTATTCGAAGTTATGAATATTGGCTATGTACTTGCTTGATTTCTAAGTAGCCATAGTAAAGCATTTGGTCAGCTTCTTGAGAAAGGAATGTGCAAATTAAGTGCCCAATCAAGAAACACTTAAAGGACAATGAATCTTGGAAGGCTCCAATCCACATAAGAAGTCTACCTGAGGATGTTCAGGGTAGCATGTAAACAATGATTGCTGCCTGTAAAAACGGAGTCATGCATGGACATGTGACTTGCCCATGTGACTCCAAAACTCCATCTTGGAGCTGGACTTTGCATAGGAGAGAGGAAGGGGATCTCCACCCACAAGAGAAAGTCTATTTAACCCCCTGGGAGACCCCTCCATTTGGTCTTCAGCTGGCTCAAGAGGTGGCCTCTCCACCCCCAAGAGATGCCTGAAAGAAACTGGCACAGAGAATGGTAACTGCGGGGATGTGAGTGATTGCTGGATCCAGACTAGAAGGAGACTAGTCTGTAAAAGGAAGCTTACTGGAATACCACTCAGGGTGAGGTTTTGTCTGTATTCAGTTTTCTTACTGTATTAGACTCAGACTTGCGTGTTTTATTTTATTTTATTTTACTTGGTAATTCACCCTGTTCTGTCTTACTACTTGGAACCACTTAAATCCTACTTTCTATATTTAATAAAATCACCTTTTACTTATTAATTAACCCAGAGTATGTATTAATACCTGGCGGGGGGGCAAACAGCTGTGCATATCTCTTCATCAGTGTTATAGAGGGCGAACAATTTATGAGTTTACCCTGTATAAGTTTTATAAGGGTAAAACGGATGTATTTGGGGTTTGGACCCCATTGGGAGTTGGGCATCTGAGTGTTAAAGACAGGAACACGTCTTAAGTTGCTTTCAGTTAAGTCTGCAGCTTTGGGGCACATGGTTCAGACCCTGGGTCTGTGTCAGAGCAGACTGGCGTGTCTGTCTCAACAAGACAGGTGCTGGAGTCCCAAGCTGGCAGGAAAGCAGGGGCAGAAGTAGTCTTGGCACATCAGTTGGCAGCCCCAAGGGGGTTTCTGTGATCCAACCCGTCACACCCAGCTTTGCTACTTAACAGCCATATGCTCTTGGGCGAGTCACTTCATCTCTTTGTACCTCAGTTTCCCCTCTCATTCTTTAACTGTCTTGTCTAACTAGATTGTAAATTTCTTGGGATAGGGACTGCTTCTTACTGGGTGTACAGCCCTAGCACAATGGGACCTTGACTGTGACTGAAGCCCCTAGGTACTGCTGTTATACCAATAAATAATAATAAACAGCTCTGTTAACAATAAACATTAGCTCCGCTGGATTAATGTAGTAGAGATGACATGGTGACAATCATGTTTTCACCTTTTGCTGTTGTTTTGGTCTCTAAATCCAGTACATATCCTTAGAGGTGATTTGGGTGTAGACAGAACCTCCATAGAATCTGGCCTTGCAAGTGAAAAAGTGTGAATAAGGGGAAATGTTGTTTGTTTGGCAGGGATATTCTCAGAATACCTCAGTTCAAAGCCACATGCCCATGTCATTCAGAGGTGGAACAATCCAAGTAATGCACAGACAAGAGGAAAAGTCCATTGGAAATGAGGGAGAGGCCAAACAGCTTCTCCCACAAACTGTTGGCATATTTTTGTCTGTGAGAGACGGTGGGCACTGCAGCCTATGATGTAGATGGTTTGCAATATCTCATGTGACTGAATAGTCCAATCCAAGATTTGCATGATCTTTGGCAGTTAATGCAAATGTATGTATCTTGGTTAGGAGCCACTTGCTTCCTACGGGCTCTTTTCTCTCCAAGCCTTAGGAGCCAGCTTCTGTCATGGACTTTGATGGAGATGATGGCGCCACTTGTTATGATCACTTGCCAAGGTTTCCGATTGGTCAGGATCAATTCCAAATTCCTTCATATCACGCTTGCATGTGTGTTTATAGCAAAGCTTGGGATGTCCTGTTGTTCTTGTTCCCTCTGATAGCCTCCCCCCCCGCCCCGTATAGCATGTCCTTGGGTATGCATCTGTCTTCCAAGCTATTTAGATGGTCCAGTCTTTGCTTGAGCAGGGCTGTCACACTTGGTAAATTTGCCCTTTCAAGAACCTCTGTGTTGGTAACTTTATCTTGCCATTTGGTGTTGAATATGCGGCGTAAACAACATAGGTGGAAACTGCTTAACTTTTTCTCCTGATGAGCATAAGTTGTCCATGTTTCCCCACCATACATGAGAGTGCTGAGGACGCAGGCTTGGTACACTAGCATTTTGGTCTTAATGGTAAGCTTTGAGTTGTTCCATGCTCTTTTAGTCAGTCTGCTAAAGGTGGTGGCAGCCTTTCCAATGCGAACATTTAGTTCTTCATCCAGTGACAGGTTGGTGGTTACTGTAGAACCTAAGTAGCTGAGCTTTTGGACTACTTCTAGCTGGTTTGCATTTCAGGTGATTGAAGGATCTTGTGGAACCCCCTGTCCTAATACAACCGTTTTCTTAATGATGATGGTGAGAGCAAATGCCTGACAAGCACTTGAAAGGCAGTCCATGAGTTCTTGTAGTAAATCTTCATCGCGGGCTATGAGGGCAGCATCATCAGTGAATAAAAGTTCCCTGATTAGCACCTTTTTGACTTTAGTCTTTGCCTTAAGTCAGGACAGGTTGAAGAGTTTCCCATCCGATCTTGTGTGGAGATACACTCCATCTTTCATGTCCTTAAACATACAGTTCAGGAGTACCAAGAAGAAGACTCCAAAGAGTGTAGGGGCAATCCCTGCTTCACTCCTCTTTTCATCTCAAAGCTGTTCGAAGTGGACCCGTCAAACTGGATAGTTGCTCTCATGTTGTCATGGAATGAACGTATAATACTTAACAGGGTTGGTGGGCATCCTATCTTTTCTAGTATTGCAAACAGACCTGCTCTGCTGATTGTGTCAAATGCTTTGCTTAGGTCCATAAAGGCGATGTACAATGGTTGGTTTTGCTCTCTGCATTTTTCTTGGAGCTGTCGCAGAGAAAATATCATGTCTATAGTTGATCTTCCAGCTCTGAATCTGCATGGTGATTCGGGGTAGACATGATTTGCCAGCTGTTGTAGGCACACTAAGATGACTTTTACAAAAGCTTTTCCTGCTACTCTTAGTAGCGAGATACCCCTGAAGTTGTTGTTGTCACCCTTTTCGCCTTTATTTTTACACAAAGTGATGATGTTTGCGTTGCGCATCTCTTGTGGTACTTCACCCTCTTTCCAGCATTTCAGTAGCAGCTGATGAAGATATGGTAATAGGCTGTCTTTCCCGCAGTTGAGGATTTCCACTGGGATGCCATCTTTTCCAGGAGCCTTGCCACTTGGTAGCAAATCAATGGCCTTGCTTAGCTCTTCTTTAGTGGGCTCCACATCTAGCTCTGACATGACCTGCAGAGTTGGTAATTGGTTCAATGATCTGCTGGCGATGTTTCTTTCTTGTGCATATAGCTCTGAATAGTGTTCAGCCCAATGAGACAACTGCTGGCTTTTATCTGTGATGATTTCAATGCTGTGCAATTTGAGATGGGCAACCTTGTTGACAGTGGGGCCTAGAGCTTTCTTTAGGCCGTTGTACATGACTTCAAGGTTTCCTGTATCTAAGGCTGTCTGTATCTCTTCATAGAGCTTGGTCCAGTAATGATTTGCACAGCATCTCCTTTCTCTCTGTACCTTGGTTTTTGCATGTCAAAGTCTCATTTTGGTGCTCTCTGTTGGCTTCTTATTATGTTCCAGATAGGCTGTGTTCTTAATGTTGATGAGAGGTAATAGTTCCACTTCATTTTCTTCGAACCAGTCCTTTTTTGATGGCCTCTTTCTCCCAAATGTAGCTAAAGCTGTTTCTTGAATTGTTGTTCTTAAATCTTCCCAAAATTCCTTTGTCTTCTCTGGTACTGACTTCCCATGCATGCTAAGTTCAAAAGCCTTCATAAACTCCTTGCATTTCCTCTGTTTTTTGATGTTAGTAGTGTTGATTTTAGGCTTGCTCCTAGGTTTTGCTCTATGTAATTTCTTGGCTGTAATCTTCAATTTGCTAATAATCAAGGAGTGGTTGGTGTCACAATCAGAACTGTGGAACATGCAAGTGTTCTGCACTGGGGGTAGGTCTTTCCTCCTGATGATAACAAGGTCTAGTTGCATCAAGTCATCAGACGAATACCATCAACTGAGCTACTTTTTTTCCTCGGGGACTTCAATGCAAGAGTTGGCGCACACAACAATTCATAGCCAGATTGCTTAGAATATTTTGGCATCGGCAAGATGAATGAGAATGGCCAACGACTTCTTGAATTCTGCGCCCAAAACCAAATGTGCATTACCAATTCATATTTTACATGAAAACCGCACCACAAAGTGTCATGGTGACATCCATGATCAGGCCACTGGCTCCCATAAACACCTCCTTCAAACACAAGGAATGCCTGGGTGCATAGACAAGGCATGGGATAGAGCACTTAATTTTTCCCCTCTGTGTTGGTTGTTCAAGTTCAATGGGACTGGGCATTGACTGAAAAGTGTTACCAGCTGTCAGTCGAGGTGAAATATGAATTGGTGGTCTCAGAACAGCTCCCCCTAGGATAGGTGTCCACATGCAGAAATACCACCCTCACCCCCATCACCAAAAGAAAAACACGGTTACAATTACTATTCTTAGCAGAATCCATGAACTCACCCCTGCTGCAATGCATGCAGAAAACTGCCGTCCAATAGCAGCTAAGCAGGTGGTGAATTGTAACTAGCACTGCTGATGCTAAAACACCCTATTATTGTTACCCTAATTCCCCACTTCCCACTCACTTGTTTGTTCCGCTCACTGGTTCCATCTTGTCTTGTAGCCTGAGAGCTTTTTGGACCATGGACCGTCATTCACGGGGGTTGGGATTTTCAGATGCCCGCACTGTTGTCCGAACACTGTTCCCATTGAAGTCAAGGAATCAGTTACCACTGACGTTAGTGTGAGCCACCTTTGAGCATCTTTAAAAATCTCCCCCTATCTGTTTGTCCGGGGGGGGGGGGGGGGGGTGACGTAGGAGCACAAGCCAGTACTTTCAAGAAGGTTTGTGTTCCTAAGCCATTTAGATGTTTTAAAAATTCCACTCCCAGGCTCTAGCACAATGGGGCCTGGGGTAGTTGAGGCCACACTGTAAATAATAGCTGATAGTGGAGTGTGAACTGCTTTCTCAACCCTAGGAATGATCTCTCTGGGTCTCCCCAGCAGGGTGGGGACGCTCCTGGACCTGTTCTGTGGTTAAACACTGGAGGCCAGTGACATGGCACCTTTCCCAACCCTCACATTCAATGATAATGCAAACTCCAGCTGCTCTTCCTCTCCGGCCTCACAGACAGTCTGTTGGGGGCTCTATCCCCTGGGTCCCTTCCCTGAGGCTGAGTCCACTCCTCCTCTTCGAGACGGTGCAGTTTCATTATGCAGCCAGACTGAGTTATAAAATGTATGATGCTGTCAAAACAATGGCAAGGTACTTCTGTGCATTGTTGTTGGAAGCATAATATAAAATAGGAGGTTGACTGTCATTTATAAGAACATGGGAAGGATAATGTATTTACTGCAATGATACTATCCAGACAGCAGGGAAATAATGGACTGTACACTATCTCCTCCTGGAAAGGGCAGGCTGGATATTTTAATAACGAAACTATTGCAGCCTTTAACACTGTGTTGCTGCTTTCACTCTACAGAACTCCACGTGGTCTGGGATTTGGTGACAATAATAATAGCCCGCTCTTCTCTAGTGCTGTTCTCCTGTCAATCGCAAAGCATTTTATAAAGGAGTGTACCAGGGTGGCTTACCCATGGGCTGGAGGCCTTGGGGCTAAGCCATCCCTGATTAGAGGATGAGCCACAGCTGGGTTGAATGAGGTGCTCCCAGAATCATAAAAAGAGCAGGAAGTTGCAGTAAAGAAAAGAAAGGGGGCCAGGAAAGTGCAGTGAGCAAGAAGGCACCTGCCGGGCCCTGGCCTGAGTCAGCAGTAGGGTTGCCAACTTTCTACTCACACAAAACCGAACACCGTTGCCCTGTCCCCCCTTCTCTGAGGCCCTGCCCCTTTTCTGAGGCCCTGCCCCCGCTCACTCCATCCCCCCTCCCTCTGTTACTCGCTCTCTCCACCTTCACTCACTTGATCATTTTAATCAGGCTGGCTCAGGGGGTTGGGGTGCAGGAGGGGGTGAGGGCTCTGGCTGGGGGTGCGGGCTCTGGGGTGCAGCTGGGGATGAGAGGTTTGGGGTCTAGGAGGGTGCTTCGGGCTGGGACTGAGGGGTTTGGAGGGCGGGAAGGGGATCAGGGCTGGGGGTAGGGGCATGGGAGAGGGTCACGGGTGCAGGCTCCAGGTGGCACTTACCTCAGGCAGCTCCCAGAAGCAGCGTCATGGCCCCCCTCTGGCTCCTACACGGAGGCGCAGCCAGGCAGTTCTGCGTGCTGCTACATCCACAGGCACTGCCCCCTCAGCTCCCATTGGCCACGGTTCCTGGCCAATGGGAGCTGTGGAACCGGCACTTGTGGTGAGGGCAGCATGCGGAGTCCCCTGGCTGCCCCTACGCATAGGAGCCAAAGGGGGGCATGCCTCTGCTTCCAGGAGATGCGCGGAACCAAGGCAGGCAGGGTCCCTGCCTTAGCCCCGCTGTGCCGCCAACTGGACTTTTAACGGTCCGGTCAGTGGTGCTGACTGGAGCTGCCAGGGTCCCTTTATGACCAGGTGGTCCGGTTGAAAACAGGACACATGGCAACGCTAGTCAGCAGGGAAACAAAGCCGAAGAGGCAGAAGGGAGTGGGAGACAGCACTCCAGGCAGGGAGGCTAGGAGAGGCCCTGCCTAAGCAGTGGAAAGACTGTAAAGGCCGGCTGGGATGAAGCCGGTGAGTTTGTTTAGTACTATTTTGAGTTAATCAGGGGAGAGACTCTGAACTGCTTGGGGCCTACCGGGCCCCTAGTAGGCAACTTTTGAGCTGTGAGTGCTGAAAGGGCCCTGGAGAGAGGCCTTTGGCCACAATGGGGTGCTTGGGAGGTAGCTGCCCATGCTGCAGGAGGTCACTGGCATTCTTCCCTTTTTACAGATGGGGAAACCACGGCACAGAGTGGCAAAGTGACTTGCCCACGGTCACCCAGAAAACCCTTGGCACAGCTGGGACTAGAGCCCTGGTCCTCTTGAGTCTAGTGCCCTATCCACTGGGCCCTGTGTCTCTGACAAGGCAGGCCTAAAGCAACTCCCTTGCTCCCTTTGCCCAGGGCAGGTAAGAGCAGCTAGAAACGCTTGCTGACAGGCCCTAGAGGTGAGCTCTTAGACTGGAGTGCTCGAAGTGCCTATGGCAGCTAGGCATCCAACCCTACTGAAATGCAGCTAACTTCTTTAGGCTCCTTTGGGCATCCCAGCCTGCAGGACTGCACACTGGCAGCCCCTGACTGGTGCCAGAGCCTGAGCTTGTTGGCAACACAGAGGGTTATCTGGGGTGCTTACCCAGTCATTTGCTTGATTCTTGAATGAAAGGAGGAGATTTCCCTATGCTGCTGCTACTATAGTAAATAATAGTAGCTGTACTCTGCCCTTCCACTTGCAATCTCAAAGCATGTGACAAACACTGAGCCAAACCTCACAGCTGTCTTGGGAGACCCGGTGGGGGAGGTGATAGCTTCGATTGTGGGGAGAGAGAAGCTTTGGAGCCACGCAGAGCTCTTCTGTCCTGGGAGGTATGTAAGGAACCGTCAACTGTAGGAACGGGAATTGCCAGATCAGGTCAAACCCGAGCAGCGTCTAGTCCAGGATCCTGTCTCTAACCTGCCGGCATCCGCTGCTTCTGAGGAGAGTGCAGGAATCTTGCAGTGGGCAGTTATGAGTTAACCTGGCTGTGGGGAAAAACTCTTCCTTATGCACATAGGCTCTGGGGCAGCATCTTCTCAGCCTCTTCTCCACTCGCTCACTTTCCACTGCAGCTGCTGGGCTCCTCGGCTCTATGGCAGATCTCTGGGTGGCTCTTTTTTCTCAGAAGTTGGCCTGATGCAGCTCACCAGTTTTGCTTCTCCAGTCTTTCAGTTCCACTCCATGTTTGTTACTGCCCAGCTGCACCCCAGACAGGTGTTACAGTCAGCAGGTATCTCCTGGGCCCAGACCCACTGCAGTGGTTCTTTTGGGTGCCTAGTTACTTCATGTCCATAATTCCTTCTCCCCTAGCCTGCCAGACATTTTTTCTTACTCCCTATGATTCAAAGGTCTCTTAGATCATCCCCAGGATGGGCTGCTTAGGGCTCCAGGTTTTTTGCCCATCCGTAGGCCCAAGAAACTGACCTGCCCCACTCCCCTTCTCTCTCCCCGAGGTGAACACCACACCATCTCTCCTTACCAACGAGATTTCAGAGAGAGGAACATGTGCCAGACTTTATTATTTTTATGGCCGTAGCACCTCAAGGCCACACCTGAGATGAGGGGTATATTTCACTGGACATTGTAAAAACACGTAGTAAGAGACATTCCCTCTCTTGAAGCCCTTATAATCTAAATAGCAACACAAATAGGAGAAACTCAAAAGCTTGTCTCCCCACACCAGAAATTGGGCCAATAAAAGATATTACCTCCCTCACCTTGTCTCTCTAACATCCAGGGACCAACAACACTGCGTAGCACAACACAAATAGGAAACAGAGATGGTGATTTATAGCAGTGCTGGGATTAGAACCCAGGTCTCCTAAGTCATGCACTGCTACGTTACATACAGGCAAAAAGAACAGGAGTACTTGTGGCACCTTAGAGACTAACAAATTTATTAGAGCATAAGCTTTCGTGGGCTACAACCCACTCTGAGAGTTGGTAAGACAACTCCCACCTGTTCATGCTCTCTGTATGTGTGTGTATATATATCTCCTCAATATATGTTTCACTCTATATGCATCCGAAGAAGTGGGTTGCAGCCCACGAAAGCTTATGCTCTAATAAATTTGTTAGTCTCTAAGGTGCCACAAGTACTCCTGTTCTTTTTGCGGATACAGACTAACACGGCTGCTACTCTGTTACATACAGGGTCTCCCTTACTTTACCCTCTCATGAAACAAGCTAAAAGCTCAGGCAACAGGTTGCATTCAGCAATGCACATGCTTTTCCAGAAGGAAAGAAGGTCTCGGCCTATCTGCAATTCCTCCACAATAATGAATGTCAAGCACTTTGCAAACAGAGGAGCTAAATGTCAGATCTAGTCCCTACAGATCCAGTCCCTTGTTATAAATTGAATTATCAGCCAAGCTTTTCTGTTTCGTTCCCACTTTCTCAGTCGATAAACAGTATCCATCATATCATCGCGCTTTGAAGCAAAACCAGAAGGCAGTTTTCTTCACGCTACTAAGAAAATCGTCCCTGATGTCTTCATCCTCTTTGTTGGAAATCCTAAAACTCTTATGGTCACTCGACTTCACATGATATAAACAAGTCTAGCTCCACTGAAGTCAATGGAACTAAGTCAGCTTACATCAGCTGAGGATCTGGCCCTTAAATTTCATCATCTCTTGTATCTCGCATGTTTCAGTCTCTGAACTTCCAGATCTAGAATATAGTAGTCCCCTTCCGCTGTGCAGTGAATATGCTCTAGCTGAAAGACAGTAGGAGCCATTTTTAGCCAGAGCTGCAGGCTGCAGTGAGTAATTGTTGCACAGCTGCACTAGGTTTTTGCACAAGACTTGTGCATGTTTTCAATTGTCTTTTAACCTTCTTTTCAAAAATTGAAATAAATTGAGCTCCTTTAGGTGCTCACTGTAAGGCCTGTGTTCCAGCCACAACATCTTTTGGCTCTTATCTCAACCTTTGCTAATTTTTTGACATCCTTTCTAACAATGTGAACAACAGAACTGGGCGCTGATCCTAGCTGTGGTCTCATCAGTCCATGTGCAGAGGTAATATAATCTCCCTTTTTCTCTGTATTCATCTCTCTGGGCACCCAGGGATCATGTTAGCCCTTCTCGCCACAGCATCACACATGGAGCTCATGTTCAGTCGGTTAACTACAAAGATCCCAAAGTTGGGCTTGGTGTAGCTGCTTCTAAGAGTACAGTCCCCGCCGTCCTCTAGGTCTGACCTACAGCTAGGCATAAAGAATTAACTGCATATGACTGTATTAAAATGCATCTTAGCTTACCATGAGTTCCAGACTTCTTGATGACAGTGACCTATTCAATGTAAGGACCCAGAGAGCTCAAACCCAAGCCCAGGGGTCTCCAGGCAGCCCTCCCACCCTGGCTGCCACTGGACAACTCACCCAGAACTACTGGAAGTGAGGGGCTAGCAGAATTCTGACCACTGGTGCCGGAACTGGGGGAGAGGGACCGGGGCCATGCCTCCCCCCACACTTTTTAACACAAGAAATATATGCGCTGTGGGAAAAACATGATCGGAGGCAACACATTGGGGCCAGGGGCACACGGGAGCATCCTCCCCCCCAGATTTCTGCCAGGGAGGGTTCACACCAGAACATGGCCAGCAGCAGCCTTCTGGCACTGTGAGGGCAGGAGGAAATGGGAGCTGCTGCCAGCTGCAGGGGGGAGAAGGGAAGAAAGAATAACCAGACCTGGGTCTTTGCAGAGCTCATCCCTTCCCTGCCATCTCCCGCTGTGGCTGGCAGCCGTTCCCATCCCTTCCTGCCTGCACAGCACCAAAAGGCAGCTAATGCCAAGCTCCTGGTGCTGGCTACCAACATAACTCAGCCGCTTCCTGTACCCCGGCTGCAGCGTGGGCAGAAAGGGGTTAAGCCCTAAGGCGGCATTTTGCACTGTGGCACCAGGGAACCTGACTGTAGGAGCTTCAGCGGCTGTGGAGCCTGGCCAGAGGTGGCTCAGCAGGGGAGAGAGCCCCCTGAAGCAGAAGCAATGCCACACATGCCTGCTGCCATAGCACAAAGCCTAGGGGATGGAGCAGCCCCACCCTCCCTAGGGCCAGGCTCCAGAGGAAGGGGTGAAGAGGCTGCTAAGCCCCTGTACAGGCACCTGCTGCTGAGCTTGTGAGTTCAGGACCAGAATAGGCTAGAAATCACTTCCCACCCACCCACTCCAGCAATGTTTAGAACTCAAGTTATCTTATTTTTTTTGTTAGTACTATAATTATACCTTAAATACTCTAATGTGGCTACATTTTGTATGTTTGTTATTTAAGTGACAGTTGCACTCTGTGGATATTGTAGTAGTAGGTTAATTCCTCTACCACTTTGGCCTTGGTCCCCCACTTCTATAAAGGTTCTGGCACCCTTGCCTTTATCCCCTCCCAGAGGCCGGGCCACAAGACTCCTCACTGGGGATGATGACGAATGGCCCCACCGATTGGCCCGGTCACACTGTTTCATCCAGAAGGTGCAGAAGAACTTGTCTGAGCAAATGAGAGACTTCCTGACTAGCTGTTGCACCAGACCTGACTCTTCCTTGGTTCCTGATTTCAGCTTTGACCCCTGGCTTGGACTCTTAGCTCTGACCAGTAGGCATGACCATTCCTGCTCTGACCACTAGGTCTGACCACCCATGTCCTGGTCCTGACATCCTCGTAGTTATTTACCATCCCCCATGATGACATTCCAGGGTAACAGGAGATGCCCTTTGGAATGTATCAAATGGGAAATAATTTACATTTTGTGTCAGATGTATTTTAATGTAGTGCAAACCCTTGATCAAAAGAGCTGTCCCCAGGCACTCTTGCAATGAATGCTGCTGCTTCCTGTCCCAATAGAATGCCCGTTAATCACATCTGCGAACTAATTTAGAACTACTTTAGGGGGTAAACAACAGACTCAATCTGAACTCAATTGCCAGAACATTGACTGTGGCAGGTAGCTTCTTTACTGGGATATTTGTAAGTATTTTACCATCCCTTCATGCAGTGATTTTTCTATTGTGAATTGACAACGATCGTGTTCGCTCTCTGTATAACCCGAGGAGCCATGCTTGGGTTTGTTTGTTTGCTTTTTTTGTTACAATAATTGTTCTTCCCACAGTGACTGCTGCATGGTTTGTAAGCTCATTTCGAGCTTGACTGTGGGGATTAGCGATAATGCTGCCTATTTTACGGTGGGTCTTATTATTTAAAATTTGAACTAGAACAAAGACAATTCAATTCCATTCCCACACCTGATGGATAAAATAGCACTTGCCACTGCCAGTGAGGAAATGCAACGCTAAAGCTGAAATTCTCTCCTAAATTTTGTACCATTTAATTTCTTCCGTCCAAGAGACCACGAAAGGATGGAGTGAAAAATGGATGGCTGCCCTTAGCTTTGCATCTCCCAGCTTCAGAGCAGCATGCATTGCCTTTTCTTGGGGCTGTTTGTGGGGCAGTACTTAACCTAATATCAGCCTATTTCACTTGTAGATCCCAAAGTGTTTTATTTAGAGGGGAGGAAAGTTGGTCTTGTGGTAAAAACACTCCTGGCTTTGCTAACAATCTCCTCTGAAACCTTGGGCAGATCACTCGGTACTTGGTCAGTACTGAAGAATATTCAGCCTCCTGTTGACTCAATGGGTTGGGATAAGACCTTCAATGTCTGAGGGTTTCAGCCCACCTACTCCATGAAACAGGAATAATAACTTGCTTGCAGGATCTTCGGGGCAGGCTCTGTCTCTTGCTATGTGTATGTACAGCATCTAGCGCAATGAGATCCTGATCAGTCTCATTTTATAGACAATTGGGGTGAGGCACAGGAATGTCACGGGGTGAGTCTGGTAGGAGACCAGCGGGTTGTTCCTGGCTCTGCACCTACTCCCATGGGCTGTGTCCTGGCCTGTTTATAAATGCAGCCCTGCGATCTCGGAGGTAGCACTTTGTCTCCCGCTCTGTAGGCGTCATTCTGACTTGGGGTTCTAGGGGTGAAGGAAAGACCTTGTTGTTATTCCATCCATGGAGTTTCTAAGTCCCTGGAGCCTTTAGCTGCAGTAATCTGCCCTGTCTTCCCCGCCTCCCCAAACCTGCCTAGAGCAGCATCATTATCCTACCCGTCATCTTCACTGAACGGCACTGCTGGGGGTGTCCAGCAGTGGCGTCTGGCATGGCCTACTGCACTCTGCCATGGCAGTAATGTGCCTGTCTCTAAAAGGATCTTGAAGTGGAATTCTAATCATGACCCAACCCCTAACGTTGAAACAAGCACAGCAAAAGGGCAGGGTGTGTGGGGTGGGGGGAGCTGGAACTGTGAATACACAAAAGCTGGAGCAACTGCAAGCAGCAGTAACCCTAGCAACAGTGTCTCAGGATTTGAATGTAATTATATCTGGAACGTGATAAACACTCCGAAGGACTCCTTATGTGGAGATCATACTAAACAAGTCTTTGAAATTACCCTCATCAAATATTGAGAGAGGGAGAGTTAAAAAAAACAACCCAGCTGGTGCCCGCAGGCTGCGGGTTAATGGGGATCTGTCGATTTATCAAGGCAACATAACCCAGTGATAGCCCTGGCTCACAACAAAATTAAAAGGGGGGGAGGGGATAAAACCATGGGGAAAGGCTGCGGTATCGATTTGCTTTTTGTTTGATGTTCCACATGCTGAACAGCGATCCCAATAAAAGCCATTTATCTTCCCACGCCACGCTGATGAAACTTTAATCACTGCAGAAGGTGAAGGGGTGGCACCCGTGGGCTGGCGTGGGTGGGGAGAGAGACGAGGATGGCTGAGGATCCTCGTTCATTGAGCATCATAGCTCTTTGCAGAAGGGAGATCCTCCTAGCTTGAGTGGGTGGTATTTATGGCTTCCTCCAACAGTTCTGCCATCAGAACATGTCTGATTTTAGGAGACTTGCTTCTCCTGGACTGGGAGAAGGATTTATTGCCCATGTTCATTAATCTTAGCATTCCTCACCCTGCTCTATCAAAGCTTGATGTGAAGGAGCCTGCCAGTGCTAGAAGTGACTGCACGAGGCAATGGAGAATCAGGCCTGTTGATTCTATCTCAGAAGGGTCTCCCCGTTCCTGTGTAACAGGAGAATTGAATTTCCCACTCTGTTCAGCTTTGAGATTCCTAGCACAGATGCAACAATGGACCGTGCTTCTGATCTGGAGGCACTGCTGCTTCCTGGATAACACAACTGCCTCTGGATTGTTTTCTGCCCGGAGCTCATCTCTGTTGTTCCAAAGAACCAGTGCCATGGAAGCAAGCACCATGAGGCCACGTGGCACCCTGGGGAATAGTCATATTGGTTCAGGGCCTGGAGATTGATGGAGCAGGAAGGAATGCTGGTACTTGGAGAGTGCAGTCTGCATGTACTCAGAGATTCCCTTCTCCCGCCTTGCCTGCAGAACCTGTGGTCTAAACTTTCCCCTTCCTCTTTTGGAAGAAGATCTTCAGAATGGGTCCAGGACCCTTCCCCGGTCTCCAGGGGCTGGGGAAAGAGTACTTCATTACTTTGGACGCCCATGCCCCAGATTCTGTCATGTCACAATGGGACAAAGTCACATATATTTTCTTCTAACACTGAACAAGGAACTTTATTAGAATATTAAGGAAAACAGTGTTATCTTTACAGCTACTCTGTCTGCCTGTGTCTTTCCTGCCTAGAACCTTCCCTGCCCCCTCCTGCCTGGCTTCCTTCCTGCTACAGATTCAGAGAGAGTACACACATCCTCAGAGTTCCTGGAGTCTATCCCCTGGGCCTGCGGAGTGTGGGATGGAAAATTCCCACAGCGCTCTTTGCTCCTCTCTTAGGCCTTTGAGAAGTACAACTGCAGCCTCTCAGATCTTTTTGGAGAGGGATAAAAGATGTCTGTGGCGTCCCCTTCCATGTTCCTATCTGCTCCTGCTCCTCTTCTCCTGAGCCTTTTGGGAGGAAGGAGAAAAGCATCTTAGGGATTCCAATGGAATCGCCTCCACTGGTGCTGCGTTCAAAAAATGAAGGCTGTTGAGTGAATGCTGTGCAAAGCTTGGCTGGAGTTAGAGTCACTGTTCTGTGGGGCAGTTGAAAGGGGTGTGTGTGAGAGGAAGAGAGATATTCTGGATAACCTTGCGGGACAAGGAGGAAATATTTGTCCAGATTAAAATGATGCTTTGGCTCTTCCTGAGGTAGGAGGGGATGGCACAGTAAATCAGAGTTCAAAGAAGAGTTGAAATTCTTGGCCTGAGAGAAGTGAACACTAGTCCAGTGTAAAGCCTGGATTGCCTGGGAATACCTAGAATTCAGGCAACCTTTTAAAGGTTCATTCTGACCTGCAGCAGCAGCAGGAGTCCTGCAGTGCACAGAGGGAAGTAATCACTGTACAAAGAGAGCCACTGAATGTTTGGGGGTTTCTGGCTTTTTAAAACTTGCTGTAATATATTTCTTTTACCACCACCACCCCCTCCCCCAATTGCCTCCTAATGCAGAATCCCAAAGCGGGAGCCGGTTGTGGCATTGGTACCTGGGCATACTCCACTTCCTACTGCTACGAGGTGGCAGAATAAAGAGCTCCTGCAGTAATCTTTCTCTAAGAGTTGCTTTATTAAAACCTTCCTTCGGGAAATCCAGGGAGCGTAATTGCTCTAGTCTGCCTCTGCCCACTGAGCTGCTTGAATTAAGTGGGTGTTTTGGAAGCCTGAGCAAAGCCTTCTGGGAAACAACCTTTGACCCCCACCGCTGCACTTCTCAACCTGCCGCTAATTAGGATGGAGAAAGTCCCCCTTTGTTTTCACATACTAGTTTACTTCTGTCTTAACTTTCTGCTGGGAGCTAACCAGAATGACTTGGTGCATAATGAGGGGGAGGGGGGGCAGCAGATGGTAGCACACCAGCGTGGCAGAGCCGTACAACAAAACTTTTAACACTGCAAAGCAAAGAGGGAGAAAGGCCAGGCTTTGAACCGTTTGCTGAGTCTCTTCACAGCAAAGCCTCTCATTATCCACAGAACTGTTAGTCCTGGAATTAATGTCTGTAACAAGCCTTTGTTTAAAAAAAATAAAAGGAAAAGAAAAGAAAAATACCTCCATGGGCGGGCTGCTCCTCGCTGTTTTCATTCAATATTTGCAAACTTGGGAGGGACTTTAGAAAACAGATTAAGCTTGATACAACATCTACTGAAGTGAAGGGAAAGACCATAATGGGCTCTGGATCAGGTCCAAGGTGAATTGTGTGGGAGACGGGGGGCTTTGATGGTCTTAGTAGTGCTGGGTGGGAAACTTTTGAGATTGACATTTTTTCCCATCACGAATCAGGGAAAAAAAGTCAATATCTCAAATTACACATTCTGAAAAAACTTGAATCAGGTCTGTCAAAACATCTCACTTCAAACATTGCCATTTTCTTGGCATTCAAATGTTTTGAAATTTTTTTTGACCATTTCAAAACAAAAGGTCATTTTGATCCAGGGCACCAGAATTTTTCATTTAAAGAGGTTGAAACATTCTGACAATTTCAAAACTTTTTTTTCAAAAAAATTTTTGAGTAAAAAAACATCAAAACTGCCTCTTTCCCATGGAAAAAGTTTGGTAACAATGAATTGGCATTTTCTAATGGAAAAATCTCATTGAAAAATTCCTGAGCAGATCTAATCTTTGGGCAGGATATAAGGGGAGATCCAATCCTCCCTTAGCTAGAGTATTCCCTAGAGTATTCCTCTCTCATGCTGATCTGTGGTGTGACTTCAACCCAAGGCACCATTAAAGGACTTTGAAGATATTCCAACCTGTGGGAAAACATCTTGCCACCCACTAAAAAAAAAAGGGTCAGAAAAGTCTGAAATTTTGAATGGCAAAAATGCCACCAGAGGGAGAGACTCAGTTATTAGACACATGATGTCTGGCATATGTGGCCCATAAGAGGCCAGATACATGCAGTGATTTATTTGGATTTATTAAGGGCCTCTGTCTATACTCAGACCAAGATTCTCTTAGGTGGCCTCGGAGTGAGGATGTGCAGCTTAAGAAGTATTGAGCCCCCACAACTCCACTTGAAGCCAAGAGGAGCTGCAGGGTCTCAGTTTAGATCCCCAGAAATCAGGACACCCAAAAGGAACAGAAACTTAAAAAAGCCGGCCTAAATGGACAACACAAAGAGAAATCTCCACCCAAAAGCCACTTCACACCCTTGTCCATTGATAGCATAAAGAGCCTAGGCAACATGTAAAAACCCAGCCACAAGTAACAATGCCCACCTCAACCATCCCAGTTTCTCTGCTGTGGCCCCCCCATGGAAATGCCTGAGACAATGGGTGAGCCTGGTGGCTTGCCATGAAGATGAGCCAGTCCCAGCTCTGTTGGACCAAAGAGACATGATGCAGAGATGGGGGCTTCTCATGAAGCATGTCCTGTAGGCGGTGGCTGGCTTGAGTGGTTCCCACCATCCCAGCTGCGAGGCTATTAGATGGCAAGCTCTGTGTCACGAGTGAGCAGTCACAGCGGACCCCAATCACACCTGACCCACGATAAGGAATCTTCCCCCATGAAGCTCGCTGTGTCAGTCTCATCTCAAGTCAGCACAGCCCTGGAACAGTGAGGAAGAGTGACCCTGAAAGAAGAAGCAGAGAGAAGGAAAAGCCTCTGGCCAAGTACAGAAAGGACAAAATGATCTCAACTCACAGCTTCGTCCTACAAGGCCCCTACTTTGAAAATCCGAGTAACAATGAGTGAGGGTTGTGGCCGCTGTCAGGGCTAGCCTGATACAGCATCTGCTGCAGTCAGTGGAGAGACTCCCATTAATCTGAACGGGCCTTGGATCAGGGGTGCTTCCCCCATCTTACATGCATTGTATGGCGGGGGGGGGGGAGGGTTCCAGGTCAGGCCTCAGCCATCCCCCTTGTGCCCAAGCCCCTGTCACTCCTGCTCTCCTGTTGAACCCACCTCCTTGGTGAATGGCTGAAGCTGCACTGCCAGAGCCTAGAGCTGAGACTGGGGGCTGCAGAGCCTCATGGCTCCTGCCTGCTGGTGAAACCCTCCCATATCTTGCTGCACCAGGAGGCTGAACCTCTGGCTCATTGCACATGAGGGCACCCCACACACGATGGAATAATGGGGGTAGAACTCTGCCAGGGGCTCCCAGAGGAGTGACCTCCCCCACACACACACTTTAGGATTGTCCGTGGGAAGGCTGGTCTCAGCCATGTTTATTTTCAGCACCGTTGCTCCTTTAATAAGAATGAAGAGCGACTCAGACCAGGAGAATCGATATGTTGTTGGGGAGGGGTGGGGAGTGCCTGGTGGAAGGAACGGGGACACAGCTAGCATGACAACTTGGAGACATCCATCAGGAATGTTTGCATTCAGTCAGTATCTTCTGGCCAGGAAAGAAAATAACCTGTCCCCATCCGGGCCAGCAGCAAGGAGATGGCACAGCTTAAACATTCATCCCCTCACACAGTGTATTATGGCGGCTGTGCTGAGAGTCAGCAGCGTGCTGTATCCCAGGGCTGCCAGCTTACCCAATGGGAGGTGTCAACTGACAGGCCTAGGGGCCCTGGAGCAATTTCACTTGCTTTTGATTCATGGCTTGTCAGAACGCTAACCAAATATTCCATTTTCATCTTTGCACTATGCTCTCCCTGGCTGGCTCGCTGCAGGGGCGAGCGCTCCGCTGGGGCGGCTGACACTGCCTCTCCAAGGGCCTCAACTCTCCCAGCTTTAGGAGTGTTTTGTCCCTGGAAGGGCAAGACAGGCTGCCTCTGTGGAAGGGGGATTTCGCACCACGGCTTGTTCTAGTGTGCGGCTCTATCTCCTGGGTATCATAAAGAAAATGCTTAAGCCAAAGGGCAGATTCAGTAGCACAATGAGTGTTCAAGTGTGAGACTGGCTCTAAACCCATGCCCCCATGTCCCAGACACAACCTCATCCTTAGAGCGTGTTAGAGAAAGACACCCGGCCATCTGTCGCCCTTGCTGGGTTCTGACAGTGGGGTGAACTAAAGGGGTTTGCAGCTTAGAGCTCAGGAGCCAAGGCAATGACTGAGGGCGGGCTAGGCCTGGGCTCGCAAGCAGTGCTGCAAATCGGGGTCGATGGGGCGTATCAGTGGGATCCTAGGGGAGACTCTTACAAAGCACCTGTCAGCAGCGTGGCAGGCCAGAGCTCTTCAATTTCAATTCCATTGACGTTAGTGGCGCTGAGCCACTTTACAGTAGCTGAGGAGCTGGCCCTTTAAGTTTAAAAAACAAAACATGGCGAGGGAAGGGGGGGAGATTCATGGTGTCAGCTAGAGTAGACAGATAGGGTTTGATTTCCAGTTATTGTTGCTGCGCTCTAAGCGGTGTCGTGCTTTAAGATATCTGTCGACTCCTGTGTACTGTGTTTCTGTGCAGGGGCCAGCGCAGCCTGTGGTGTAAGATAGAGCAGCCTCAGGGCTACTGTAAATGAGTCTCTGATCCCATAGCCCCCTGTGGGCACTGGGAAGCAGAGAATAGCTGGAGTGAAGTGTGCTTTGGCCACGTCCCTGATCTACCCCTATGTTGGGTGCAGGGCGGGTGCAGAACGCCCGCATTGGCTCTATGCTGGCTGAGTAGGCCCTCTGTGCTGAGAGTGTTGTCTGGGGGTTGTTTTTACCCTTTATATTTCCAGGGTGGCATGTCCTTGATACTCCAGCCCAAAGTACGTAGGTGGTGCATTGCATCGTGCTCTTGGACAACATTTCTACACCCTAACGAACACCCCCCTTCATGCTCACAAGCGAAGTGCTGGCTGCAAAGCAGAGGTGGATCTCTGCTTATCAGACTTCAAGAGCAGACTTCAAATCATGCCCTCAACTGTAGCAAGAAATCCAACTTGCCCTGAGCCGGGGAGCCAGAGTTGCTGCACAAAGAGCGTGGGGACTTCTGGAAGGAGATGACAGCGTTGCTGCCTCTTCCAGTGCGTGTTTTAATTGCTTGATGAGTGAGAACGCTTGAGGCCTGACTTATATGTCCCAGCATGGAGAAGCTGAGATGCTGATCATGGCGAATGCTGGAGGCACCAAGCCCAGAGGAGAGAGGGAAATGAGAGGGAAATTCAGCTCTCTGAATTGTTTAATAAGAACATGTAATTCAACCCCCCTCAACCCCCCCCCCCCGGCTTGTTCCTTGGCAGAACTGAAAAGATTTGGGTTTGCTATCTTTAGAAATGGCAGATTGATATGGCTTCTCCTTATGTCTAATTGAGATTGCACGGAAACAATGGCAACAGGTACACAGAACATATTGCTTCTCAGTCAAAGTGCAGTTCAGTGAGATGATAAAGGCTGCTTGCAGAGGCAGTGCAAGTGGCTCGAGCAGCTCATAGTCTCAAAGGAGACTTGGGTTCTAGTCCCAGCTCTGCTCCTGACCTGTAAGTCAACCTCCCTTTCTGTGCCTAGGTTTCCCTTCATTCTTTGGCTGTCTTGTCTGTTTAGAGGTAAGTGCTTCAGAGCAGGGACTGTCTCTTACTCTGTGCTTGTGCAGTGCCTAGCAGAATGGGACCTGGTCTCATTTGCATTACTGCTGTGTCTAGGCGCCTTGGGCATAAACCAGCTAAATGCTGTATTATCACAGAACTAACTGATTTCAAAGGTTTCCACTTTCACTTTCCCTCCAGTCTTCACTGGAGCGAGGAGAGGCTCTGTCTTAAACCCCACTCTGATCTCTGTGAGGCCTTTGCATAATAATAATGGAGTTTTCAAAGGAGGCTATTTGGATGCAGTGCAGGGAGCATGAGTGCTGAATTTTGGACCCAGAATCATGCAGGGGGGGTTAGGGTCCAAAGCTGAGGAAGGGTGGCACAGGAGGTCTAGAAACCCTGCGCCTGCCATTTCAGGTTCCTCAGAGGCAGAGCCCTGGATTCTTCATTTCTAGTTGTTGTTTATACATCACTCCAGAGCGTCTAGTGACCAAGTCTAAATGGTAGCATTGATAGGAATGGCGGGGGGAATACCTGTGAAATGCCTGCCCCACCACACTCACTCACCCTTGTTTGCCTGGCTATGGGCCTACTTGGAGACAGGAATGCCTTTCCTAGTCAGATACCATGGTGATGGGCACCATATACAAATCTAGAAAGATATTGTGGTGCTTTGAAAACTGTGTTAAAACTGTACCACTATCACTTTAATTCCTATGGGGTTTCTTGGTCCTGCTTGCAGGCTGTGAGACTCTGTAGGGAAGCATGTGAGCCAGCCAGCCTAGAATAAGGTGGGGTGGGGGTGAGTTGTGTGTCTCTCTTAAGGCGCAGCCTGCTTTGTCTCTGTCTGTTACACTGCAAACTTCCAGCCAGAGCACTTTTTATGTTTTTATCTAATTTCTCTGTGTGTTTGCCATGGACGTAACAGACAGTCCCCATTCTCGTTCTCTTGCAGTGTCCCTTCGCTACAAGATGATGCAATGCTGCATCACCACATAACATGAAAGGCTGTGATGACAGCCCTAGGACTGGTAAACTCTCTCTGCTATCTTGATCTACTGGGTCCATCTACTTCCTGCCTCCTTCCCTTGTCACAGTCTATTCCTCATGTCCCTAGATACCATGGAAAGATATTGAGATTGGGATAGAAGCGCCGACTTGGCAACTTTTAATATTGCTGAAACATAATCAGCTTTTGCTTCTACAGCAATTAGCATATTATTACCCATAATGTTTTGCATGGCAATTTTGTTGTAAACATTTGTACTAATTCACCATAACCTAATTATTTTTATGACACATAATTATGAAATATTTTGGAGGAGGAATGGTTTCTTTTTTTATGTGTACAATTATTTCCCAGAAAAGTCAGAGATTTTAACCATCAGGAAATAGCACCATCCTCCTTGATTAGCTTTTATTATTTATGATTCTGTTTCTCTGAGTCCCCAGGAGCCGAACTGCAGAAAGGACCCTGTGTGTGATGGACTCCAGGAAAAATGCCTCCAAGTTTATTAAAAGGAATGTGGCAGCCCCATGCTGAAATAGAAAAATATCACAGGTGGTCATCTTTACTGCTCAGTGGGTAGACATAAAGGTTGATAGTCACACTGTATGTCAGATCCTACCCTGAATGAATACCAAGGAGAGAATTGCATGCTGTGGTCATTACCTGCTGACTGCATTTTCCTGGGAACCTAGCTTCTCACTTATCAGAACTTAGACCCAACAGCTGTTTGGGACCTGCTCCAAAGCCAACTGATGACAGTCGCTGAAGCCACGGGGCTATGGATCGAACCCTTAGAGCTCAGGTTCCCAGACCAGGAGAGTTGATAGAACCTCCACCTCTTTTTGTTTTCTAACTCAAAACAGCCAAGATGCCTCATCTTGATCTTACAAATGTTACCTAGCATCGATGTGTTCTTGGGGAACGAGGACGCAGTACCCAGCCTGTCTGACTCACGAAAGACCTTTCCCCTCTCCCCCCGGAGCCTCTGCTTGAACTGAAACTGATCAGAAGAAAGACTTACAAAAAGCAATGAAAAGGCAGTGGGAGACGACACACCTAAACCCCTGGGACAAGGGTGACAGGATTAAGGAAACTCCCCTAGCCTCATTTGCATCAGAGAGGGGACAGGGAGGCATCTCCATTAACATACAGAATGGAGAACAGAGATTCCAAGGCAAGAACCACATGGAACTCTGGGACCAGAAAAGCAGAGAAGCACTGCATGATGGGGGATCTCTGCTCCAGATGTTAATGAACCCACGCCTGCATACACCCAGCTCAGTAGTTATCAGACCAATTTTAGTAATAAATCCTTTATTGGTATCCAAAATAGTGACCCTCCCTAATTGCATTGTGAGCTCCCTCCAAGGAACACTGCCCGTAGCCAGGAATGATCAGTTCCTATTGTCTAGCCTGAACAAAACAACTTTAGTATACTCCCTTGAGCCACCAGTTTACACATAAACAAATCTAGTGTTCTCCCTTGAACCACTGTTCTTTCCCTACAAAAACCCCTACCCATGCTCAAGTAAGTGTTCTGATGTCTGGATCCAAAATCTGCATCATTTCCATTGGGACTCCATCTCCTGACTGATCGTGCTGGGGGCTCTGCCTGTCTCCAGCACTCCGGACCCTCAGCTACCACCACCACCTGCGACCCCCAAGCGATTCAAGCTTCACGGAGTGGTGAGAACCCAGCTCTCTCTCTCTCTCTCTCTCTCTCTCTCTCTCGGTATAGCCTTCTGACCCTGACTTGTGTGATCAGTTATGGTTTTCTAAAGCTGACTTTTATAATCAAATTTAAGTTAGATTTAATATTATAACTGTTTTGTTTGTTTGGCTCCCCTATGGTTAGTACCTGGCAATAAATAACTCTCATGGTTAAGCTGGTTGCTTCTCTCTCTCTCTCTCTCTCTCTCTCCCCCGCCCCCCATGGGTGTTTTTTGGCTTCCCTATTTGCTCTGCAGCAACGCTCCTCGTACCTAAGCTAAAGATCCCTGCAGCGCCCCAAAATCCTGTGGGGTTTGCTCATCACATGGGTTACTACCAGAACAAATGTAACGTGAAAGTGGGGATAGGGACGTGCTGAACCTGGGACATATGAGGGTGGCAGATTGAAAGTGCTGCTCGACCCAGCCTGCTCAGACGTACTCTATTCCGGTGCAGTGCCCATTGCATATGAGGGTGACAGCTTGGAGATGCTGTTCAACCCAGCCTGCTGAATCCAAGGGCCTATGAGGGTGGCAGCTTGGAAATGCTGCTCGACCCAGCCTACTGAGTCCAGGGACATATAAGGGGAGTGCTGTTAATGTGTGTGTGTGTGGGTTCATCTGATTCTGGGGCTGGAAGAACCCAGCCCTGGGGAACCTAGGTCCTGCAGGATAGCTCCATTGGAAGGGAACTTGCAGAAGGGAGAAGTAGAACTCCCTATAAGAACACAAGTGACACAACCAGTACATTGATAGAATTACAGAACCACCATGCTCCCCAGAAGAGTAATCCTAATAAATGAGCATACCTCAAAGTAATGGACAAATCTGGTAACACAAACGTTATGCTTCAGTTTTATGTTGACTGTTGCAAACATTGGCCAATGACCCTTACAAGTCCCCTGCATTGTAGGACTATCTTTCTCCCTGTTTTGTAGGTGGGGAACTAAGGTACAGAGGCCCAGAACCTCAAAGGTATATAGGTGCTTAACTCCCATTACAGTCAATGAGAGTTAGGTACATATGTACCTTTGAGGATCCGGGCTAGAGAGACTAAGGGACTTGCCTAAGGTCACACAGGAAACAGAGCAGGGATGTGAACCAGGTCTCTTAAAACCTAGGTTAGTTTCCTAACCAGTGGACAGTCTTGCCTCTCCAGTGCTTTCCCCCGACCCCTTCTTTCCTGGTGACTACAAATGAGGCACTTGCCTCTCCTGACATGGAGAGTTACTGCTTCACTGGGACATACTGTGCCTCAGTGGAATGTTCCAGGCCAAAAGCCTCCCCATTTCTAAGGAGAGACTTCAACTGGGGAGCGTCAGTAGGAAAAAAATGGACTGAAATTCCGTGAGGTTCTCAACTGCAGTTTACGGTAATGCCTCAACGTGTTCCAAAGTGGATCTCCAAGCATGATATTGTGTATGGGGGTGGGGGAGGGGACTGGCCTTTCCTCTTACAATACAGCTGCATTTTCAGAAAAGGGGCATTGGAAAATCTAGTCCCTTTACTTTTTCTTTCCTCCTGTCCTCTTATTAATGAATGAGAAATTGTTCCCAAAGTGGTTGTTCAGCACCCTGAGTTCTTTTGTGAGGGGCACATTATCAAAAAAATTATTATTCTATCCCGAGTCCTAGTATCACAGACATGGAGACCGGGCACATATGTGAAGAAGAATTATCTTCTGGGCATTGAGATGAGGAACAAGCTCCACAGCTGTTGTAAACTGGCATCGCTTCAGTGGAGTTAATGGGTCAAATCCCCGGCTGGCGTAAATCAGCCCAGCTTCATTGCAGTCATTGCAACACACCAATTTAGACTAGCTGAGGATCTGGTCCTTTGAGCTGAACAATTTTGGTTATAGTTACTGGGTGAAAATGTGTGGATTTGAAGGCATGAGAAATACAAATATGGGAAAGAGCCAAATGAAATGTCAGAGTGTTTTAGTGCTGATTACAGTTTCCCCCACTAATGCTGTTCATGTCAGCAAGAACTAAGCAAAGGGCCTAGCTGCCTTCTGAGAGAGATGGGGCTGGGGGAAAATTGGAGTCAAGAAATTCCCAAAGAGCCCCCTGCCTATGTCCCAGTCGGTGCACTAGGTCCTGGCCCACACGAGAACCTCACGGCTCAGTGAAGAGGTGCCAGGTGGGCAGAAAGGGAAACAGCAGCAGTTCAGGCCTGGGTGAAAACCACTCACTAGGATGATTTAGATTTCTAAGGCTTTCAGTTCCATAGTGATAGGTGTGGCTGTAAAACTTGGTGGATGAACGGATGGGAAAGGTCTGGGGCAGTGGTGCTGGAACACTTTTTAGAGTGGGGGTGCTGCATTCCCCCTTATCCCTGTCCATGACCCCCGCTACCCCTCAGAGCTGGAGCTGGGAGCAGGGCCATGGCTCTGGGAGAGGAGGGATGTGGTAAGGGGGCCGAGGCTGGGGCCGCAGCTGGGGGTGGGTGAGGAGCTCCAAGCACGGGACCAGGAGCACAGTTCCGTGTAAAACCTGGGGGTGCTACAGCATCCCCGGCTCCCCTAGTTCCTGCGTCTATGGTCTGGGGTTTGTATTCAGGCTTCAGACCCTGGGAGGTACCAGACACAGCTGTGGCTCTAACTGCAGTGAACCCATGAAAAGACCTGCGCAGATGTTTCGCTAACCTAGTCCAGCTTTTTGTTTGTACATTAACGTTGGCTTTATCGGGTAGTAGTGGCTCTTGGAAAGAGTCTCTGCTGCTTGATTTCAAGCCTCATAGCTCCTTTTGTGTTCTCCCACCCAGGGTCTGGCAAGATAAGTAAATCCCTTTCATCCCTTTGCGTTCTGATTTGTAAACCCGTGTGCCGGTTACTTTGAAACAATGGGGTCATTGTAGCTCTTCTGCTATGTTTGGTGGTTCCTTGAACCTGCTCCCCAGCTGCCTGCACTGTATGTGAATTCTCTCTACTGGAGGTGTAGACATAGGAACAAAACCTTTCTTTGCTGAACAGCTTTCCAAAGTAGTTTGCATATTGTTGGGTTAACCCATTAATTACTGTGGTATTAGTGTCTTTCAGGACCAAGCATCAGAAATACTTAGATGGGCTCTCATCTTCCTCTTGCAGTATACATAAACTGTTAGGTAGCTTCTAATTGGTAAGGAACCTGGCTTGACTTTTAGATATCAGGGTGCATTTGCAGTGTGGACATGAGATAAAAAACCCAACAAAGAGCTATTTTCTCACTTGTCAAGTCAGTACATTTGATATGTAAATGAAGAACAGAGACTGAATATGGAACCCATGATTCTACAACCAAAGTTTGGGTTCAGCATGAACCTGTTCTCCAGGATATAGGAACATAGGCCTGGTCCATACTTGAAAATTAGGTTGACATAACTACATCTCTCAGGGGTTGAAAAATCGACACCCCTGAGTGGCATAGTTAACTCAACCTAAGCCGTGGTGTAGACTGTGCTAGGTTGACAGAAAAATTCTGCCGTTTCTCAGGGAGGTGGACTACCTATGGCAATGGGACAATCCCCCCTGTGGATGTAGGTAGTGTCTACACTGAAGCACTGTGGTGGTGCAGCTATGCCGCTGTAGCATTTTAAGTATAGACATACCCATAGTGACTCTCATGCTAGATTAGAACAATGTTCTGTTCAGATTTATTCCAGTATGAAGTCTCTATAGTCAATCCTTAGACCTAATGAAGCCAATGTCAAAACTCCTGTTGACTTTCATATTACAAGATCAGGCTCTCTGGCAGTGGCCAATAGCTCATCTTTTAGAAGGAGAAAATAATAGCAGCAACAACAATAAAAATCCCCCCTACTACAATTGGCTAGTTGTGCAGTGCTGCAACCCCAGAGTGTAAATTCCTTCCCCACACTCACTGGTAATCAGCTTTCACAGTGAAGCATGAAGTTTGATTACTCCTGTAAAATTTTATTTGCTTGCATAGCTGCAAATGTTATTAATGTTCATAAAATTATCCAGTCCTTTAAAAAGCCTGTTACGCTGGTGTGTGTCTCACTTGTGGCAGTGGATTCCATAGGCAACTGGGCAGTGTTAGAGTGTGTTTTTATTTTATTTGTCTCTAATTTATGGCCTCCTATTTTGACCAAGCACCCTTTGTTTACACATTAAATTGTAGGGCAGGGTAATACAAAACACTGGCTTGGCTTTCACTGCAATGCTGTCTGATTTTTATACTTCAGTTAACTCCCTTCTTACTCTTCCCCTTTGCAGGCTAAATAATTCTACTGGGATTGATTGCACCCCTTAAACCTTGCTCAGAGGAGACTATCCTGCATGTGTAACTCACTGGTCAGGGTGTATTACTAGCCCCTCTGTGACCCATGCATAGAAGATGTGAATCTGTTGTGCTGCTTGGTTTGAGAGGTTGGTTTTCTAGTTTAAGCTGTAGAGACTCCTGCATTTAGCTTTGGAGGTCCCTGGTTCAATCCCCAGTGCTGGCCAAGATGGTGGGTCTCATGCATGTATCTGCCTATCCTGAATGGACATGGAAGTCAGCTCCCTTTCCCTGTACCAGATAAGGATATGTCCTGGGATCTGCATGGGGGGAGGGAGTTGGCCAGGGAAGGAGAAGTGACCTGGGCTCAGAGTCAGGGCCTGTGTGTTGTCCCTCCCACCAGTCCTATGAAAGCTCAGGGAGGATTCTCAGAGACCTGCTCCCATGAATCAATTTATAGGATTGGGACCCTTGTTGGTAACATTCAGACTGAGCCCTGTTTAACTCATCAGCATTATTTACACATTGCCTCTCCATCCTTCCCTCCTGCCAGGATGCCTGATCTCCATTCATGCAGATCTAAAAGGGATTCCCTGTGGGAAATGTCTAGGCCGTCTCAGCATATTGAACAGCTCGGTTTTCCCACCTAATCTGAGCAAGCCAGGCGTCTGTTGCGCCCAAGCCCTGCCGTGTGGCGCATACAATCAAGTGCAGCGTGCAGAGGCCCTGGGAGCACAGACACTATTTACTCAGAAGGCCTGGGCATATGTCTCAAACAAAATCATTACGCAAGAAATAAAATACCAGCCTTAGAAGCATTTTGCTCTTTTCAGTTTGTTTGTTTGCAATGTGGGGAAAGAAAAGGAGCGTGGAGGTCTGGGTTTTACCTAGATTTTTGTGTTTACTTGCATTTGCCTAAAAAGCCTGTACCAGTGATAGCATTGGTGAATGCATTTTGTTTCCCCTCTACAGTTCTTAAGAACCACTGTATTGAACAGGAATTAATCACTCCAGAATAGGAAGAGGATGCAGCAGTTAATAAACCACCCAGGTCAGTTAATGGCTGGCATGGAGATGACGGGGTTTGCTCCAGCAATTGGGTGACAGCCCTGCCTGCTGCTGCCGCATTGTAAAATGAGAATTTCACAGAGCATATCCTTATGCTTTGAGCTGTGAAGGCTGCTAATTTCCAGGGCTTGCTGCTCAGCCCTGGGAGGGGGGGGGGGGGGGAGAGAGGAGGGGAGGGTGTGCTCCCGCTTATGAAAATAACCACCTGCAATGCCCTAGATTACCAAACTGAGCTGAGTGTGCTGGAGAGTATCTATTTCACAGAGAGGGTCCTATCTTCCTTGCAACAGTGTCAAACTTCCACTGCTTCCTATCCAGCATCCTACTTTCTTGTGGGAACAAAGAGCTGGATTCGGTACAGGGAGACGGGAGATTTTTTACCTTCGGCATTATGTCTATGTGGCATTCCGATCTGTTCTCTGTTGTGGAATATTTGCATATTGTTCTAGTGACACTAGCTGAAGTTTTAGAGCAAGAGAAAGGAGGAAACTCTCAAACCACACAGCACAACTTGCTGGCTGCGAAGTGCAGTGTATAAGACCTAATCCTGCCATCCTTACTCAAGGGCCGACCCTGTAAATCTGAACTCTTGTCAGTAGCCCCATTGTAGTCAATGGGACTATTAGCACGAATAACAAATATTCAACAGGTTGAGAGTTGCAAGATCAGATCCTCAGTCTTTGCTTGGCTTGGAACTTTTGCCTGACTATGTGCTAGGTAAGGAAAGCAGGGTTTAGCCAACAGAAAAAGTCTGAAGTTCAGTAAAACTAGGAGAGATCAGTAGTACTCAAACTGTGATCCATGGACAACTGATATCCTCAGAGCTGTTCCTAGGGGTCTGCAGAGAGCTGGCTGGTCAAACAGTGGCGGTGTATCCTTGTATCCAGCTATCAAACTGCAATAGATGACCTCTAAAGTACATTGACTAGGTCCTTCCATCTGAAGTCAGCGGGACGACTTGTGTTTTAGTATGTGCTCATCAGCATGAGTAAGGGTTGGGCTGTCTAGCCTAAACCCTTTCTTAATATTGCTGCTCCAGATCAGCCTGGGATGCTGGTAAACCAAGTGCCAGCTCTGGCCAAGGCCACAGGTATTAGCTAAGAACTGACAAACTCGTAGCTGGAAACCAAACCAGCTCACCTGTATGTTAGTTTTGTTCAAAATAGGTATTAGTCTTTTATAAGAATATATTTAGTGTTTAGACTATGAAATGCTTGTAAGTTGCTGCATGTATTAATCACATTTGTAATGTTTGTATTCCATGCTACAAGGAAATATGCAAGTTTTGCTTCATAACTTTGAAAATGTTTGCTCTGAACTTGTGAACCCAGGCATGGGAATCTTTTTTTTTTTTTTATTTATGGAGATATCCTATCTCCTAGAACTGGAAGGGACCTTGAAAGGTCATTGACTCCAGCCCCCTGCCTTCACTAGCAGGACCAAGTACTGATTTTGCCCCAGATCCCTAAGTGGCCCCCTCAAGGATTGAACTCACAACCCTGGGTTTAGCAGGCCAATGCTCAAACCACTGAACTATCCCTTCCCCCATCATCCCCATCCATTCAGAAGGCCTATCAAGATTAAACAGGGCATTAAGGAACATCACAATACAAAGGATTGGTGAATGGCCCTATTACACCTTGGAAACGCTATGTGCAAAGGAGCTCGTCTTATGAACTGGAAGGCCAAATGTAAAAGATTAAACAGGATCACAAGAACATTTTTTATCTCTTTGCTGTTTGAACTCTCACAGGGCCAGAGACAACACAAAACTAAAGCAAAGGTCCTCAAGGCCAGTCTGGGTCCACCCTGAAAGACATTTTGAATGGACAGATTGCTACATCTCTTTCACCTTTAGGAACCATATATGGCAACTCATTGGTGTGTATATGTTTGCTTGCTTTAACCTGTAAATAACTCTCACTTCTTTTTCCTAGTTAATACACCTTTCGATAGTTTATTACAGGATTGACTACAGGCGTTGTCTTTGGTGTGAGATCTAGGGTACCAATTAATCTGAGGTAAGTGACTGGTCTCTTGAGACTGGAAACAACCTGAACATTTTGCAATTTTTGGTGTAAAGGACCATTTCTCACTAAGTTCAGCTAGCCTGGGTGACAAGATAGATTGGAGAGTCCAAGGGGACTGTCTGTGACTCCATGGTGAGACTGTTACAGTGATCGAGGAGTTCACATTTGTTATTGGGTGGGTGAAGGCTAATTATAGAACACACCACTAGCTGGGGGTGTCTGCCCTGCTTTCTGACAGTCCGCCCTGAGGTCTGCACTCACGGTCGTGAGCCACTCCAGCCAGGGTGACACAACCATTGCTGGAACTTCCACAGGAATTTTCTGTGATCATGAACGAGAGCAGAGGAATGTGATCCTAGAGGCAAAGGGAAGTGGTCAACAAGAGAATCTGTTTAGATGTGGTCAACACCATGAAAGTGTTGAGAACCTCTGCTTTAGAACGCCACATCTTCACGACAACTAATACTGTTTAGCCATTGTTATTATTGGTGAAAAACTCATTGCCAACAGGTTTGAATCAGCATTATTTAAGACAATCTATCCACTACCCTTCAGCCCCAACAAGACGACGAAGGGACACCTCAGTAATAAGACTCATCAACAATAAGAAAATGGAATAGTCAATACCTGCTTACAAATCTGATTGACACAGTATCTTCTCATCATGTCATGTCTGACCCTTAAGCCTGGATTGCGTTAGCTCTATCCTCATTTATCCCCATCTTCCTCTGGAATCTGATGCCATCAAACACCCTGGCCATTTTAATGTTGTTTTTTATCATCTGAATGGAAGGCTGAACATCTGGTCTGTTCCAGACTAGCATTAACCTCATTTCTTTTTTTGCCCATTAAGAGGATCGGTGTGAGATAGCAGAGTAGTCAGCATCTTCGCCCTTCTTACAAGACCAAACCTAGAATCTCCACTAGGCAGGCAAGCATGGAGAGATGGATCCTATACATGGTTGTCCATCATGGTTCTGTGAGTAGCAGCTGGACCAAGTGCTTTGCATTCTTTTCTCTTCTCATCTCTTCCTCTTCATGGCTTATCTTGCTCAGACTTTTTTGTTGAATTAAGGGCTCATGAAAATAAGACTACTTAAGGCCAGGCATAGCATAAAGATGCTTTCTACATGCTCTCCCTGCTCTCCACAGCTCTACCTCACTCATGACTTGCTACAACACCTGCTAGTCAAGTCCAGGGTGCCCACACAGCCAGCAATACATCTGTGATGGGTTGGACCCCCCCATCCGGGATGCTACCTGATGTACTGGGGTTTAACTGAGCCTCTCCTGCTCCATCAGCCTGGCTTCCCGCTCCCTGTTTTGCTGAATTAGGCTATCTGGCCTCTTGCAGCAGACACACACAGGTAGGGCCACACTCAACTGCAGACACAGACTGAAGTCAGCTCTGTGTGAGACGACTCACCCAGCACTCACATGCACACCCCTTTTGGGAGATAAACCCAAAGGTATATTGTCTTGTGCTGTATAGAAAAATCTGCACAGTGCAAGCTCATAAAAATTTGCCCTCTTCCTCAATGTGAAGAGAGAGATGCACACCTTCTTGCCCGCCCCCCCAGTTAGAAATTGCACAAACTGGGTTCAATAATAAACAAAAAAAAATTAACTATAAAATGCAGATTTTAAGTTATTATAAGGGATAGCAAACAGAACAAAGCAGATTACTAAGCAAATAAAACGAAACACACAAACTAAGCTTGATTCACTAAAGAAACAGGTTACATAATGTAATCTCTAACCCTAAATGTTGAATTAGGCAGGATACAGAGTTTCTGTAGCTCAGAATTCCAGTTATTCTTCTTACAGGCTTGGCCCTGTCTCAGTCTGGACTCACCCCTGCCTTTCCCTTCAGGTTAGTTCCTTTGTCCCTTCAGATTCTTTCCGCAGTCCTTCTTCTTGGAGAGTCATGTTTGCCTTCCTCCCCACCCTTAAATAAGATTTGCGTATGGTGGGAATCTTTTGTTTCCCAAACTTAACCCCCCTCTCCTTTTAGTGTAGAGTTACAAGAAGTCCAAGATAATGTTTAGTATCAGGTGACAAGACCACCTGACTTAGTAGTGTCACAGTTACGTCCCAGGACTCCTCCCAGGAAGAAACGAGATTAGTATCTTCACAGTCTTGTTGTTTCTTCCTAATGGCCTATTGTAAGGGTGCAGGACTCACCCCTGCGGCGCCTCCTGCCTGTCTTCTCAGGAATTAGCTCATCCAGCTGTTGGAGCGCCCTCTGCAGGCTGGTGTCCAGCTACCGCTTGGCCCCCGTATCCCTCCTGGACCCGGTGCCCTGTTATCTGGAGTGTTGCCCCCTGGCAGTAACCCCTCAGTCTTAGGGTCTCCCCTCCCCAGGGAACCCCCACCCACTATCCCCACATCACCTCAGTCGTGGCTACTGCCAGTCTCTGTTTAGCCCCCGTGCGCTGAGGCGGACTGCAGTCTATCAGCTGATCATCACAGGCAACAAGGGGTTTGGACTGGCTGCCTTTACCCACCCTCCGGCTGCCCCTCTGCAAGCCCAATACCTAGGTAGGCCTAGAACTAGGCCCTGCAGCCTGGGGAGTTGCTGGCCTAGGGCTTCTGAGCTCCTAAGGCCTTTCCCCAGCCCTGCCTCACTCTAGGTCCCCTGGGTGAGTTCCCCAGCAGCCAGGCCTGTCTCCCTCTCCAGTCAGAGAGAGACTGTCTGCTTGAGCTCCTGGCTCAAGCCTTTATAGGGCCAGCTGGGCCCTGATTTGGGCGTGGCCCCAGCTGAGCCTGCTTCCTCCCAATCAGCCCAGGCCTCTTGCCCTTCCACAGCCCTCCTCCAGGACTGTTTTAAACCCCTCAGGGCAAGAGCGGGTAACCACCCCACTACATCCATCAAATCTATCAGCTGGTGGCTCCTTCATGGGGCCGTGAGCACGGGCGTGTACTTGGCGCGGTTTACCCCTGTCCCAGACACCTGACCCTTCTGCGGCGTGAGGGAGACCCTGGCGCACGTTTACTTAGAGTGTGCCAGGTTGCAGCCCCTACACCGGCTCCTCACCGACATTATGTTGCGTTTTTGGTTACACTTTTCCCCTCACCTTCTCATTTATGCACTCCCTATCCGTGGCCCCACAAAGTCACGGGACCTCCTGGTCAACTTCCTCTTGGCCCTGGCTAAACAGGCCATCTATAAAACCAGGGAGAGGAAGTTGGCCGATGGAGGTTCCTGTGACTGTGGGGCCTGTTTCCAGTCCTCTGTCCGTTCACGTATCCGGGCAGAGTTCCTCTGGGCGGCGTCCACTGGCTCCCTTGACATCTTTGAGGAGCAGTGGGCGCTGTCCGGGGTTCTCTGCTCGGTGTCCCCATCAGGTTCCCTTCTTTTGACCCTTTGACCACACTCCTGTCCCTGTTATTACATTAGTTGTCCCCCGAACTTAGTTGGTTTCTGGGTCTTGTAGATCCTCCCCTTAGGCTGGGGGGGGGGGTCCTTTAGCAGTGGGCGGATCCCAATAGGTACATCCATCAAATCTGATGGCCTGTTGTTTGGTGGCTATCTTCCCAATACACACCCAGTTGTAATTGTTACATAGTCCATATTCCTAACTTTAGATACAGAAATGATATATGCATAAAAATTGGATAATCACATTCAATAAATCATAACTTTTTCAATGATATCTCACATGACCCATTTTGCATTAAATATATCCATATCAGAAGTATATTTCCGTAAAGAATATGGAGTGTAACGTCACAGCATCTCGCTCCCATTGTGGAATATCCTGGGCTTCTAATGTTGGGCCTCTTCCAAACAGGAATTGCCAGTTGCTCCAAACAGCAGGGATAATGTCTAATCTTCTTGGAACTAGGGTGAGCAGACACAACTCGTTGCACTTGTGAGGCTTGGGTTTGAAATCATGACTCCAGAGGTGAAAGGGGAGTGATTAGCCCAGCCCTGCCTGCCAGCCAGACCAATGCAGGCTCATTTCCCCCTTTTCTCCATTAAACGTGGAACCCAGTGATTGATAGTGTGAATATCTGTTTGTACGCTGATTTAAGATTATAGCTGAAATAAAATTAGTAATGCTAATTGCTGTAATTAGACTTCTTTAGTCTCCATATGAATTTTACAGCTCTTATCACACATAGGACAGGAGCAAGACTTTCCCAAGAGAGAGAGAATTAACTAGTCAAGCAATAAAAATCTCTTCTTTTGAGCGGGAGGATGCGGGAATGTGCTGGCAGACAGTGGATGATCAAATAATGGAACCCCAGAATGCTCTCTTGTAGATCTTGGACAACGTCCAATTGGCACAGCTCAGAGCAGGTTCTGGTTTGCCACAAATAAGGTAGAGTTTGTCATGGGGAACAAACGTGCTATAGATTATGCGATTTATCTACTTTTTTGGGATCTTTGTTGCTTCCATCCAATCTCCTCTATTGTCCCCTCTCCACTGTAGAGAAGCAAAAGTCCCTGTTCTGCACAGACTTCCTGTGTAACTTTGGGCAAGTTGCTTAGAGTGGGTCTACACTGCAACTGGGAGCGTTTTTCCCAGCACGGATGGACAGACATGTGCACTCAAGCTAGTGTGTTCAAAATAGCAATGTAGCTGGGGATCCCCTGGGTATGTACTTTGGTGGCTAGCTCGAGCCACATCCCATGCCACCCCTGCAGCTGCGCTGCTGTAAAATCACTCATGTAGCCACTCTATGCCAACAAAAGAGAGCTCTCCCGCTGACATAGCACTGTGTACACTACCACTTATGCCTGTGAAACTTACCTTGCTCAGGTTGTGGGTTTTTTCCCAAACCCCTGACAGTGGGGTAATGTAAACACAGCTTAGCTCTCTATTTCAGGCAAAGCTAAGCTGTTTATCTAGCCATGTTAGGAAGCGCACTCCCAGCTTCAGTGTGAACATATCCTTAGTCTTTCTGTGCCCTAGTTAGGGATAATAGCAGTGACCTACCCCATGGGGCTGCTGTGAGAATAAGGACATTAAGGATTTTTGAGGATGTGACAGAGTGGAGGATTTTCTTGTTTTTTTCAATGGTTGCATGCAGAGGGGGTGGGACACAGTTTCCCTGGGTGTTACTGGTTTAATGAGGTGATGGGAGAGGGAGTTTGTTGTTACAGAGGACCAGTGACGGAACTTGGGACCCTGGCCAATGGCCTGGAGAATGGATACCGCAGGGACTGGTGACCTGGTGACCGGGAGGCCCAGGTCAGAGTCACATCTGGTTCTGGCCAGTAGGAGGACAATGGACTATGGAGAGAGGACCCTGGTGAGCTGACTAGCCGGTTCCAGCCAGTCAGGAACAAAGGACGAATGAGAGGAGAGGAGGCCCAGGCAACCCTGTTTACCTGGAAAGAAGACAAAGGACAGAGGCAGGGCTTGGGAGCAGGTGATATCGGATGCCCAGCTGGAAAGCGTGGAGGCTCGGGATTGGAGAGAGAGAGCAGGCAGAGCCCACCTGGATGCAGGAGAGACTTAGATGTACTGTGCTGAGGGAGGCCAGGCCTGAGGGCCCTGAGAGTTTCCTATGCCGTGTTCAGACGCTCAATAAACCGTCCTGTTTTATGCTGGCTGAGAGTCACTCTGGTCTAGAGATCAGGGTTGCATTATTCTCTCTGGGAGTGGAGGCCCCAGGGGTCCAGAGCAAGTGGACTCCCTGCGGGGGCCCACGGCGAGAGACAGATGTGCTAAGGCTCAGAGAGGTGTGGTTCCAGGAGGCAGAGGGGCTTTACCCCCTGAGAGAGAGTGGACTCCTGAGAAGGGCTGTTACAGTGAAGGGGATTCCCCCCCAGGGACCATACGGGGCCAAAAGTGGGTATGTCCTGAGAGTCCATGACAACATGGTAGGAGTGGATGGTTTGTGGATGCACCCTGTAGACAGTTGGTTGCGAGCACGGGTGCTTTGCAGTGAGTTGCTGCCAGCGATAAAACGAGGGAATTGAAGGAACCAGCGAGGAAATGGCCTATAACCAGCTGTGTAAGAGGGACCTGGCAGGGAGAGAGGGCTGAGCACGGTGAGGCTCACTAATGAGCAGCTGATGGCTCAGCTTGTAGAGAATGACCAGTCTGAGGAACAAGCTCCAGACCCCAGGGAGGCTCCCGGGATGCCCGGAGAGCCAGGGAGTAGCTGTTGGGGGCAGTCCGTGTAGCAGCCAGGAGTCTATCAGACCCGACTCCCCAGTCAGCACAGGGGGCCCCCAGTCAGGTTTCTCCCTGGAGGAGCTGTGGAGATTGGAGCTGGAGGTGAAAGCAAAGGAGCTGGAACTAGAGAAGCAGAGGCTGGTGGACTGTGCAGAACAGCGAAAGCACGGGTTGGAGTTGGAGGAGAGGTGGGCCAAGAGGGCCTGCTGGGGAGTAAGTGGGGAAGGGCCCCGAGATGCCAATTTTGTGAGGAATCTAGTCACCAAACTGCTGCCTGTGTGTGTGTGGGGGGGATATTGATGCCTACCTCACAGCCTTTGAGAAGACTTGTGATCTGAACCAGATTGACCCCGCTGTCCACTCTCTCTCAGGGGGTAAAGCTCCGCTGTCTAACCCCCCTGCTGGGTCCCAAGGCCATAGAGGCATTCAGCCAAATGGATGGTATTGAGATGGGGGACTATGACCTGTTCAAACAGGCTTTGCTGCTGAAGTTTGAACTGACCCCTGGGGCATACAGGAAACGATTGCGGGGTGTACACAAGACCCCAGGTGTCACTTACAAGAAAATTGCCAACCTGCTGGGGGACTATCTCTGTAAGTGGGGGAAGGGCACAGGGGCCACTACTGCAGAGGACATGTATAACATGGTGGGGTTGGAGCAGCTGTATGACATCTGCCCTCCAGACCTTAAGATGTGGTTAGTGGACCGGAAGCCTAAAGATCTGCATAGTGTGGGTGCACTGGCAGATGAGTTTGTGGACAGCAGATCGGGGACAGGAGGGAGACCCGCATCGGGGACTCAGAAAGGGAGTCACCCAGAGACCTCTCAAAGGTGGGACTCCAGGAAGCCCAACTCAGGGGTGCCCATGAATGCTGGGATGCGCCGACCCCCCCTCGTGGGACTTGAGGGACCTGAAATTTAATTACTGTGGCCAAAAAGGACACAAAGTGGTGCAATACCTGAATATGAAGGAAATGGCATCCAAGCAGAACCCGTGGGGTGACAACTGGGTGGAAGCCCACCGAGAAGGGGCACCGCCAGTCCAGGGGGCCACAGTCAATAGGGCTGTGCCGAGGGGTGGGGACCACCAGGCCAAGCCAGCAGGGAAAGGCTGACCATTTTCAGCACAGTGGGGTTCCCCAAGGAGGTCCTTACTGACCAGGGGTCCAACTTTATGTCAACCCTGCTCCAGTGCTTATGGGAGAAGTGTGGGGTCCAACACACCTGGGCCTCGGCGTACCACCCTCAGTCCAATGGGCTGGTGGAGAGGTTCAATGGGACCCTAAAGTTGATGCTGAAAACATTTATGGACCAGCACCCGCAGGACCAGCACCTGCAGGACTGGGAAAAGTATTTACCCCACCTGCTGTTCGCATACAGGGAAGTGCCTGTGAGGAAGAACAAGTTGAAAGCTGCCTGGGTCGGCCCCTTCAAGGTCATCAGACAGGTAAACGAGGTGAACTATGTAGTGGAACTGTCCAATCGGGCACACAGTGTCAATATGATGAAGCGATGCAGTGACAGGGAGAAGTTGGTGCTGGCTGTGTGTGGGCAGTGGGAGGAGAAGGGAGAGGATCCCCTGGCGGGATTCCTCCCTGAGGTAGGGGCTGACCCCTCACTGGAATCAATTTCCCTCTCAGACCAGCTAACCCCTGTCCAGCAGGCTGAGATCAGAGTGGTTCTGCATTCATACCGGCAGCTGTTCTCCAACCAGCCTGGACTCACTAACTTGGCTGTTCACCAGGTAGAGACGGGAGCCAACCTTCCCATCAGGTGTTCACCATTCAGGGTCACTGGGAAAACAGCCCAGAACCTGGAGAGAGAGGTCGGAGACATGCTGGCTTTAGGGGTGATCCAGCCATCCTCCAGCCCAAGGGCCTCTCCCGTGGTGCTGGTCCCCAAGAAGGACGGGTCAATCCAATTCTGTGTGGACTATCAGAAGCTCAATGCCATAACCATGTCCGATGCCTACCCCATGCCTAAGACCGATGAGATCCTAGACAAGTTGGGGGGCACCCGGTACCTCACTACTATGGATCTCACCAAAGCCTACTGGCAGGTGCCTTTGGATCTAGAGGCCAGGGCGAAGTCTGCCTTCATCACCCAAATAGGGCTCTTCGAGTTCCTGATGATGCCTTTTGGCCTCAAGGGGGCACCTGCCACCTTCCAGCGCCTGGTGGATCAGTTACTAAGGGGGATGGAGGACTTTGCTCTAGTGTATATTGACTATATCTGTGTCTTTAGCCAGAAATGGGAGGAACATGTGTCCCAGGTGAAGAGGGTGCTGGGTCACCTCCAGGATGCAGGACTAACTATAAAAGCTGGAAAGTGAAATGTGGGGATGGCAGAGGTGTCATACCTGGGCCACAAGGTGGGGAGCAGCCACCTGAAGCTGGAGCCAGCCAAAGTGGAGGCAATCAAGGACTGGCCCGCTCCCCAGACTAAGAATCAGGTCCAGGCTTTCATTGGGATGGCGGGGTACTACAGGAGGTTTGTGCCACACTTTAGCTCCCTGGCAGCTCGCCTCACGGAGCTTTGTAGGAAGGGAAAGCTGGCCAAGGTGGTCTGGACCGCGCAGTGCCAGAGGGTTCTCTGTTAACTGAAGAGGGCACTGATCCAAAGCCCAGTGCTGGTAAACCTGGATTTTAACAAACCCTTCCTGGTGTTCACCGATGCCTCAGACACCTGGCTGGGTGCAGTGCTGACGCAAACTGATACTAAGGGGGAGAGACACCCCATTGTGTACCTGATCAAGAAACTGCTGCCCCGGGGGCAGCACTATGCAGCAATAGAGAAAGAATGGCTTGCCATGCTGTGGGCCCTTAAAAAGCTGCAGCCATATCTATTTTGGTGGCACCTCACTGTGTACACTGACGATTTGCCCCTGATGCAGCTGCAACAAATGAAAGGGGCTAATGAGATGGAGTCTGCTCCTCCAGGGTTATGACATGGAGGTGGTCCATGTGAGGGGGAGTGCCAATGTTATAGCCGATGCTTTATCACGGGGCAGGGGCCTTGAACTTCCCCAGGTCACTGGCTAAGTGATCCCGCTCAGTTCAGACTCGAAGGGGGGAGAGATGTGATGGAGTGGGGGATTTTCTTGGTTTTTTCAATGGTTTGCATGCAGAGGGGGTGGGACTCAGTTTCTCTGGGTGTTACTGGTTTAACAAGGTGATGGGAGAGGGAGTTTGTTGTTACAGAGGACCAGCAACAGAACTTGGGACCCCAGCCAATGGCCTGGAGAATGGATACCCCAGCGACTGGTGACCTGGTGATTGGGAGGCCCAGCTCAGGAGTCACAGCGGGTTCTGGCCAGTGGGAGGACAATGGACTGCGGAGAGAGGACGCCGGTGACCTGACCAGCCAGTTCCAGCCAGTCAGGAACAAAGGATGGATGAGAGGAGAGGAGGCCCAGGCGACCCTATTTACCTGGACAGAAGACAAAGGACAGAGGCAGGGCTTGGGGGCAGGTAATATCGGATGCTCAGCTGGAAAGCGCGGGGGCTCGGGAATGGAGAGAGAGAGCAGGCAGATCACACCTGGATAC
The DNA here is from genome assembly GCF_002925995.2 of Terrapene triunguis. Taxonomy (NCBI): domain Eukaryota; kingdom Metazoa; phylum Chordata; order Testudines; family Emydidae; genus Terrapene; species Terrapene triunguis. Next base: position 2,687,061 of record NW_020665188.1, on the reverse strand, counting down.
AGGAAAGACTTAGATGTACTGTGCTGAGGGAGGCCAGGCCTGAGGGCCCTGAGAGTTTCCTATGCTGTGTTCAGACGCTCAATAAACCCTCCTGTTTTATGCTGGCTGAGAGTCACTCTGAGAAGGGCTGTCACACTGAAGGGGGTTCTTCCTCCAGGGACCCTACGGGGCCAACACTGGGCATGACCTGTGAGTCCGTGACAATGGCACTCATGGTAATGAGTGCCAGATAAGTATCATTCGTTGGTGGGTAGATAGATATGAGCTGGAGAGAAGCACCCCCTGCCTGATCTAAACCATGTTTTCCCACCACCTCCCTTTCCAATTCATGCTGTAAGCATGGAGTGTCAGTAGTAAAATACAGTACATGTTGAAAGCCTCTATTCTCTGAAGTACATAACAGCCAATGGAATTTATTGCAGCTATAATCATGTCTAGATATAATGATACCGTGCAGTTATAGAGTGTCTTTCATCTAAAAGAACCCAGTCCTATGGTCCTTTTCTATTCCTATTACAGCTTTGGATTTACAAACATAATCCAATTGGCTGAGGCATGGTCCTGTGACCAAAGATCGTTTTGAAGTATTGGCCTAGCTAGATATTTATGCCTTAGTTAACACTATGGTGTCTGAGCACCTAGCAATGGTATATCAATCCAGATAGGTGGTCTCCTCGTGCGTGTAGGCTATTCCCCTCCCCTTCATGTTCATCATCATTATTACTAAACTAGGGTAATGAGATGGGCCTGGCACTGGCTCTTAGGGGCAATTTGGGTTTGTGGTCATTCATAACTACAGCGAAAAGATGCGCTGCAGCTCTGGGCCAACCAGACTGCACTGCAATAAAAGACCTGCAGCACAGCTGTGGCCGGCCCAGGTCAGCTGACCCGGGCTCAGAGACTTGGTGCCACGTAGTGTAGACGTACTAGTGTCCTCCAGCTGTTGGGAATACCGTTCATTGTTCCCGAAGCACCGCAGAGTCTCAGCGCATCTCATCTGTGGAGCAAGAGGTGACCTCTGTTTGGGCATCTTGAAAGAACAGAGGAGGGAAAGAAAAGATAGGCTAAAAAGCTGATGGCAAGGCTGGGTGACTTCCATGCTAGCGGTGTGGGCTCTGTTAGCCCCAGAACCTGCGTGAACCAAACTTCCCACAACGCAAACCAAGAGGATTGATAATAGAAATTACACTAATGAATAAACAAGCTCTTTAAAATATGGGCTCCTTGTGCAAAGTGTTATTTTTAACTTAGTGGCAATTTGCATGCCAGTCAATTTGCATACATTAAATACAGCTCCCCTTCCTCTTCACCCCCTCCCCTCAGAATAACAGCTCATTATAGTGCTGCTGAGACCGAGGAGTCCACGGCTTTGGAGGGTATATTAATTTACTCAACACATGCTGTGTAGGTTTTTATCACTTGCCGCACATTGGACCTGGTATCTTTGAAGTTGTTAGCGCCTCCAAGGGCCTTCTGCTGGAGGTAGTGGGAATGGAAAAGAGAGGAAAAAAAGAAAAGCCTGGAGGAGAAATGTACAGGGGAAGAAAGGAGATTGTTTGGTTTGTGTTAATGCTGGGAGGAAGAAAATGAGCAATGCCTAAACCTCTCCGTTTGTGTCAGAATAGGGCGTTTTTATTATTCTAAATGAAATGTAACCTCTCCCCAGGGACCCAGAACACGATGCACAGGCGGGGGAAGTGAACCAACAGACTCCACTTGAGGAGATGTTCTGTGGGAAAGCTGGTGGGGGGCCAGCTCTGCCCACCCACCTAGATACAGCAAGATTGTGGGGGTGGAAGCTAAGCATCAGTTAATGCCTAAGCAGCTACCCATATGGGTTTAATAGTGAATACTGAAGGCATAAGCTGGTCCTCTGTTTTGGGGGAGGTGGTGTGGCCTAGAGCATAGATCCTCAGGAGAACTAGCCTGCTGGGTGATCTTGGGCAAGCCACTTCACCTCTCCATGCCTTAGTTTCCCCATCTGTGAAATGGGGATAGCTGTGGTCTCCTTTGTCAAGCCTTTTGAGATCTACTGATGAAAAGTACTATATGACAGCTAAGCATTATTATTATTAGTCATGTGAGGCATGCAGCTACCACGGTGATAGGCAACCTTGTGAAAACACAGGATGGATACATAGTGTGTGACATCCCTTTCTCCCTCTGGTGTAAGCACAAACTCAAAATGTAATTTGTTGCAATTAGACCTAGTTGCAAATGTCTGACATTTCAACAAACATTTTTTGCCAAACATTTTGCATGAAAAAGTTCTTTACCCACTTTGTAGAGCAGTCCGCAGTTTTGGAAAATTCCAAATGTTGACAAGAAAAGGTAGGACATTTAAAAAAATAAAATTTGCAGAACATCTGCATTTTTCTGCCACCTCTAGTTACAATAGGAAATGTTGTAATGATGTCAAATGTTCTTTTGAAAGAGCCTTTAAAGAGGGAGTTGGGTGAAACTTTTTAAAGGAAATGAATCAACTGAAATTCAGGTTGATATACTGTAAGGGAGGCACATCATGGAGGCACATCACAATGTGTCTTTGGTCTTCCTCAGCCACTTTCCCACCAAATCTTGTGAAATGTGGGGATCTCCGCAGAGGCATAAAGCTGACGGCTCCTTCATGTCGAAGACATTTGGAATTGAGTAGAAAGAAGAAATGTTTTTGCTATAGAAACCAAGGAAAATTAGAGCTTAGGGGACAGAGATGAGCGTCGCCCCAGGTAGTACTGAACTACAGACATACTTGCAAAATTTTGGATGATATGAAAACATTTTGAAACAAAGATTTTATGCAGTGAAATGAAAACCTAGCTGACAGTCATCTGGCTTTCTGGAGTTACTTGCTAATGGCAAGTTTTGTTCTGCAAGAATACCATCAAAAGTAACGGGTACCAATTATTATTATTGATATCACAGTAGCACCCGGAGGTCTCAGCCCATGTCAACCCCTCCTGTATGAACCAAGAGAGACAGTCTCTACCATTGAACTTGTATTCTAAAGAGATAAGGAAGGCAGGCACAAAGAAGGGAAGTGACTTGCAGATCCAGGGCTAGAACATAGGTCCACCGCTCTATTCGCTGGACCACCTTGCTCTCCAGTACACTTGTACGTTTCCCAGATATACACAAAGACAGACATCATGTTTGCTTGCTGGCTTCCCCTTCTGGGGGAGTTCAAGACAGCTGTCTGGCTCCTCTCCCTAACAGGAGACTTAGGGGAACCCACTCTCATGATGGCCAAGCATGTCAAACCAGAGCCTCCAGTGTATGCTCTTCAGGTCTGGGGCCTGCGGTCATAGTTTCCAAGGCCAGAAGGGACCATTTAGATCATCTAGTCTGACCTCCTGCATAGCACAGGTCATAGAACTTCCCCAAAATAATTCCAAGAACAGAGCTTCTACAAAAATATCCAAATTTGATTTAAAAACAGTCAGTGGTGAAGAATCTACCACGCCCCTTGGTAAGTTGTTCCTGAGGAGAGCGAGTGAGGAAAGGCTCTTGAGGTGGTTAGAACTCAGAGGGATGTGACCCAGGGAAGGGGGATCTTTGCCCCAATGCATCAGAATGATATAAAGGATGGACTTTGATTTCCCATGGCCAAAGGGCTAAGAACAGGACTGTTCTCATTGTATATGAGCCGGTTTGCCCTGCCCTATTTCCAGTGCTGATTTGCAAAGGGGATATTGTGAAGCAGGGTCTTGGGAGGCCACCCTGCAATGGAGGATCTTGTGAGAGTTGATGAGTGAGGTATCCGGGCTTGCTAAGTACTGGCTGGCCCCACTGATGGAACATGTTTCCATAGCAAAAGAACAATGCCTCCCCTTCCATCCAAGAACCATTTATTACACGATATGTTTCAAATGTCTCTTTGGGGAGGGAAAATAAAGCAAAGCGAAACAGATCTCTTTTGCTGCATGGCAGCCAGTGTTCTACCCCATAATGTATTAATTATCCCTGCACTTAGGCAGAGGGGAGGAGATGTCTGGAACAAGTGCCAGCTTCGCATTCCAAGCTAAACAGTGATGAATTTCTAACATCTTTTCCCAACATAAAATGGGCAATTAATTCATCAGGAACGTTAATTGTTAACTGTTGTTTCCCCCCCCCCCAGCTTCCTCTCTCTGTTTACATGAAACACGGGGACGTGCGAGGAGCTGAGGAGTAAGAACCGGTTGGCTGAATCCTAGCACGGTTCTTTTCGTCTTTAGTGCTTTCTCGCCTCTTTCCCGTTCTGTCTCTCTTAACGTCCTCTAAGGTCAGAAGTTTTTCCTGGTTCTCTGCTTCATCCCCTGGAGGGAATTGTACAGATTAGATCCTCAGCTGGTGCAAATCGGTGTCGCTCCATCAGTGTCAGCAGCTGAGTATCTGGCCCTAGCATTTAGAGACTCTCTAGCCTCCAGACAGCACAGGAAGGAGAATCATCTCACTGGGCCTTCTCCTTGCAGAGGGAAACCCATTCAGGGAGGAAGGTTTGGGATGAATAATGACAACTGCAAATACTGCCTGTGTAGAATCCAGAGGCTTCAAAGCACAGGAATCAAATGCTCTTGCGCCACCATTGTCTAGTTCTTCCTTGTTTTCATTTCTGCCCAGCCAAGCTGCAGATCAAGCACCAAAATCTAAATCGTGCTGTCTCTGGACCGTGGGTGGCGGGTATCATAGGCAGGGGGAGGCTCTGCCTCCCCAAACAGGCAGGCATGGCCCCACCCATGCTCCACTCTCAGGTCCCCCTCTGCAGCTCCCCCTGTGCGGTGGCCCCGGCTTGGGCTGGGGCTGCGCAGCCCGCCCTCCCAGCACTCCGGGGCTGGGGATGCTGGGGCCACACCACCAGTCCTCCCAGTGCTCCGGGTCTGGGTGGGGAGAAGCTAGCCTGGGGCAGGGGCTGATGGCTGTGGTTGGGGGGTCTGGGTCTGGTGGTGAGGAGGGGCGGGTCCTTGGGCAGAAGGGGCAGGTCTGGGGGCTAGCCTCCCCCAGTCAGCAGTTCACACACCGCCCATGCTCTGGACTCTGCTCAGTGAGCTACAGAGATATAAAGCAAGCAGTCTGAGCAAGCCCATCCATTAAGGGGCCCTCTGTAAAGTGGGCTGAGGCAGGGATAGAACCAAGGATTAGAGGACATGCAGTTGTGACTGTAGCCATCTGAAGAAAGCAATGCTTCTCCCAGGCACAGGGTTTTGGGGGAACCCTTACTGAGGCTATACTTCCTATACCTCTGAACCTGCCAAAGTCCAAATGCAGGACTCCAAGACTTTATGAAGGCTTGAAACAAGGGACACTCAAAAATTATTCGTGCAGAATACTTAAAATGCAGCAGGATCCTTCCATTTAGTGTCACTGACTCTCTCTATAGCCTCGTTTTTCTTTATGTCTGACTTAAATAATCTTCAACAGGAGAAGTGAGGAATGTGGAATGGAGGTGAGATTAAAATGATGCCCCCCAAAACGAGGGACTTTTGAAAGGTGAGACCTTCCAAGAGAGGTGGGCTAGAGGTGTGTGTGTGTGGGGGGGCAGGGCAGGGCTTTCAGAGGCTATATTTTGAGGGGGACCCTCCCCTCGATTTAAATTTAACACCCACCCCTATTGGATTATAACACCCCCTTCCTCCAGTTCCAAAGGCTTGTGCAGGATTTGATTGGGGTCATCACCAAGACAAGCCAATGGCAGCAACATTATTACTACCCCCAATTGTGCTTTGAAAGTACGGAGCATTCGTCTAGCCTTAGGAGATCTGGAAATAAACCCCATATGGGGAATTGGGAGTCATTTAAAAAATCTCTCTCCAAACACACAGGCCTCAGAAATGTGCCAAACAACGGGCAGCCAGCTAGGGTCCTGTAAGCACTGCTTTTCATGCTGACCAGAATTGTCTCATTGTTCCTTGTGCTCCCTCATCTGTCTGTTGCATTAATCTGTTGGCTATTAATTATACTGGGCTGTCTTTTTGTTCTGTGTTTGTACAGCACCGAGCACAACGGGGTCATGGTCTATGATTCCCCTATGCGCAATTGAAACACAAATAAACAATAACACTAACAATCTAAAATGGCCTTACAGGTTCTGTATCTCACTCCGTGTTGCATCCAGGGGCTCTGCTTTGGTGATGTAGGAATGTTTATGTTTAAATATCCAGGGTATACATTATTGCTTTTCTTATGTTTAAACACCAGGTTTAAACAAATGCTCCCCTCCCAATTGCTCAGCCTTTTTCAGAACTGGGTGACTAAACCCTGTCATGAGGACATTTGTCTGAATGGTTCAGTGAATTTCCTCAGGCCATATTCCCATGCCTTCTCTGGTCACTGTCCATGAACATTCAAGCAGTGAGATATTACTGGCGAAGATGTTCATGAGAAGTGAATTTCAAAGTCACATTCACAGATTTGCAGTATTACCATCACAAACATTTAAAAATCCTAATATTGGCTTGAAAAATGAGATTTTTAATGCATATGGAATTTTGGGTTCTTTTTCTTGGCTTTCTGGTTTTTAAACCTTCAGGGGTCACATTTTAAAGCTTTTCTCTGCCACCAAGAGGTCCAGAAACTTATTTTCTTTTCAGTGAAAACTGAGAGTTTCACATAATCACATGACTCCATGACTCAGGTTTGGCCTTGTTACCTTTGTGGGTATGGTCAGCAGAGACACTGAGTTCTTGGTGGCTACAGAAATGGAGCTGGCCTCACTCCTAGAGCTGGCTCCTCTAGGGAATGGTCTAGGTAATATTGGCAAAGTGGCATCGGGAAACTGGCACTGATTCCTGTGCTCTCCCCTACTGTCAATGCACAGACTTTCCTTCTCCAGAGCTACCAGCCCAGCACTTTTCAACAGCACTAAAAAAAACACACGTCTCACCATGCAGTCCCCTCCTCCCTGTTTTGAGCTATAATTGGTACCAGAAATGGAGGGGCATGGGATATGAAAATGTCCCATACAATTGGCAGAAGCAATAAAGTCAGAAGGTTGTAAAATGTACGTTTCCCACTTCATTTTGTGTTACTGGATCCTCTTGCTAATCTCTAACCTCTTGCAAACGTTGTGGTAGTAGAGTGTGCGTTCACCTTATAAACTGCAAGGGAAATACATTGTGCATTAGACAGACCCCTTCATTTCAGTGGTGTTGCCCTCTGCTTTGCCGGCATATCAATCTTGACCTGCAGCACCGCTTGCTAATGAAAGTCTTCAGCCTAGGGTGACCAGACAGCAAGTGTGAAAAATTAGGATGGGGGGGGGGGGTAATAGGAGCCTATATAAGAAAAAGACCCCAAAATCAGGACATCTGGTCATCCTACTTCAGCCCCATCACAGCTCCTCTCATTTTGTCTTTTTTGTCATTTTGTTTTATCCCCCCTAATGAGTGGGGGAGTTGGATCCTGCCCCTGGGGCTGGGAGGGCGCTGCAGAGCAAGCCTGCCTGGCCTGGTGAAAAGGGGAGGTCCAGAGGGGGTGGGCATTGCAGAGAGAGCCTGCAGTAACAGATCTTGTCCTCCAGGGCGGGGCCCAATTCCCCATGCTGGTCCTTCATCAGTGGAACTGCAACCCCATGCACCAGGTTGCAAGCCACACACTCAAGTTTGGCCCACCTCCACTCAGGGTGTGTCTACACAACAAAAGTAGGTCGATTTTATAGAAGTCGATTTTTAGAAATTGATTTTATACAGTCAGTTGTGTATGTCACCACTAAGCACATTAAGTCGGCGGAGTGCGTCCTCACTACCGTGGCTAGCATCAACTTACAGAGCGGTGCACTGTGGTTAGCTATCCCACAGTTCCCGCAGTCTCCGCTGCCCATTGGAATTCTGTGTTAAGCTCCCAATGCCTGATGGGGCAAAAACATTATCATGGGTGGTTTTGGGTACATATCGTCGGTCGCCCCTCCCTCCATGAAAGCAATGGCAGACAATCGTTTTGTGCCTTTTTTCCTGGGTTACCCATGCAGACACCATACCATGGCAAGCATGGAGCCCGCTCAGCTCACCATCACCACTGCTGTTGTGAGCATTGTAAACACCTCGCGCATTATCCTGGAGTATATGCAGAACTGGGCTAAGAGATGCCAGCACAAGGAGGATTTTGATGAGGACATGGACACAGACGTTCCTGAAAGCACGGGCTGTGGCAATTGGGACATCATGGTGGCAGTGGTGCTGGTTGATACAGTGGAACGCAGATTCTGGGCCAGGCAAACAAGCACAGACTGGTGGGACCGCATAGTATTGCAGGTATGGGATGATTCCCAGTGGCTGCGAAACTTTCGCATGCATAAGGACACTTTCCTGGAACTCTGTGAGTTGCTTTCCCCCACCCTGAAGCACAGTAATACCAAGATGAGAGCTGCCCTGACAGTTGAGAAGCGAGAGGTGATAGCCCTGTGGAAGCTTGCAACACCTGACTGCTACCGGTCAGTTGGGAATCAATTTGGAGTGGGCAAGTCTACTGTGGGGGCTGCTGTGATCCAAGTAGCCAGTGCAATCATTGACGTTCTGTTATCAAGGGTAGTGACTCTGGGAATGTGCAGGCCATAGTGGATGGCTTTGCTGCAATGGGGCTCCCTAACTGTGGTGCATATCCCCATCTTGGCACCAGACCACCTTGCTAACCAGTACGTGAACCACAAGGGGTACTTCTCAATGGTGTTGCAAGCACTGGTGGATCACAAGGAATGTTTCACCGACCTCAACGTGGGATGGCCAGGAAAGGTGCATGACGCTCGCATATTTAGGAACTCTGGGCTGTTCGAGCAGCTGCAAGAAGGAACTTACTTCCCAGACCAGAAAATTACCGTTGGGGATGTTGAAATACCAATAGTTATCCTTGGGGATCCAGCCTACCCCTTGCTCCCATGGCTCATGAAGCCATACACAGGCAGCCTGGACAGTAGTAAGGAGCAGTTCAACTATAGGCTGAGCAACTGCAGAATGGTGGTAGAATGTGCCTTTGGACGTTTAAAAGCTCACTGGCGCTGTTTGCTGACTAGGTCAGACCTCAGCACAACCAACATTCCCATTGTTGTTGCTGCTTGCTGTGTCCTCCATAATATCTGTGAGAGTAAGGGGGAGATGTTTATGGCGGGGTGGGAGATTGAGGCAAATCGCCTGGCGTCCGATTTTGAGCAGCCAGACACCAGGGCGATTAGAAGAGCACAGCAAGGTGTGCTGAGCATCAGAGAGGCTTTGAAAACCAGTTTCATGACTAGCCAGGCTTCGGTGTGACAGTTGTATGTGTTTCTCCTTGATGCAAACCCGCCCCCTTTGTTGATTTTAATTCCCTGTAAGATAACCACCCTCCCCGCTTCAAAATAAAGTAACTATTGTTTTGAAAACATGCATTCTTTCTTTATTAATTAAAAAAAAATGAAATAATGGACAAGGTACCCCAGGTGGGATGTGGGAGGAGGGAAGGACAAGGCCACGTTGTTTATTGTAGCCACACTAAAAATCAAACTGTTTGAATGACAGCCTTCTGTTGCTTTGGCCATCCTCTGGAGTGGAGTGGCTGGGTGCATGGAGCCTCCCCCGCGTTCTTGGGCATCTGGGTAAGGAGGCTATGGAACTTGGGGAGGAGGGCATGCAGTTATACAGTGGATGCAGTGGAGGTCTGTGCTCTTGTTGGCTTTCCTGCAGCTCCAACAGACACTTCATCATGTTCATTTGCTCCCCCATTAGCCTCAGCATCGCGTCCTGCCTCCGCTCTTCGCGCTCACTTAATTCTTTCCTGGCCTCTGCCACTGAGTGCCTCCATGCATTAAACTGTGCCCTATCAGTGCGGGAGGACTGCATGAGCTCGGAAAACATGTCATTGGGAGTGCATTTTTTTTGCCTTCTAATCTGCAATTATCTCAGGGACAGAGATGATAGGGGGAGCATAGAAACATTTGCACCTGGCGGAGGTAAAAAGGGAGAGTAAAATTTAAGATGATACATTTCTGAGAACAAATGGGAGACTCTTTCACAGTGAATCAAGCAATTCACAGCAGACAGCACATGTGCTTTAGGTACAAGGTCGCATTTTGCCATTTATATTGAGTGTCTGCCAGTATGGTGACACATCACACATGGCTGGACAACAGAATTCGGTTTCCAGGCAGCCATGGTAAGCTTTTTGGAACGCGGGGTTGGCTTCTTACTCCTTCATAACATGTGGGAATGTTTTCAAACTGCAGCAGCCTCCTTTCCCAGAGCAAGCAATGGGTTGAGTTTCACATTTAAAAGGAGGGGCTGTAGTTTTTGGGTGGATATGCAGCACACACCTACCCCCACCCTGTGGCTATTCTCTGGGATGATCATAGAATATCAGGGTTGGAAGGGACCTCAGGAGGTCATTTAGTCCAACCCCCTGCTCAAAGCAGGGCCAATCCCCAGACAGACTTTTGCCCCAGATTCCTAAATGGCCCTCTCAAGGATGGAGCTCACAGCCCTGGGTTTAGCAGGCCAGTGCTCAAACCACTGAGCTATCCCTCCCTTTTAGGCAAGCGCAAACAGCCCAGCATGAATGAGGTCCTTTTACTGTTCCCTTCCAAAATTCCCCTATTTCAACCAGTTGACCATGAATGATATCACTCTACTGAGGCTAACACAGAAAGATATAGACCGAATGTTCCTTGAATGCGACCAAAACCCAGGACCATTCGCTGCCATGCTTTGTGCTGCAATGATTCCAGAATACTTGCTACTGGTTTGGTGTGGTAAAGTGTCCTACCGTGGAGAACGAAATAAGGCGGCCCTCCCCAGAAACCTTCTGCAAAGGCTTTCAGAGTACCTACAGGAGAGCTTCATGGAAATGTCCCTGGAGGATTCTTGCTCCATCCCCAGACATGTGAACAGACTTTTCCAGTAGCTGTACTGGCCGCGAATGCATCCCAATTCTTCAGGCAAATTAGACATTAAACACTATTGCTTTTAAACCCTGTACTGTAGTTACAAATGTGCACTCATCAGAGGTGCCTTCTCCGGCTTCAGGGTCGGGGATCCCGCCTTGGGAGGGTATTGGCTCCAGGGTGATGAAAAGGTCTGGCTGCCAGGGAGAGTGACCGTTTGCCTCCTTTGTCTTTTGATAGGCTTGCCTGAGCTCCTTAACTTTCACGCGGCACTGCTGTGTGTCCCTGTTGTAGCCTCTGTCCAACATGCCCTGTGAGATTTTGGCAAATATATTAGCATTTCTTCTTTTTGATCAGAGTTCGACCTGCACAGATGCTTCTCCCCATACAGCAATGAGATCCAGTGTCTCCCTTTCGGTCCATGCTGGAGCTCGTTTGCAATTCTGGGGGGACTCCATGGTGACCTCTGCTGCAGAGCTCGCCACGCTGACCAAACAGGAAAGGAAATTCAAAAGTTCCTGGGGCTTTTCCTGTGTACGTGGCTAGTGCATCAGAGTTCAAAGTGCTGTCCAGAGTGGTCACAATGGAGCACTCTGGGATAGCTCCCGGAGGCCAATACCATCGATTTATGTCCGCACTACCCCAAATTTGACCCAGCAAGGTCGATTTTAGCGCTACTCCCCTTGTCGGGGAGGAGTACAGAAGTCGATTTTAAGAGCCCTTTAGGTCGACGGAATAGGGTTGGTTGTGTGGACACAGTCATTTTTAAATTGACCTAATGCGGCTAAATTCGACCTAACCCCGTAGTGTAGACCAGGCCTCAGTCATGATGGTTGGGCCAAATCTGAGCAGTGCTTCATTTTATACTTTCTTTTTTGTTTTATTTTGTGTTATTTTGGATTTGCAAAAAACACTGATCTCTACTTTTGCCTCCTTAGTCCTCTGAACAGTGGTATTAGAACTAGAGATTCACTGGCGATTCCAAAAAATCAGGGGTGGAGGAGAATTGTTTTGGTTTGAACCAAAAAACAAATTTTTCAACATTTTCAGTGAATGAAATGTCAAAAACATTTTCTCTCAGGTCAACTAAAATATTTTGCTTCAATTTTTAACATTTAAAATTTTATTTTTAACAGAAATTTATAAACAAAAAGTTGTTCTGAATTTGAAAAACTGAAACATCTCATTCTAAAAATGTCCAAAGGAAATGTTTCAATTTTTTCATAATTTTTTCCCAGGTTTTTCCGAACAAAATAATTCAGCAAAATCGACATGAATTCTTGAAATGCGTAAATGTTTTGATGTCACCCAATCTGCATTTTTCACTGAATAAAAGTTTCAGTCCAAAAATGTCACCCAACCATGATTAGAAACATTAATAATCTGGACTTAAATGCTTAAGACATTATGAAAATGCTGTTTTTATTTTATAGCTCTCTCCTGCCAAAACTGACGTGAGATGGAACTAGTAGAAGGTTCTGTCCTACTGAGGTTCTTATACTGTGCTCATTGCCACATTGTTACATTACCTCTTCTAGTTCCAGAACATGGGTATTTGGTGTTTTCACATCTACATTACTGTGTGCAGCGTTAGTGGTCTAGTATTTTTATAAGGAGCAGGTGGGCTGCCTATCTCAATAAAAGGGCGTAGAAGTTAACATGATAGAAAAATTTCAGAGTAAACAATTGGCACCTCTTCTCCCCTAGGAAAACAGAACAATCCAATGCCGTTGCTAAACAACTGGTGCATGAGTTAACATGAATCCTGGACATCTCAGATTTACCTAGTCTTTATTTTATACTAGATAATACTAGATGACATGTTTTCTCACGAAAAAAAATATTCCTTTTCTAGACTTAAAGTATCTGGCATACAGAACCCTATGGAAAATTTTGCTTAGAGGTAATTCTTCCTATTTTTATCATAGCCTTTCTGTATTTTGGTTTCTTTCTCCCCCCTTTAAGTAACTAGAACTACGTGAATGAAACCAGGATTTTGATAGCTTAAGTCATCTGCTTCTGTGGCTTATGAATGAGGCAATGGTCGTCAGGACTCCATATTTAAGGCTAAGTGTCAACACTAATTCTAAGCCCTCCTTTCTTCCCCATCCCTCTCACTTTAGATTGAAATAACTGATTCGTTAGCAAACCAAGATGCTTAGAAAGAGGTGTGATGGATCTGCAAAGCAGGGCACTACAACTGCCATGAGCCCCCTCTTCACTATACAGTCCTTTCTCTTGGCTAAGCAGGTACTACTTTTCCCATCAGCCCCCTTCGCATTGCACTCCCTGCCCCTGGCCAGGTAAGGGGGAAGGTCCTGCACGGAGGTGGCTGGGCTCTGGTTTGGGAGCGAGAGCTGGATGCTCCAGCTGGGGCAGATCTGTGTGGGACTTCTGGGGGAGCAGTTGCAGTTGGGCACAGAAACAGTGGAGAGGGGCCCCAATAAGAGACACTAACTGAGCCTGGCTTGGGAACCCTCAAAGGCTTATTTGCTGGGACAGAGAGTGGCCTGGAGCAGGCACCCCAGCAGTAGCCCTGCAGAGCCCTGGCTCTTGACTGGACTGCTCCAGGGACCCAAACAGAAACCTGTTGCTCACTTAGCCTCTGTCCCTAAGCTTTGTGAGGCCTTCCCCTTTCCTGCCAGCCCCAGTACAGACCTCTCCCTGATACATATATCTGAGTGGTCACTGGGATCCAACAGAGCTAGCGTGGCAGGGCCTAGCTGCTGCAGTACCTCCAGTCGTTGCCTCTGAGACGCAGTACACCAGGCAGGCTACTGGCACCCCAGTGCTTGGGGTACCGAGTAACCCCAGTAACGACACACAAAAATCTGGGAAGTGCTAGATGTTTATTTGCTACTTGAGCAAACATATTTCTTCTGTTTAAATATCTCCCAGTGCTTTACTCCTTCTTAGCCTGAATGTGGGTGGCTTGGCAGAGCTCCAGATTTCACTTCCAGGCCTCAGGAATGGGGCAGTTTTAGTTCACAGGGCATGTTGTAGGAAAGGCGAGTTGAGGAACTGTCACCCTATCAGACTACAGTCGTGAGGCTGGGTTGGAATAAAAACCAGCCCACAGCAGGCCACAGGGGCAGGAGGGGCTAGCATCCCTGCAGTGGAAAGAGTGTGGGGGCTCCACCCCCATGTAAATTTGTGCACACCTATGGGTAGGTGGAGGCCAGAGGTGAGAGCGGGGCCCAGAGAGGCTGCAGTGTCTGCCTTGGGGCCTGGGATTGGGCTTGGAAGCAGGGAGTGGGAGCCAGAGGGGCTGGAAGGGAGCAGGGAGAAAACCCCTGGGATTTGCTTCATCTCAGTACCTCCCCTCACTCCACTCCTTATCTCTCTGTCCCCCACCATTCTCCGGGAGCTTCCACCCCTCCTGGCAGGGAGGCAAGAAATTGTGACTCTGAGAGACAGAACTGGGTCCAGGCTTCCAGCCTGCTCCATCGGGGCAGTGAATTGGAGCCTCAGCACTGCTCAGCTGTGCTGGCTGATATGTTGAGGGGGTGGAGACAGAGCCAAGACTCACTCAGTCCCCGTCCACCAGAGTGGGAGCAGTAGCCTAGGCACTTCAGTGGGATTCCCCAGCTGCTTAAAGCTGAACACATGCTGAAATACCTTGCCTCTACCTCTGACAATGCCTCAGCTTCCCTCCCTGCAAGAGTGAGCAGAGATTTCCTGCTCAAGCTCTAAAGTGAAGGCTGAGGGAAGGAAGTCAAGGCTGGATTGCTCATCTCTGGTCTCAAGTGGGTGACTTGTGTCAATGCTTACAAGAGCTGGGTGAGAAATTACTTTTTCACCCATGAAAAATATCAATCAAAACGACTTTTTTATTATTGATGTTTTTCTTAGAAATTTTTCAATTTTTTTTTATCAAAACCCACAAAACTGGGGGGGGGGGAGCAATCAAATTTTCAGCATCAAAAAGTGAAACTTTATTGTTTACAAAGCCCCCAAATGTTCAGGAAATGCCATGTTCTCAAAATGCCATTTTCCATTGAAAAAACATTACAGCAGGAAATGTTTGACCAGCCCTAATGCTTAATAATGTGGGTCAAGTTTGGACAGCCTCACTTTGTAGCTTCTCTACTGTCTCCTTATCCTATAGTGCTCCCTGTTGTCCTACCCAACACACCAACTCTCCCCTGGCCTCCTGCTGCTGATGTTCTTAGAATTGATTTCTCCGTAGTGCTGGTTGTTTGTTCTCCATATTTCTGGTTCTGTCTGCTGGCCTCTGAACTTCCAGATGGACTATGGCCACCTTATTTTCTTTTTATATCCTTTCTGCTGCAATCATTCTGGTCTTCCCTGGCATTCTGTCTGACCAAGTCAGCAGATTCATCTCCATGCGCACCTCTTAATCATTCGCTCTGCATTCAAGCCTCAGCAGTGATTGCACGTCACTGTTCTCAGAGCTCCTGCAACAGAGAACACAATGGAAATGTACCAAGCAAACATTCAGACATTCATTACTCACCAACACTCACACACTGGGTTTCCACTCAGGGTAAACTCCTTTTTCAAATGGATTTCCTCTGCTTTTGTCTCACTGGGCCTGGCTTCTCGGCTCCAAGCTGAAGTACTGACTTAACGGGATTTGTCTTGACATAGCCAGGGTCGTTTCCAGCCAATTAAAAATATGATAATAGGAAGAGGGAAAAGAACCATGGCGATTCCTTTGCTGGAGGGGTTTGTTGTCACTCGTTGCTCTGCACTGTGCAGAAAGGATTAAAAATGCATACGGGAGCTCTGTGTCAGATTTACCGTGCCATGCTCCTGCGGGCAGGGAGACAAATAATTCATTACTGGTGAGGATGGAAGGATTACTTCAGTTATTTGCTTATTGACTTTTACTATCTTTCTTACATGCACGCACAGACCAGCGCATGCTGCTATTTAGTACCACCTCCAGCTGCGGCTGAATGAAATCTGGGATGGGTCAAAAGGACAGTGTCCCGAACAACTTGGGGGCAGTGAGAAAGGATGGGGCACTAGCCTAGGTCTTGGGAGACCCACGTTTCTTGCTGCTCCACCCACTCCCTGTGCAATGTGGGGCAAGTCACTGAGTGAGTTCCCCATCTGTGCAATGGGGAGAAGAGCTCTGCCCTGCCAGGGTTGGGCAGATGCATTAAAGATTGTGAGGTGCCCAGATACTGTGGTGATGGAGGATCAGACCAGTACCACAAATAGATAAAGAGCAAAAAGTTTGCTCTCCTCGCAGGCGTGATGCAAATGGTCTCTTCTGCCGCATACCAGCTGTGTTCTTTCCTGGATTGTAACCAGGTGTGGTCATGCCAGTCATTGTAGAGCTGTGCCTGGGGGTCCTGTGTGTGTCAGTAGATACAGAGAGCAGAGCAGTGGGAGAGCTAGCACGCTCCAGCCTCATGCCAGCCAATAACATTACAGAAATCAAAGGTAACGAGACGAAAGGTTGAAAATAGCTTGGGGACCTGCCCCCTTTCCCCACTCCTAGAGCTCTGGACTGGTGCTGGGAGTAGATCCCAGACATGGCAGACTTGTCACAGTGGACAAGACTCTCTTGGGAACAGAACGACTCTTCCATCCATCCTATCTTCCCTCCTTTCTTGTCATCCTCTCTGCCATATCACTGTGCCTCCTGTTCTCCCCTTCCATTTCCTTCTCTCTCCTCATCACCTCTACTGATTTGTCCTCCTCTTCCTCTTCCTTAGACCGTGAGCTTTTTGGGACAAAGATGGCCTCTCACTATGTGTGTATCCAGCACCTAGAATAACATGGCTGTGGTCTCTCCTTTAACATAAGGAGCCGTGAAGGCGGTAAAGGGTTACACCGGTGAGCCAGGAAGACGCAATCTTAACTCATTTTGAATGGTGTTGTTTTTAAAAGGCAGCCTGAACTTGTAATATCAGCACTTACTGAATTAATTTGCTGTGTAGCACAAGGAATGCTCAAAGTTCTTTCCGTGAATTCTAGTTTTGAGAAAAATCAAGAAAGTAATTACTTGGCTCAGTCATTAATTACTCACTACTGGACATTTTGGAACATGTAGAATGAAAAGCCCGAGGCAGCTATTAAGAGCAGCTCTAATGCTATTGATCTATTTGTGTTTATCGTGAAATTTCTCTGCTTTTATGACATTTTATTGAACTGGTGGGGCCAGGTGTGTGGCCCAGGAACTGCGATACATCCTCTCTCTCCTTCAGAGCCAGGCTTTCCGCGCTGTCCAGTGTTCTGCCCACAATCAGTGTGCTTAAAAGAGGAAATCTTCCTCTAGCTCCAAATTTACCCATTCTCCCATGGAATCCAAGCACCGGACCTTTTGTGAAGGTTCAGGAAAGTCTGGTGAAAGTCCCTATATCTCCCTCCCAGGTTGGCCTTTTGACTCCTATGCTCTCCTATCATCCAGTGTTCCTTCTTTCTGTCAGTAACAACTCTCGGAGGAGGTGAGGGAGGCGGCGAGATGGCTCCCACTTCACCAGTCTAACTAGGAATTGTTTTCTAGTGGCAACAGCTCATTACCCCAGTCAGACCCACTCGGGTCATAATCTAATCCATTTCTATGGCCCTATCGGCACAGGAATCTTTGCAGGTGCCCACAGCTCTGGAACGGTCACATTAACAAGAGCTATGGGACATACAGGGACTACTATTCCAATGGCTCCCTCAGAATGCCTCAATACCTCATTGCACTCTTTGGCCTGTAGTCCAGAGTCCTGTACATATTTCAAATATAAATAAGGCTGGAGGAAAGTAGCAGGTTAGCTGGACCCTCCCCAAAAAGATAACACAGCAGATAGAGTGAACTGAGGCCTGTTTGGGGGAAGGAGATTTGTGTGTGATGGCGGATCCCGATAATTTACATTATTATCTATATAAAGGTAGTGCTTCGAGGCCCCAGCTGAGAGCAGGGCCCCATTGTTTTAGGGATGAAGATACATCTTGTAAGAGACAGATCCTGCCCTGAAGAACTTACAGTCTCAATAGTCAGGGCATCCACAGGGAGGGAGGGAAAACTGAAGTACAAAAAGGTGACATGACATACCCAAGGTCACACAACAGGTCAGTGTCAGAGGAGGGAATAGTACGCATGTCTCCTAGCAACTAGTTCAGTAACTTTCTAGGACACTTTGCCTCTCTGATCATTTTCGAGTAAGCGTTCATACTTTTGTCAAATATCTGAATAGAAACGACTCTCTAGATATTCTGAGTCTCACCTGCTGTTACCTGCAACTTACCCACAACTGCCTCTTCTATTACATCACTCTCTTCTGTTAGTTCACACCAATGCCAGACAGTGCCCACAGACAGCGATTGTTCCCTGGAGTTAGACACTGTACACTGGGAATGAGATTAGCTGCCGAGGAACCAGCAGGCATAAGAAAACCAGTAAAAGCAGCTCTGCCTGGTAGTATATGCTGTGCTATGCGTCATTGCTCTACATAGGCCATGAGAATCCCTCTCCGACTTCCTTGTGATTCTGGATGCAGTAGTGCTGGTTGTGGCCCCATCATCATAAGAGAGCATGGTGTGCCGGCAACAGCAGCAGAGTGCTAAACCAGAAGACTTGGGCATGATCCTGCTGACATCATCAATGGCACAAGAAAGGAATAAACCAAAGGCAGCCATGTTGGCTTTCAGTGCTCTGGACAGCCAGCAGAACCCTGTGCTTAGCTTGGAAAACCGCTGCCATGGATTAAAAAGAAATGGAAAATAACAAACACCGTGTCCACCGTGACATTAGCCTAGCTTCAGTCAGGATTAATCTTTGCCAGTTCCCCTCATTCTGCTGCCTGTGCAAGCAGTGCTCATGCCAGCAAGTGAGCTCAGAGGTGACTGGTCGACAGTAGTTCAGGGGGTCAAATGACACCATCTTCCTCCTGCACTCTGACAACCCAGGAAAAAGAAAACATATTTAATGGGGTATAACGGACACAGCTGTTTGATAAGCCTCCTCCCCTGCCCCCCCATTTCTGTCCTCTGCCCACTCCCATCATAGCTGGCAAGCAAAATGCTAGCACTCACTTCTCAACCACGATGCTGGATGGGAAAGGTGGTCTTTAGATCATGATAATACAGTTACAGCTGAGGTTCAAATCAAACTCCCCTGTGCTCCTGCAAAGACAGGTTTGGTCACACCTTCCCTGCTCCCTGCTTAGTCACGCACCTTAGGTTTTATGCAGAGCAGCTGTACTAGAAAGACAAAGAGTGGAAGCGATTTGTACAGACTATCTATTCAGCATCTGGCCTGATCCTGTCCTTCCTTCATCGGGTTTAATCAGAAAACAGCGAAGATGTTGAATTTACCTGCTCACCAGGATGCAGCATTTACATGGTTGGGCATGGAGTTGTGGCACAAAAAAGTGGTCTGGAAGGGAGGAATGCATTGGAAGAGAGAGCCAGAGTGCAAGAATCTCCATTGCAGAAATAATAGGCGGTCCGGAACTTGGTCAGGTTTCAGAAGGAGCCTAGACTGGTGAAGGACAGAGCTGGCTGTAAAAGGCCAACTGTTTTTTTTTTTTTCCTTTTTTTTCTTTTTGGTGGGAAATTTTGGAAAATGTTCATTTCCCCCCCCAAAATTTTTCATGAAAATTGTTACATTTTTCAATGAAAAACAGAAATCAGAGCCCAATTCTTCTGTTGTTGTTTCTCCCAGATTTATGGTTTCCGGAAGAAATTGTGTTTTGCTCTAAGAAACAGAAAAGTTTGATTAAAACAAACAATCCTGTGACAGTCTTCTCCCTCTGAGCTGTTTCTTTATGCTGTTGCCCTGCCTTCTTGCTCTCACAAGGCATGTCTATGCTGCAATAAAAACCCCACGGCACAGAGACTCAGAGCCCAGGTCAGTTGACTTGGGCTCGTGGGGCTCAGGTTGCAGGGCTACAAATAGCAAGGTAGATGTTCAGGCTTGGGCTGGTGCCCGGGATCTGGGACCCTCCCCCCTTGTGGGGTCTCAGAGCCCAGGCTCCTGCCTGAGCCCGAGTGTCTACACTGCAGTTTTTAGCCCCAGAACCTGAGCCAGCTGACCTGGGCCAGCCATGGTCATGCTGCTGGTGTTTTATCACAATGTAAACATACCTTTAGGGTTTGTTGGTCCAGGAGAGATTTGGCATTGCTGTTGCTGCCCCAGCACCCACACTGCTTGACAAACACTTGAAAGGGCCAGTTCCTCAGCTAGCGTCAATCATCCGGCAGTGGCCCCAGACCGGTTTGCACCAGCTGAAGATCTAGCCCTTTGTGTTGACTTCCAAGCCACAACTCTCACTAAAAGACATGCTGGGCAGGAATCACTCTGATGAAGTTCTATGGCTTGTGTTTATGCAGGAGGTCAGACTAGATGATCAGAATGGCTCCTTCTTGCCTTGGAATCTATGAATTCATTCACAGCAATATAAACCTGCCTTGTATTTAACTGCAGCCTGCCAATGGCTAGTTATGTTCTATTAAAAAATCAACAAATGAGCAACAAAACCAATAGCCCAAGCAGGCTTCCCTTTCCCATTAGACATGCACATCAAACCACAGGAAACACGCCAAAGGGCAGCATTAACAGTGCGAGAACCAAATCAAAGCTGCAGATTAGCCCCACTCAGAACACTAGATTCCGTGCTCATCTCCCATCTGCAGCCTGGTCCTGAATGGTGAATCTGGCTGAGCTCCACGGAATGCAGAACCCACGAGGTGGTGACCATGCCTTTATACCGCATTTTTTTGTTCCTCTGGGTCGTCCTCAGTACTGCTTGGAACATGCCAGGAGATTCTCTAAGATTGTGCCCGTGTACTACAGCTCTGGGGGCTGGTCCCGTAACTGGGCACTGTCATGGCATGATTGTGCCATGGGGGTCACATGGAGCCAGCCACCTCGGGGATTTCCCTACAACAGGAAAGCTGTGGTGGCTTTCTGGCCCCTTTGCACCACTAAGGCAGGGGCAGTTGCCTGTTGGGAGCTGCTCACCTGAACCCTGGCTTTCTGGATTGGAGGGTGACACACCACTCAAGGAAGCTGTCCATGCGTTTTGAAAACATGGAAAATACTAAAATTCCTTGGAAGGAAAACGTCCAGCGAACCCCCTCAGAAACGTGTGGAATGTGTGGCCTGACGTGGGCACCCATGCCTGGCAATGCTCTTCAGTGCAGATACCTGATGGCCAGGCCCAGAGCCAGCAGGCCAGAGTGAGAGGAGGTGCGCACTGGCATCCCTCTGCCATCGCCCTGCCTGGGGCTGTATGCGGGCACAGCCTGTGCAGATCCTGAATCGGGGCAGAACCAGCTCAGGACTGAACCAGCAAGGCAGCAATCTACAAACCAAAACAAGGGGAGTCATGCGTTGCAGAACGACAGCAATGTAGTGACGTGACCAGAAAGGAAAATGATGTAATGGGTTTGCCTCATTCCTTTGGACATCCCGATACCTGCTGTATGCATCTGTTCTGGGAGCTGGGCAAGGGAGTGTGGGATACAGGGGTGGTGGAACTGGCAGGACGGGGGGGCTAGTGTCCCCACAATGGAAATATTGTGGGATCTGGGCTATGTTTCCACCCACACAATGTTTCCTCTGTACCTGGGGAAGGCATGAGATGGAGGACCTCAGCCCCCTCGGCACTGGGGAGAGGGGTGCCTGGAGGTGGGTGCTGGAGCTGGGTTGAGTGGGAAAGGGGTGATCAGGCGGAGCAGGGACATCATACCGCCACAGCTGCCCTGCTGTGCATCTTCAAGGCTAAGTTGAGTGCCTTCCCTGCCACCCTCCACCACCCCTACCCCCATGGGCACTGCCTGTGCTACCTGGCACCCTGGGCTCCTTGGGGCACGCTGCTTGCCCCAAACCTCAGCCCTCCCATTCAGGGCGATCTTCCTCTGGCGGGGTAGGGGCTTCAGTGCCCAGATAGAGCAGCAGCTGGGGTGAAAGCTGCATTTGGATCCCCTGCATGACGGAGGTTGCCTCAGGCCCAATTTCAAAGCTCAACCCAAACTCAAGTAGATCACAGCCTACCTGAACCTCCTTGTGAATCTGAGAGGTTTGTTTTCAGACCTGACCCAAGCTGAATCCCACACTACTCTGACAACGCTGTATCAGGGCTGCCTCCACAGCCTTGTCCTGCAGACTTGGCCTGGTGGGGGCTTCCCATTCCCCAGGCCCCGTGCTGGCAATCCATCTCTGGCTGCTCCCTGGCCATGGGGTTGGTGTAGCATTGGCTGCATTCCCCACTCCTGCTGCCCTGCACCTTGCTGTGCTGTGTTGACCATTGACCCCTGACCTGATCTTGAAGGCATATGTTTTGAGGTAAAATATAATCTATTTGCTAAGCGTTTGTATAGAAATAATGGTGGATGTTACTGAAGCTGTAACAGCAAGTAGAAGAACCAAATATATGTATTAAAATAGGCGTGACTATATGTCTTAAGCATTAAGTGTTAAGGGTATTGATTGAGGCCCAGTAGAAGTTGGCAGTTGGCATAAGCCAGCATGAGTATTATGTGCTTGACCTAAGTTTATAAAATTTAGCAATATGTATCTTGTGATGGTTTAGCAATGTGCTGTGTGACAAATAGGTAATCCACACATGAACATATGGTAGCATCTTAGAATATTTTTGCAATATGGTAGCTATAGAGATAACCACATTAATGTACCTGATTTATTCATGCAAAGGGCTTGTGTCAGTGATGGGAAGTTTAACTATGGGTAGCTGGAATACCACACATCATCATTGGTGATCCCTCAGGGTCAGGGAATATCTCTTCCACAGGTTTTATTTTTTATGGATCCTTTGGTGACTGAGGAGTCCAATCCTTGAGTCACAGGCTCACTGGCAGACATTGCAGGTGTTGGAAGGCAGGGTTGGGCCACAATTTCTGCATAACAGTCATCTCCCCCTTTCTTTTCTGGTGTTTTTCTGCGTCTAGGGCAAGGCAATTTTCCTCCAAAGCGATTGTTCCTTCTCTGACAAGTATTCGCCAGTTAGCCCTGTCCTGAGCTACTGTCTCCCATTGCGTGGTATCGATGCCACATCTCTTGATGTTTATCTTGAGGGTGTTTTTGAAGTGTTTCTTTTGTCCTCCCCATTTGCTTTCTCCTTTGGTGAGTTGGGTGTACAGCAATTGTTTTGGCAGGTGTGCATCAGGCATGCGCACATGGTGCCTGCTCCACCTCAGCTGGGGCTGGATATTCAGGGCCTCAACACTGAAGAGGTTGGCCTCCGTGAGGACACTGACATTAGTGTGCTGATCCTCCCATTTTATGTTGAGGATCTTGCAGAGAAAGTGCTGGTGCTGGTGTTCCAGGTTTTCAGGTGTTGTCTGTAGGTCACCCAAGTCTCGCAGCTTTAGAGGAGAGCTGGGATTACCACCGCTTTGTAAACTAAAAGTCTAGTGTTTGTTCTGATGTTGTGGTTGTTGAACACCCGACAAGACAGTCTGCCAAAGCCAAGGCTGGCACAGCGAATTCTGTGCTGAATCTCGACATCTATGGCTGCCCTCTGTGAGAGATGGCTGCCTAGGTAGGCTACATAACCACACTTGGGCAGGGGCTGAAACCTTCTCAGATATGGTCCCGGATGTGAATGGGTGGAATAGGAAAAGGTGTGTAAAAGATGTGCTTACCCAACCTGGTGTTGGGACACTGGGGGATGACAGGGTGTATGCTGGTGGCCCTAGCCAGTTGGCCACGCCCAGGTTAGTTTTCTGTCCCTCTCTTCAGGGCTCTTCTTATTGTCTTCACAAATAAGAAAGAAAAGTGTGCAAAAAGTAACACAAACAGCAGGCTGGTAGGGGTTGAGACAGGGTCCTCTGGGCTCTGGTAGTTACCAGTGGGTCCCTCTCTGTCCCTGCAGCAGTGGCTCCATGGGGTCTGTCTGCCTGCAGCCTCCTGCTCAGTTACCAGAGCCCCCATTCCTGGTTTTCTCCCTTTGTATTGTCCAGTGGAGAGTGTGGGCCAGTCTCATGCAGTGCTGATCAACTGTGTCAGCTGATTCCCAGCTCCTGCCTGCTGGGCTTGTCTCTGGGGCAGGGTCGGCTGCTCCCTGTCCTCCCCCCCCCACCTCCAACCCAGTTATTAAAAGGGGAAATTGGCCTGTCACACATGGGTAGGAAGCCTGGCCCAGTGCCTTCCTCTCAGGGTGATCTCCACCTACTTTTCTTTCTATCTTAATTTCTAATGGTCTCCATTAGGTTATAAGTGTGCACAATTCATAGATTTGTAGATTGATCATCTAGTATGACTTCCTGTATAACACAGGCCAGAGATCTGTCCCAAAATAATTCCCAAAGCAGATCTTTTAGAAAAACATCCAACCTTGATTTTAAAATGGTCAGTGATAGAGAATCCACCATGACTCTTCGTAAGTTGTTCCAATGGCAATTACTCTCACCTTTAAGTGAGATTACTGCTGTAATGTAAGATTGTAAGTACGAACAATGCAGGAAACCACTTTACTGTACTTATCTTATTGTTATACTTATGTTTATTGATTTTTATATGATTTCAGTTATATTTGTCTGTATTAACTAGAGCTCATAAAGTTTCCGTGTGCTTCACCAACTTTATCTTTTTAATTAGCTCTCAGTCGCCGCCAGGCAAAGAACCTGTTACCTGTGACAAGGGCATGTTGTCCCCCACTAAATAATTTTATAACTGCAATCACTGACCAGACTCCAGCCGTGTGTGCTATGAGCAAGAGATGCCGTAAAGATGTAAAGCGCTGCTGCGGCAAAGGACCCTGCTTTAACATCATTGCCCCTTTTACACCCCACAGGCCGCTGCCAGGGGGCGGGGGGAGACAAAAGGAGCAGCTTCCCCGGGGCTGGCGATTTAGAAGGGCCCGGGGCTCTGGCTGCCCCGGGCCCTTTAAATCGCAGCTGGAGGCCTGGGCGGTGCAGGCCAGGCAGCACGGATGGGCTGGCTGGGGGACGCTGACCCCCACCCCTTCTACCTGAGGTCCTGCCCCTTCCGGGAGCCAGAGCTGGCCTCCGTACTGCTAAGTGTTGAATGTTACTTTCACCCCTGTAGACAGAGCTCTTCTTCAGGTCCTGGGAGGGAAGTGGAGTGTCTGAAAGGCTGTCACAGATTTCTCATTTGCTCTCCCCCCGGGGGCGGACAGGGATCTCCAGTAGCTGACGTGCCTTTCTGAGGGTGACTGCTTCCCAGTGCTCTCCTGGCAGTGGTGTGAAGTCATGCTGCCTCCACACAGGGCTGTGACTGGGTGACAAGCCTCAGCCCTTGACCTGCTAGCTGGCACTTCCAGGTTGTGTATGATTCCCTATCAAGGGAGTAGCAAGTCCCCTGAGAACCCTGGGGCAAGAATAGGTTAAGGCCCCAATTCCTGATCCAAACTCTAAAATGAGGCTTACCTTTACCATCTTGGAACATCAGAACCTATCCATCTTCTCCATAAATACACAAGCACAACAGACAGGCTATCTACATGTGTAATGCTAATTTTTATACTGCAGTAGCCACACAGAAATGATCTTAAGTTGGTAATTCTGTCAGCATGAGATGGTCTCTACAATCTAGCGTTTGTGTGATGAAGCACCCCCATTCAAATGGAAACCTAACTAACATTTTACCAGTAAATTGTATGTAATTGAAAATCTGCACAACAGCACTTATGAGCTGTCCCACACTAGTAATAAATACACATAGTGTATCAACATAAAACACTCAGCTTTTATATGTCAAACTTTAAATAGCAAGGCACATCCAAGGCACATATGGAGTTAGTCATAAAGCCCAATGGGTTCGGCCACTGTTGTATTACTCCAGTTTCAAGCTGGTGCAACTTTACTGGAACTGAATGAATGGAGTGACACCACTATAAGAAGGGGGGAATGCAATGGGGAACCAAACCCCTAATCTTTGTATCTTTGTCCATGGAAAAATGTGCAGTTTGAGCACAAACAGCATTTGCTTTGAAGTCACCAGTCACATGGCTGGGCACCAAATGCAAAAAAGTGTTTTCACAAATATACAGGCCACTCTTGAGACTGCATTAGCAGTTTGCTGGAGCGCTTTGATCTAGTCCTGTTTGAAACCAGACTAGCTCCAAGCACATTAGCGGACTGTTTGTTAATGCACGTCGGTGGGGTAGATTCACACTTCAGCTTCCTGCAAACTATCAGTTTGAGTAGACAAGCCCTAAATCTGGCATTTATGGTCTGTCTGCTTCTGTATCATATAATTGCTCCCTGACCTAGGTAAAAGGCCAGCTCTCACCTACAAATGTACCATCTTTAGGTACTGCTGAGATACACACACTATTCACTGGTGCTCCAGCTACTTTGGGGTCACTCCATGAATCCATTTAAACTGGCAGATCAGACTGGGTTGCCAATGGTTTTCCATTGTCAAAATGTTGCATCGGTGCGAGAGTGCACCAGTAAATGTAGACTAATTAGGAGAAACACATTCTAACAGAGTAAAGAGTTTAATTCTGATCAGGGACCACCCTCCATTCCCCCCCACCCCCCACAACCCTCTCCAGACTTCCTCATCCTACACCCCCCAGGGCCCAGGACACATGCCCTATTGCTCTCTGAAACCCTCCCCTGGCCTCCTACAACCCTGGGGACAGGATACCTGTTCCCCATCCACCCCTGCAACTTTCCCCCAGCCTCCTCTATCCCCTGCTCTCCATCTGCCCCCTGCAACCAGGGGAAGGCATCCTCCACCCCTGTGGCCAAGAACCTGCTCCCCATCCACTTCCCCTGGCCACCTCCTCCCCTCTGGGTCTGGGGACCTTTGCCCCATCTGCCCCCATCAACCCTCCCTCTGGAGCCACTCAGCTCAACCACAATGGGACCCAGGCACCCCTGCCTAGCCCCTGCACTCCTCATCCCCAGCCCATCCTAGCCTGCACCCCCAGTCCACCCCCCCCTGCACATTTCCAGATGAGCTATGGGTTGCCTGGGCAGCAGGGCCCATGGGGGCCAGGCATGGAGTGGTGGGTGTAGCCAGGGGGGCAACCTGGAGCCAGATGGGTTGCTGCACTTGTGGCTGAGGCCTGGGAGCACTCGTGGTGCTGCCAGGAGCAGCCCTGAGTGCTGAGTGCCTGAGTTGTGACTGGGACCTTTCCCATGACTGGGCAGGGAGAGGGTGGGGAAGGGATGGGAGCACTTCCCCACATCCCAGCTGGGTGGTGCTTCAGGCTCTTCGCAGCCCCTGGGGAGGGCAGCTGCCTGGTCTGCCTGTAGGTGAAGTGTGTCATAATCACAAAGGTGCCCGAGGCAGAGTGGTGTCTGCTGGTTTGGCTCCCATAACCTCGTGGGCCCTGGGGCGTGCGCCACTTGCACCATTGTAGCCACGCCCCATCACATGAAAACCAACTGCTCAACAACCATTTGCTGCTTCTGTTTCGCGTCAGGCCCCACGAGGGGCATGGGGCAGCTGGAAGGGTGGACGCAAAGAAGAGAATCAAATTCAGGTTCAGCTATAGAGATTGTCACCATGGTGGAGGCGTTCGGGTACCACAGCCAGACAGGTGCATACCCTCCCCCATACCCTGATTATGTTATTGTATTACACGTGACATTGCTTTCTTCCACTCCTCTGGTAGATTTGGCTAGACAGCTTTATGGGGGAGAAAAGCCACAATGCAAGAGAGACAGACATGGGCAGTCTTCATTCCTCCTCAGCAAAGAATGGGTCTGTGTCCGGTGAGAGGGATCTGCTGATTGAAATGGCTTGCTAGTGCTGACAGCTCACTCCTTACTGCTGAATGGGATAAGGCCAGGAAGGACTGGCTCTGGAGAGTCTCCCAGCAAACTTGCCATGGCCTCAGCTCCATGCATCCCCAGATTCCCCGCACTGTTAGCTGCAGCAGGGTGCTACCGTCTAGCTTCTCCTGTAGTCTACAGTGGATGCCCTAGGAGTATGATCAGCTTGGCAATGACAGTATATCTATCTGGGGTCCAATTCTCATGCTGAGTAGGCTTGATTATGCAGATAGTCTCACTGAGGTCAAGGACTGCTCATGGAGTGAGGTACTACTCAGTGTAGGGGTTGAGGGAGCAGGATCGGACCCAGCATGTTTTAAAGGTGTTTTATCCTTGTTTTGTTTTAGGAAAACAAGGAGGGGGAAACCGGCTTGAAGATTCTAGAGGTCCAATTCAGGACTACAGTGAGCGAGGGTAAAAGGCACAGGCTTGTAAACTGGTTCAGGATCCCAAAGTCAATGCATGTTTTATTAGAGATGGTCAAAAGTCTGTGAGGGTAGTTTTATGAAAAGTTTGGACAGAAAGTGAACTGTTTTCATTTTGCTGAAATCTTTCTTTCTTTGTGGGGGAAAAAATTGAAGCAACAGTTTTCAAAATTAAATGAACATTTTAGTTTCATTAAAAAACGCCATAATTTCACTAACGAGAGACCCAGTCCCCCCTTCTATCACTCTTTTATTCTCCCACCCCATCCCACCTTCTTTCCAGTTAAAAGTTTTAAACATTTTTATTTACCTTTTATACCCATTTCTAGACTGAGGGGAGAAAGGGGGTAAAAGGGATATGAAGTGGGAAAATCCACTTATTTGCACTTTTTAAACATTTTTCTGTGTTTTTTCCCCACCACTTGTTGTAACTTTTTACTTCCCTTCACCCTCTTTTTTTCCTTTTTCCTTTTCAGAACATTTTCAATTTTGGAAAAGTTACAAAGTTGCAAAGTCACAGTTTCCATTTTCCTTCTTCCATTCTGTATCTTTTCCAAAGCTGAGAAAGGTTTAAAAAGTTACTGAGGGGAAACTGTGGGAGAAAAAAGAAAACAATGGAACCTCCTCAAACAAACAGTACACATCGTTCATTCTGTTGCATTCTGCAGCAAAAATGGAGGAGAAGTGGG
Source organism: Terrapene triunguis (assembly GCF_002925995.2). NCBI lineage: Eukaryota > Metazoa > Chordata > Testudines > Emydidae > Terrapene > Terrapene triunguis. The sequence continues at coordinate 2,658,442 of NW_020665188.1, read as the reverse complement.
GGGGAATCTAACATTTTGAAAAAATTTTGACTTTTGAAAAATGAAACAATCACAATGCTGGGTTGGCTACGACCAGGTCCTGGTTACCTGCCACCACCACCAAGCTTCTCACTTGGAAACTGTTCCTCACGGCAGCCCTCCTTCTGCTCCCTTGTTACAAGGCACTTGTCCCCAGGAGTGGTGGTCCCCGAATAAGCATGGTAGGTGTTCTCCGAAGGGCTGCCGAGAAATCCCTCTATACCACAGTGAATTAACCAACTTGTACTTTATTATTTACAGCTAAACCTATGAATGAACTCCGGTACAGATCATCTGGAAATGCCCACTGTCCTTTTCAAGCCCCAGACATCTTATTTCACACCCCAGTTCAGGATTCCTTTTCATAAGCCAGAGTCCAATGTTCCCCTGTTCTGGTCTCACTGCCCCGCTCTCAGCTGCCTTGACCTCTGTCATCCCTGATGGCCCCATCTCTGGAGTCAGACTCTGCGTGGCGACTTCAGCCAGTCTGGAGCAGCACGGTTTTCCTCCCACTGCTGACTTTGGACCATGTATTCAGTGCTCCTGAGTCATGTTGGGTGGCTCTTAGTAACCCAATGGGCCCTCACAGATTCCTGAGGTTTCATACCACTCTCTCATTTCCACCCAACTGCTTTTACGTCCCTCAGACCTAAAATAATAAAATGCGATGTTCTCCACAGAAACAAAGCCAAAATCTAGATTAGAAACAAAACAGAAGATTTTAGCTTTGTTTTGTTTAGCAATTCTTTGTCAACAGATTGACAGAATGCAGTTACAAATGAAATTTCTCTACCCCCAAAAATATGTTTTTGGCAGGAAAATTTTTCAGTTGAAAAATGTTTACCAACTCCAGCTTCTCCTCCATCCCATGCTTGATTACAAGTCCTAGATAATACAGGATGCTTTCTTGAAATATCAGTGTGGCCCAGCAGTCCAACTGAGATGTCACCAGCCAAGAAGGGAGAGATGGGAAGCTTCCATTACAGAGAGAGTCTCTGGCTGGGTTCTCAAAGGGAGCAAAGGGATTGAGATGACCAGATCTCATTGATGATAGGTGCCTAAGTCACTTGTGCTCCTGTGAATATCCCAACCACTCCATCTGTGACACTGTGGTGCTAAGATGAGGGGCAGAACCTGTCAGTCTGATGAAGACCCCCTGAATGCTAGGGCATGAGTATAGGCTTTACCTAAACCATTGTAGTGCGAAGACTTTAACCTATCTAGCCAAGCTGTTATCCTGCAGTCCTTAGACCACATATGATTTTGATTTCCTATTGATTTGCTAACAAACAAGGTAGTAATTCGACTGTCACTGGGATAACCCCTTTGGGCTTATGAGTTATGGGGCTAGCCAGCTGACCATGTGGAAAAGCAGGAACAAAGAACCTCAGAGCACACACATGAACTGGATTCTATGTCTATTTGGAGCCTTGGCTGGTCGCTCACGGCAACTTTCATTACCGTACTCTCAAACGGCTTCTGTTGCTCTTTATTCCTTCTGGGTCAATAGATAAGTTACTCATCGGGTCTGCGGGAGGTGGGAGGGGGAAGTAAATCACAGTCCGCATCCAGGTTAATGATCAGAGCAGCAATTATAGCACAGACACATTTCTCATATTGTCTCAAACTGTAAAACAACAACAACCACCACCAATTCCCATCCCTAACCTTAAACTGACTTGCATATTTTTCCCCATGGTGTGTAACCCTGCAGTACATGCTCTTTTGCAAAGGCATTTACAATTACGAGTGCATTTTTTCCTTCGCTAGCCCCTCCCCTTCCCTGCAGTTTAGACAAAGTCTCTTGTTTCCCTGGGCTTCCTGGGAGAAAGGCAGATCAAAAGGAACAATTAATTCAACAAACCATACAATTAAGCCATGATCCCAGCCTAGTTTCCAGCCTGAAACAAAATAAACAGCCCTTGCAACATGGATAAATAATGTCACAGATGGATGGATTTCACCAGCAGCTAACTTTTCCTGTACAGACTTTTTGAAAGCACAAAAACATGGAGCATAAATCTCTATATCCAAATCCTCTTGGATCATAACTGGGGAGCTGTGCACCCGCTGTGAAACAACATATTGGATTGAGACTCAGTGATTGGACCCTCAGACTGCCAGCTCCAAGGAGGTAATTATGCAATGCAACTGCATGCAAGCAACTGGCTGACAGGAGAATTCTCAGCCTCTCCCCTCATGCTGGCCCTTGTCACCATCTTGACACAAAACAGGAGCCAATGAAGCTGTGAAGGAGAAGAGAAATCTACTTCATGCTTGGCTGGACTCGCTACTTCATGAGTTTGTAGAAATTCCAGTTTCTGTCCGAATATTGAGCATATCTGATAGTTTGCCAGAACATGAAATGTCTAGAATCCTGAGGTAACCTATGAGGACACCAAAAATCATAGAAATTAGAGATGGAAAGTGGGTGTGATATCTCCCAAACTGAAACTGGAGTGATATCTCCTTCTGCGTTAGGGACAGGCACTGGCTGTTGTGGGCTCCTTTCTGTGGGGAGGAGGAGAAACCTTTAGAGGCAGTCTTCCCAAATGGGAGCTCTGCTGAATGCCCTCGGACTGCTCCTAGAGAGGTATAGCCACAAGAGACACCTTTTGGAAGGGATTCTCAATAGCACTACATGTTGACCTAACTCTGAACCCATTAGAGTTGCTAGGAATTTTACCACCCTTTAAGTCTAATTGGCTGTAGGTTGGTATGAGGGTAAAAGCATCTTTATGGCAGTCCTGTGGGAGAAGAAAGTAGCTGGGGAAGCTGGTTTCCAGCTTTGAACCAGGTAGACTCGGGAGTGTGAGGACTGTGGAGAACAATGCCAGAGGTTGCTTAGACCTGCTCTACTGCCCATAAGTGACACAAACATTTCAGTCTAAAGGAGACTCTAGGTTGCAGAAAATTAGTAAGCACTGTGGAAACTGTATAAATGTGTGTGAACTCTCCCTATATGTTCAAGCATGTTTGCCCTAAGCAGTGCACTTTTGCGCTGAAGAATGTAGCCTGTCTGTTTTTGAACTGGCTAGTATACAAACTGGTATCACTGTTCAGTCAACTCATCCCTCCATGCTATGTGGTACCCTTCAGATCCCACAGCCAGAGAAGTTCCAGGTGGAGAGGGAGCAGCCATTCTATTCCTAGCCAATGTCAAATGCAAGTGAAGCTCCCTAAAAGTAAAATCATTCAACTGCATCCACTTAAACTGTGAGTCCAGAGACAACAGCAGTATGGATATCCTGCTGATCTATAGACCTCCAACCCAGCAGGGATTCCATACAGGGGCTGAGGTGTGTTTGAAATAGTGATTTATTGTCCTAGGAGGCTTCAGTATGCATTCTGACAATGGCTCTGATGTGATGGTTTGAAGTCTATCTCCAGTGTCCCCGCGAGGACTCTGACAGAATCTCTGGGCCGCCACACACCACTAGTCACACATTAGATCTGGACTCGGATTGACAGGAACACAAGAATAACCCTCCTTTGCTGCTCGGACCACTGACTCACCCAGTCTGAGATCAGAGTGTTCCCAGTTTCTAGGAGGGAAGAAGCTATCATCATGGGCCACCCCCAAAACTCTCCTAAAACCTACTGAACCAGGAGGACAAAAACTAGACAAAATCATGAGATGCTACAGCAACTCACTGAGCACTGCCATCAATTCTGCGATGTCCCATCATTTCCCACAGATCTCTATGGTTCTCAGACAACCTGTGGTAGAAGAAGCAATAAGAACAAAATCTCAAGTTTCAGTGGCATAAAACACAAGCAGACAGAGAGAGACTTTGGCACAGAAATTCTTTCTAACTCATCCCCCTCTTCTAAATGAAGCCAAGAGACTTACTTCTCCAACACCATAAAGGCTGCTAAGCCATGCCTTGCTACATGATTCTAATTCATAAATTGCTTTCTTGACCTGGAATGCACCTGCTTCTCTCCAGAATCGCTCGTGGCAAGGAGCTGCTTCCCTGAGAAGGTCCTATACAAGGGATGGCTTCTCATCAAGCTCAGGCCGAGGAACATGACACCATTTTCTTTGGAGAATCTGGCCTATGTAAACAACAACAAATCCTAGAAGCATTGCAGGAAATCTGAGTCACCACTTGTGACTCTGATCCTTGCCTCTCCTGGCTGGTGACTAGAGGCAAGAACATCTGGGAGCCCAGCTTCCTGAAATTGGCAACTGTTCTACTGAGGAAGGAACTCTTCCAGCCACACTAAAATGTATAATGTTCTGGCCAGTATTTCAGAAACTATGGTGGAGTGCAACTGATTTTGCTAACTAGCGTCTTGCTATCCTTCCCTTAGCAAGAAATGAGCAAGAGCTGACTCCAATTCCAGCTGCCCAGCACTGATATCCTGGGTCCTTTGCATTCAGGAATCATGCTGGAACATGGAACACAGCCTGCATTGGTGGGTCACCTCCTTTTGTATAAAGGGGCGTTCTTCCAGTCTCATTCATAATGCTGGATTTCCATGTGACAGTCATCGTCACTGCTTCTGCTCCAGTTTAGAGACACAGCAGAGGTCAGCTGGAATGCACCAAGAAGGCACCAATTTTTCACCTCTGCTTCTATCCGTGAACTGACATGTTGCTGCTTTTCTTCAATGTATTCATTATATACAGCTTTTCACTGGCTCAGGCCTGGTCTGTAGATTTTGCATGAGCAATTTGTTGCAAGGGGGCAAGGTCTGAAATTTGAGCTGTGCTGGTTAGTTTCAGTTAGATACATGATCACATGGTGTGTTTCAATCCCTGACTGGATGCACCTAACTCCTGTAATGAAGTGTCTGGTGTGAAGAGCCTCATTTGCAAATTCAACATTCCTTTTCAGCCAATACTCTCCACTTTCTCATTACAATTTGTGGTTTCCTTATTACTTCCCTGCCCCTAACCCCGTCAGAGAGAATCTTCCCACACAGCAACCACAAACTCAGTTGAAGTGAATTTGTTTTTAAAAGCCATCATATTATTTAAATATACCTAGCCATTCCCTGCAATGTTTGGCCAGTATTAAGTAGTACTGACCCAAAAGGGGAAACAATGGTATTGTCTTCTCTCTCCATTTCCATCCCATCATTCCCTCCTTCCTTCCTGTTTTTCTTTGCTTGCCCACTTTTTCTCTTTCTTTCTTTTCTCTTTCTCTAGTTATTTCTTTCCCTGTTGCACTCTCTTTTTCCCTCTTTGTTCTTACATTCCTTCTGTCTCTTTGTTGTTCAATTCTCTCATATTCTTTTTTCCTCACCTTTCCTCCTCTTTTCTCCCTCTATATTTAAACCCAGGCAGTAACAAATTATTTATGAAGGGCTGTAATTTACAATGCGTTCTTAATGTCTTGGAAGACACAGATAATTTATTTAATGAGTAAAGACTCGATATTTCACAGAAGATGATTCCAGTCAGAAAATTAGTTTCATTAATTCGCTGTAAATTCTCTGCCTTGCTTTAGTGCAGCAGGAGCTCCTGAAGCCAATGCAAATCTTTGCCATCGTATATATTTTTTTCATCCCTGAATCAGTGTGCAGGTGTTCTTTTTATCGTCTTTGGGCTCCCCCCCCTCCTTTCTATGAAAACATGTTATTGCTTTGCCACTGTCTGCTTCAGTCCCACCATCAGTATTCTCCAGGCTGCAGAGCAACTCCCCCCACCCCCACCCCCGTCTGATAGGATGTATATTATTCATCAGGGCATCAGATTGGCATTCTAGATCTGTGGGCTGAGGTCCCTAAAGAAGAGTTAAATTGCAAAGTCACTGCACCTTCTCAAAACGTTAGTGTTGTGAAAATGCATACAGTTCCACAAGCTTTTGCAGAATAAGGACAGATCCAGGATAGATTAAAAAAAAAGTTTTATAAATCTCAAGCCACACAATTTTACAAGGGAATATTTCATATATCTGCTGTCTGCATAACTATTACAGAAAACTATGGAAATGATATATGGTGTGTTAGCTCTCTAATCAAAGCTACTATGTTTGGTTTGAGACCATTATGGACCCAATTCTGGTTTCTTCAGGCCAAATTCTACCTTTCTTCCTCATACTGAGTAGTACCTTACTTTGTAAGTAGCCCACTGATTTCAATGGAACAGGTCATGGAATAAGGTATTACTTAATGTGAGTAACAATAGAAGAATCTATTCTTTACTCATGGGAGTTTTGCCTCAATAGGTCTCCAAGGGTGGGTTTCACAGTTATTTAGGTGCCTAATTCCTGGGAGCTAGACACTTTTGAATGCCACCCTACATGCCTAATTTTTGGAGCAGCTACTGCTTCATCTTGACCCCTGAGCAGCTGCATTTACTGAAACCCTGCCCAGCAGAGGAAGACTCTGAGAGCAGTTTCTCTCCCACAGACAATCTCAGGGTTTGCATCAGCAGCTTCAGGACACATTCTATAAGTCAGAGAGGGGTCTTAGAGCACCTCCTTGTTAGTACCCATTAGAGCCCCTTATGGGCAACCAATGCAATACAGTTAAGTACCAGTTATGTGCAAAATAAGAGCAAGAATGTTTCTAGTGTGCCATACTGGTAAAGCGTTCACATGACCCCATCTATGGCTGATCTACTGCCCCTACTCATAAAGTTGCTTTAGCTCTAGTGATCAATACCAGCCCTGAAGGTGCTGGGTTCAAAACCTGCAAAGAGCCTGGTAGGGATGAGAGTGTAACATCTTGATCGAGAATGTAACATCTTGATCCTTAGTGTCAGGCTGTTGATGAACAATCATTACAGTATAACCTTATTTCTCCACAGCATCAAGGGCTAGAGATCTCTGCATAATGATGTTTTCATTCCATTCTTGGCAGATGATGCCTCCCCAGGGGCTGTATTGAGTGGACACTTACTGCATGTTTCAGACCATTGCTGGAAACTAGACAGATTAAAAAATGAAAATCCCATGCAAACATGTTACCCCCTCCCCAATGCATTGTTTTAGCAGCATGTTGGGAACAGTGATGTACACAAAGGGTTGTGGTACTGCAGTTGCACCACATCCTGACCATGCAAGTGTAACCTACATGCTTGCATTGCAGCATTTAGTGGTGTAAATAAAGGAAGACACAGTGGGGAGGATACATAGCTCTTGTTTGTGTTTTGGAGGACTCTGGCCTGCAGTAGCGTTGCCACCGCGGAGGTACAAAAATCCCAGGACATCTTGGATGATTCTGAGCCTATAAAACTGGATAGTTAGCAGTGTGTACTAAGCACTTTGACAGATTTTCCTGGATAGCTACCTCAAAAAAGGGATGATCCTGGGAAAACCTGGACAGGTGGCAACCCTACTCTGCAGACTTGCTGGAGCTTGGTGGAATGACTCAGCTGAATTGGCCAGAATCATTTAGAAAGTGAGTATGGTGGGCATTGGGCATGTTCATTAGCTGTTTGAAGCTAACTGGGTGATTTCCCTTGTGGGCAAGCAGCCTGGCAGGACACACCCAGAGACTCTGTCTGAGAGTGGAACCAATAGGAACTCAAGGGGAAGAGGACGATTTTATAAATAGAAGGAGCGGGTGGGAGCTAGACCAAAGAACTCAGTGGTGGAGTAGTACAAGGACAAGAAAGGTCTGCTGCAAGGATTGTGTTCCAGGGTCTTTGCCAGTTTTGCTGGATTAGACTGCTGGCTCCCTCACCCTACTGGAGAAGAAGAGATCTGCAATTTGGTGCAGGCTGTGCAAATTGTAGAGGTAGCTTTTCTCCAGGTAAATATATGAACTGGTGTGTCACTGTTTCCTCAGTCCTTGTAGCATGTGTGGCTGGGAGCGGGTGGGTATACCATGTCAGGAATCAACCGGGGCCAGTCCATCATTCTCAGTAGCCCCCAAGCTCCAAGGAAAGAGAGCCGTGAAATTTCAGTAGGAACGTACTAAAGGAAAATGCGGGGTACGTAGCACAATGTAGTGGAGCTATAGGCAGTGCCTATCTAGATCTAGTATTCAGTGCTGACAGTCACTCCCTCTCTTCAGCGTGTAATTACCCCTGACAGCCCTTGTCCCCCAACTGCAGACTCATGGCAGCTAATCCGTGCCAGCAAACCCAAACCCATTTCTATGTACTCTGGCTTGTTTGCTCACATATCTGACGCCCTCTTTGTTCAGCCAGCAACAGGCCCTGGCAAACTCCAATGATTCATTACGGTTTCATTGCTCCAGACATAATGAGGTAAAATGAAAACAACTTCTCCCACCCCAGCTCTGTGAACTGGGAACTCATAAAGGCTAAACAGCTTTTAATTATGAACTTGTTCCGATTATGCCCAGCCTTTCTGTTTCCTCCCAAAGAGCCGGCCAACGCGAGAGGTCAAGATGAACTTCAATTACAGAGCTTCTGGCACACACGGTTAGGAAAACTGGCGTGTTTTCCCTTCCTAAAACCAGACACCTGCATTGTGTGATCTGTTGCTCTCCAGGGGCCCATCCTCCTGGCTACAATGTTGCTGAAAGCAGAACAAACACTTTTTTTTTTCTGGACAAGAATGAGACTTTTATTTTTTCCCCTCCTGTTCTGCAACACACCATCCCCCTGGCTCCCCCTGCAGTTATGAGATCACAGTGTCTCACGAAGGAGGGGCCCCTGCTATGCTGAAATCCAGCTTCCCATGCATAGGATCAGCTTTTGCATTCACTAAGTTCGAAGCCAAGGTCTTTAAATTTCAGGGTCAAGGTTCAAATCTGCAATCTGTCCCCACTCATCTTTCCATGGAGAGGAAGGAATGTCCGGTGGCTAGTGTGCAAACTTTAGAGACCTGGGGTTCAATTCCCTGTGTGACCCTAGGCAAGTTCCTTAGCGTCTCTGTACCTCCATTTCCCCCTCTGTAAAATGGAGATAATATTGGTACCATGCCTCTCGTGAGTTTTGTGAGGTACTTGGTTATCATGGCCATGGGGGCATTCGAAGCACTGTGATTGAGAAGGTTTTAACATGGTCAGAGAGACATGTGAGTTGCTAAGGGCTAGTTGGTGGCTTTGTCACAAGCCCTGTGTAGGGGGCAGTGTGCAGCTTAGCAGCCCATGAATAATGTTGCTCTCTGCTTGCTTTCCCATGGCTGCTGGGGGAGGGAGAGATGTAGTACTTTGCAGATGTCTCTGATCCCTTTGTATCACTCTGGTGGTACAAAGGGGATGGACTGTTGCCCAACAGGGAAGTGTGGGGTTGCCCTGCTGTAGGAGAATGCCTGGGGGACTTGTAGCGTTGGCGTAGCTTAGAGCAGCCAAAGAGCTGGGGGACCAGAAGGTGGCTTAGAGCCGCCTGTCCCTGAATCCAGTGCTCAGCACAGCTCGGCCAACCCTGAGCAAAACATTAGTGAACAGAAGTGCGATTCAGGAAAGAGCCCAGATCAGCGTCTCAGCGCCTGTCTTCACTGGAGAGTGAACTTAGGCTCTTCCGCAGGGAGCTGCCCTAACCTGGCTCCTGTCCACAAACAAAACAGAACCCTCACCCAAACTCAGTGGTGCTTTTGTCCTGGGTTAGCTGGCTTGTCTGGGGCTATAGGTTAAACCCTGAAGGAGGCTTTCACTCAGGCTGGTGCCTACCCACTTTGCAGTGAGGATGCAGGCTACATCGCTTGCGTGGCTGATAGTCCTTCAATGTCTTCCCACAATTCCCCAGGTGCCCAGGGTGACTGACCATTTCTCCCACAAGTTACTGGGGAAGAACCACAGAGTGTCTCAGCTCACTGCAGTACTAAGAACCATGGTGTGTGCCCCCGGAAACCCTAGCGACACAAATGGATAAGCACAGTATCAGTGAGGCCTCTAATCCAGGCAGAGCTTTGCAGCTTTTACTTACTTACACCTAGGCTAGAATATCCTGGGGGCTGATCACCCGAGGTAACTCTGCGAGAGCCCTGAGCAAGACCTACAGGAGCACAGCAAGGAATGAGCTGCAAAGGGTGAGGAGCAGGGAACTGGAAGTTCAGTTTATTGGGGGGAGGGATAGCTCAGTGGTTTAAGCATTGGCCTGCTAAACCCAGGGTTGTGAGTTCAATCCTTGCCTTAGCGTTCTAGGACAAAATCAGTATTTGGTCCTGCTAGTAAAGGCAGGGTGCTGGATTTGACTTAACTCAATGACCTTTCAGGGTCCCTTCCAGTTCTATGAGATAAGTATATCTCCATATATTATTATTAGTGGTTACAACCACAAGAGGTCACAAGATAGTTTTGGTACATACACGTGCCTGGTTCCTTTTAAAACAAATGCTGTTACTAGACCATAATGTATGTATATCTGTATCTATATGGCCAACATATGGGAAATATATGTTGATTTCTTCCCTGTTTGAAGCAGAGGTGGCAGGAATTTTAAACTGTGCTGCATCTGTGTATAAACATCATTGCCCTATGTTTTCCATTGTGTGCTAGTACAGATGTAACAGTTATGCCCAATTAATTAGAACTGCCTCCACTTGTTTTTCCTTTATAAATCACTTGCTTTTTAGCCAATCCACTTAGAAAATGGTGACAGGGAGGGATTTCTGAAGCTGAGGATGCAGGCCGGGCTGTTAAAAGGATGTTGGAGACAGGAAATATAAGAACTCCAGAAAAAGGTGATTTTCCCTACCCATTGAGGAAAGCAGTGTTATGGTAGTGGTTTCAAAAGACCATTTTCTCTACTGGATGTGCAAAGGACAAGCTGATGGGAGAGCTGGTGCTCAGAGCCAGGCAGAAGAATTTCAAAAGAATCACATTCTGTCAGACTAGGCAGTTTTGTCAAAATCAAAATGCTTCTTGAAATCAGGTTGATTTTGCCAGAATTTTGTTTTGGAAGAAAACTGGGTGTGTGGGGGAGAATCTGGCTATCTATTTTGTCATTTTCGGAACTCAACATTTCAATTTTTCATTTTGAAACAACTTTATGATTTTTTAATAAATATATATGATACATTATAATATGATACAAATTATAAAACAAAGTGAAATAAAATGATTTTGTTGAAACTAAATGGTTCCCTGAATTCAAAATGAAATGGGGGGGGGGGGAATTTTCCTGCCTGGAGAATTTCAAATTTTCAGGCTTTGCTCTGATTCAGAGCAAAGTCAGATGTTGAAATCTTGAAATCCTTCACCAAATGGAACTTTTATCCACTGTGCAGCTCCCCTGGAGGTGGACTGAAGTGCTGGAAGCAGGAGGACAACACTTTTATCCTCTATGGCAAACATCAGCACCAGCTGTTTCAGTGCCTAGAACCTGGAGGAAGAGCAGCTGGCTGAAGCTGCAGGAGGAAGACTGAGGTGATGCTGATAAGAGGAGGGCGGTGCTTTGAAGACTTTACCTTCTCTACAATGTCCTCCATAACTGAGAGCATCTACTGTTAGGGCCAGGACATCTGATTCTATCCCTGGCTCTGACACAGACTTCCTGTGTGAGCTTGGGCCACGCTGAGTCTCTTAACCTCTGCATGCCTTAGTTTTTCCCTTTGTGAAATGGGGATAATATTACTTCCCTACCTCACTGGGAGTTTTGAGACTTAGTTCTCATTACATTTTGGAGGCATTCAAGTTGTGCAGCAATAAGAATCAGAGAAAAGCCTATGAATAAAAACAGCAGAGTAACCTTCTATTTAATCAGAAGAGAAAACGCAACTATAGACCCATATCTGCTAAAACAGTAGATCTTTTAAATAATGATACTTCCTGTACAGTGAACCAAAATGCATGTCAAAACAGCAGAACTCTCCCAGAGCTATTTAAGGAAGAACATTTTTGTGCAACAAGGTTAACCATTTCACAGATTCCTCCTGTACAATAATAGAAATTGCATGGTAATTACCAGCTCCTGGAGATTAAATGACACTTCATGGTTTCCATAGCTATTGTTCTGTAACCTGCATTCTGGGGCAAAGAACTGAAATAACCACAGTTATTTTGCAATTCCTCTGCTCCATTATAGAAGGTCCAATCTTCTGAGAGATTTCAGCTGCCATGTGAAAGAGAAGTCTTGTTTACCATAGCCTGTTTGGTGTCCATTTGCTTTGTTCAGAAAAGAAGGTGACTTAGATTGACTCTTGTCTTTGACATGAATCTGAAAGTGATTAGTTCAGTACTGCAGCCAGATCACCAGCTGGTTTAAATTGAGAGCCAAGGGGCCCAAATATAATCTAGCAATAACCCTTGATTCCTGCCTTTGTCTTTTCAAAGTCTGTGTCTCCAAAAGCACTGCTGGAAGTGATGGTGGAGGCATTCTTATGGGTGAAGGCAAGAGGATGCTTATTCCGCAGTGAGTTCACTTTGAGATAGAGCCATCCTGGTAATACTATGTTCAAGCGGTGGATAAGCAGCGAGAAAACTTGGATTCTATTCCCTTGTAATCTTGGGCAAGTCCCTTTACCTGTTTATTGGCCAAATTCAGGCCTCCTGTATGCAGACACATCCCTCTTGAAGTCCCCGAGTCTGAACTTGGCTCCATTTGTCAGCTTCCCTAGCTGTACAATGGGCATAATAACACTCACTTTCCTTTGTAAAGTGCTTTGAGATCCTAGTAGACACAGTGTGATACAGAAGCATGCTGGGCATTTGAACATGTACTAATTAATGCTAACATAAATTCTGGAAGGGATATTAAGCCTCCTGCTTCAGGGTCTAAGCCAATCTCTAACTCTTAAAGACCAGGCTGAGACCTTATGCCCCATCTGTCCACTGCAGGGTTCTTACACCTTCCTCTGAAGCATCCGGTGCTTACCACTAGCAAAGACAGGAGACTGGGCTAAATGGACCACAGCTCAGATCCGCTTTGGCAATTCCTATATTTCTATGTTCAAACAGTTGTGACTATTAAAATTAACATCAGCCCAGTTAACCTTAGGGACTGCCCATATACTGAGATCAGACTGGCTGGAGCTATAAACTCTCCTCATTGTATGAATTTGTATTTACAGGAGTTAAACCCTTCCATACCAAGGTCTTTCCCAATACACTGTATCTCTGTGGCATCCTTTGAGGCAAGGTGCCTCCATTATAGTATTAATAGGGCTCTCAATTAATCGCAGTTAACTCAAGCTATTAACTCAAAACAAATTAACTTGATTTAAAAAATTAATCGCAATTATTTGTAATACAAAATAATATAAAGTGGGCACATAATACTTGTATTCTGAATTGTAATTGAAATCAATATGAGTCAACAGTGTGATGCTGGTGCAAAAAAAGCAAACATGATTCTGGGATGTATTAACGGGTGTGTTGTGAGCAAGACACGAGAAGTCATTCTTCCGCTCTATTCTGCTCTGGTTAGGCCTCAGCTGGAGTATTGTGTCCAGTTCTGGGCACTGCATTTCAAGAAAGATGTGGAGAAATTGGAGAGGGTCCAGAGAAGAGCAACAAGAATGATTAAAGGTCTTGAGAACATGACCTATGAAGGAAGGCTGAAAGAATTGGGTTTGTTTAGTTTGGAAAAGAGAAGACTGAGAGGGGACATGATAACAGTTTTCAGGTATCTAAAAGGGTGTCATAAGGAGGAGGGAGAAAACTTATTCACCTTAGCCTCTAAGGATAGAACAAGAAGCAATGGGCTTAAACTGCAGCAAGGGAGGTCTAGGTTGGACATTAGGAAAAAGTTCCTAACTGTCAGGGTGGTTAAACACTGGAATAAATTGCCTAGGGAGGTTGTGGAATCTCCATCTCTGGAGATATTTAAGAGTAGGTTAGATAAATGTCTATCAGGGATGGTCTAGACAGTATTTGGTTCTGCCATGCGGGCAGGGGACTGGACTCGATGACCTCTCGAGGTCCCTTCCAGTCCTAGAATCTATGAATCTATGAATATTTGAAAATGAAGAAAAGCATCCAAAATATTTATAAGAAATTTAAAATGGTATTCTATTATTGTTTAACAGTGCGATTAAAACTGCAATGAATCACAATTACTTTTTAAAAATTGTTTGACAGCCCTAAGTATTAATCTCCATAGGTTTTAAAGGCAAAAGGAACTAGTGTGACCATCTGACCTGGTCTCCTGGATAAGACAGGCCACAGAATTACCCTCAGTGATTCCTGCATTTACCCCCAACACCTTGTGGTTGCACTAGATCATATTTTTTAGAACAACATTCTAGTCTGGATTTAAGGACTCCCAAGAGGGGGAGAACTTGCTACATCCCTTGGTTAGGAAGTGTCTGCTCCCCAAGAGAGCAGCCTGGAGAACATGGGCATTAGTCCTGCTACTTCTCATGCGTACAGTGAGTGTTCTGTCACTTTAACAATTTCCCTCACCTCTGTGATGGAGCTATGGTATATTTTAGAGTGCATGGTTGAGTGGGACAATAGCGTTCCTACTACAGCTCTTTTATTCATGAGCCATGTTGCCTTTTTGTTTTTCCTAAGGTATGTTTCTGATCATATTTTGTTCTGTTTCCAGAGGCCTTTGCCCATTGGTCACCCTACCACTAATTTAATACAAACCCCCAACCCTACTTTCCAAGTCTCTCATAAAAAAATCCATGATTCCAGGCACTTCTTGTACTAGTCAGGTTCTCTTTCTATCTGAAATTCAGAGGTCTTCAACAAAACAGCCCCTGGACATTGTTCCTGAGAGAACACTCACTGGTTAGTCTATAAGTAATCATGCAGACAATTCACCTGTAAGGTGCGGTTATGCTCGCTTTGGTCATTGTTTTGTATTTCAAAGGAAATCAGAAAGAATGGTGACATTACTGCCCGTTGAACTAGACCCTGGAGGGCCCGTAATGTTAATTCTTGGTTTGATTTCTTTTGAACTATAAAGGGAAATTTAATAAAAAAAGAGGAAGAGACAGCAATCTGTAAGTAAATTCTGTTCTTTTTTTTTATTTAAAACAAGTGAGTGGGTATTTCTTAGTAAAAATGTCCAGAGGCTATTTAGTAAGAGTTCAAACCAGAAATTGTGTTAGAATCCTTCTGTTTTGAAGAGGACACAACAAGAAAGTTAGGAAAGACAGGAAATAAAACTGGAGTTTGGCTGTCATCCTCTGATTTCAACTCTCTCCCCCTTCTACCCCCCCAAGTTTTCATCTTCCAAAACTACAGATTTAATTAGAAAAAGAGGGGGGGAAATTCTCGGCCTTTCAGCTCCACAAAACATGCAGACAAATAAATTAAAAAGTGGGAGAAGTGGAACTAACCCAATAATCCGTGAAAACCTAATTTCCCTCACAAGCGTTGCTGACGCAAGTGTGTCCCCTCTCCTTTCCCGTTCTCCAGTTCAGGGGCAGTGATTGGAGAAATTGGCTAACAAGATCAGAAAATTTAATTACCGTTCTGCCTCCCCTTCCCAAGAAATTGGATGTCACACTTCCTTGTAGCAGGCTTTAAGATGTGCTGTAGCTGATTTTCACGGGACTTGATCCCTACTCTCTCCCCCCAACCCCTCCCCCCAGCCAAAAAAAAATCCATCCAGTGCTGCTAAGCCTTCAGCACACAGACTGAGTCTTGGGGTGGAATCCACTGAAATCAGTGTCACAGCTCCCTTTGACTTCAGTGGGGCCAGGATTTCACTCCTGGTGCCTTTGGTTTGCCAGAGAGTGGAGATGAAAGATATAAGCCTTTCTACCGGGTCTCTTTGCTGCTTGATCCCTAGTTTGAACCGGGGTGAGCTGGAGCTGTCAAATTGGCTTTGCGGATCATTTTCATTAGTGTATTAAGGCTTCAAACAAGATCAGGTCCCAGTTGTGCTAGGCACTGTAAACACACTTGGTAAAAAGACAGTCTCTCGCCTGGAGATCTTACAGTCTAAGCAGAGAAGACAGACACCAGATGGGAGAAGAAACAGACACTTGCCCAAGGTCACACTGTAGGTTAGCGGCAGAGCCAAGAATGGGTCTCAGTTTAGTGCCCTAGCCACTAGATTATGCTGTCACTCCACAGGGAAAGACATTGGTCACAGAAATGGAAAGAGCCAACAATCCCTGGGGATATAGCCCAGCCCATTCCTGTAGGGTATGTCTACACTACAATTAGACACCCGTGGCTGGCCCATGCCAATTGACTCAGACTCAGGCTAAGTGGCTGTTTAATTGCAGTGTAGATGTTCAGGCTAGGGCTGGAGCCCAGGCTCTAGGACACTGCGCGGTGGGAGGGTCCCAGTGCTCAGGCTGTGGCCTGAGCCCCGACAACTACCCGCAATTAAACAGCTCCTTAATCTGAGCCCCATGAGCCCGAGTCAGCTGGCACAGGCCAGCTGGGAATGTCTAATTATAGTGTAGACACACCCTTATTCTTAGAAATCTTTAATGTACAGTACAGTTCCCAAAGGGCTGCCTGCTCTCACACTAAGGACTTGTCTGCGCTGCAGATTTGTCCCAGTACAACCAGCGGTGGCCACTCACTGGTGTAGCTAGACCAGGGCATAACCTTAGTACAGTCAGGGGAGTTGCTAGAAACAGAGGCTATGGCTACACTAGAGAGCTTAAAACGGTGCAGCTGCATCACTGTAAGATTTCTATTGTAGCCGCTCTAAGACGATGGGAGAGAGCAATCCCATCGATTTAATTAATCCCCCTCCCAACGAGCGGCGGCAGCTATGTTGGCAAGAGAAGCTCTCCCGTCAACATAGCGCTGTGCACACCGGCGCTTAGGTCAGTGTACTTACGTCACTCGGGGGGGGTGGCATCATCACACCCCTTTGCGACTTAATTTATACTGCCATATGTGGTACTGTAGACGTAGCCAGAGATTTTCATTGTCGTGGCTTATCCTGGGTTGTCTGCAGCACTTAGTTGTACTTGTCCAAATAGCACCTTTACCTTTCCAGGTTTATACAAGGGGTTTGCCCCAGTGTGGCTAGGCCACCAGCTGGAATCAGGGCAAATTCCAGCCCAGAGAGGCCAAAACTTTTGCCTCCCCATTTCGAGGCACAGATAGGTAGGCCCTGGCTGAGACCCAGTGGACGTGGAAGAGCACAGGGTGGTACTGCCTGTGGTAGCGATGCCCACAGTCAGATGCACATTATCAGGGCCGCCCTGGGGGGGGGCAAGTGGGGCAATTTGCCCCAGGCCCCGGGCCCAGCAAGGGCCCCCCAAGAATATAGTATTCTATAGTATTGCAACTTTTTTTTTATGGAAGGGGCCCCTGAAATTGCTTTGCCCCAGGCCCCCTGAATCCTCTGGGCGGCCCTGCACATTATGCATGGCGCATACAGTTGGCAGGGATGCAGCTCGGGTGTGGGGAGTCCAGGGCTGCCTAGGGTGTATGTGTGTGGAGAAAGGGGCAGTTTGCCCCTCCCTTTGAGAGGGCCCCAAGATGAGTGTTATTTGGGGGTTGCAGCACCACTCATTGACCTTTGAGTTTTTTAATTGTCCATTTTGCCGCTAAGTGTGAGATTAAAAACGTGTCCGTGTAGATGCCCTGCTAAGGTAAAGTGAGAGTGCTTCAGTGGTGCATCCCCTGTGAAAAATTTCTGGGGGCACCCTTGGTCTGTGGATTGGTGGGCATTTAGGGGGGAAGCCAGCGCAGGAGAGGCTGCATGATTTGTTTTGTAAAGTCTCATCATCTTAAGGATGATGTAATTAACAAAAGTAGAGGCTACATAACACTAGCCTGTTCTCTCCAGCGTAGGGGTCCCCCCAGTGATCTGAGCTTTGCTCCTGGTTTGTGATGTCATGAGAATCCCATGGCAGAACAGCAGTCTCGCTAGACACAGCTGCTCCATTTATTATTCCATTAGTATTCCCCTCCTGTACCATTCCCTGCTAACTGTAAGCTTCACTTAGAATGCAGAGCAAGCAGCATATCAGATAAAGAATAATGATTTATTGAACATATTGGTAAACAGCATAGATAAGATAGAAATGCACTTTGAAAACTCAGCAGCGTTTATAAGAACACATTCTGAACCATTGGCAATCCGCCTTTGGCATTCAGCTTTTTTATACAACAAATATGAATGCATCTTTTGCACTAGCACAAACACCCATCTTGGCAGATACCTATAAACAGGCACACACACCCCTGCACAAGAAGACACCTAAACATACATTCATTCAGGAGCGTGTTTATGTGTATATTTGGAGTTGCCTGCAGACAGATATACATGAGTTTGTGCTTATACAGCAGATTCATTCATATTAGATGTTTAAATGCTGCGTGTGTAGATTAAAAGTGGTTTGCAGTGCACACCCATAACAATGACTGCTGATGGGGATACTCACATACACTGAAACATGCATGTGATCACATGTGAACATCCACGCACATTTAAACTCCTACACACAAAAATCTGCATGTCACAAACCCATGCATTTAGAAACCTGTGGGTCAGATTCTCAGCTGCTGTAAATTAAATTAGCTCCATTGAAACTATTCTGATTTACACGAGCTGGGGAGTTGACTCATATGTGAGTTAACATATATATTATTCAATTAAATTGCTGTTGAGACCAAAATATGTTGTATAGCGAACCAGATTTGCACCATAGGATGTAGCATAAACTTTCCTAATTCCAGCACTAAACTCTCTCTTACTCTCAATAGGAGGAAGATGAAAAATCTGATGATTATGCAGAACTAGGAGAGGAAATGAAGATGCGAGACCACTGAATTCTGACTCAACTAATGGAGGGTCCTTGTTATAAACACTACCATTGCGCACGAATAGGAGGTCCTTCCTTTGAAACAGGTAATTGCATCTGTGCATTCCCTCTCAAAACCGGCCTCTTTCTTGTCAAATACAAACTCTAATGCTCATGTGCCAGGGACATGGTCACCTGTCCCATGTGTGCCATTGGCTGAGCATGCCACATGCCAGTTTGATTTACAGGCAATGTAGAAGTCGCTCTCACTGGAGATCAAGAATTTTGTCATTACATTAAGAAATGTCTTATTGTGTCACCCACCACCGATGCCTTGAACACCCACTTGTCTGCTCCCCCACAAATGTCGACATCCTCTTCCATGCTGCCCTTATGCATGGAACACCTTCCATGAATTGATCCATAAGTCTGCTATGCTTCTCCTTCAAATCCCTCCTCAAACCCAACTCCGCAATGATGCCTCCAAAAAAACCAGCCGGCCACGGATAAGTACATGGCATGTCAGGTAACACCGCTGTGTGCATTCACTAATCAATGGGACCACCTTTTCTTCTTCCTCCTCTTCCCCCTGTTATCCCACTCCCATGTTGCTCTTTGTTTCAAACAGTATCACAGATTCTGTGTCTACCTTTGCTGATGTTAAGGGCCCAGCACCTGATCCAGACTGTGGAATTGAAGCTCTATTGTGATGAAGATAATAATTTCCCTTCCTGCTTTTCCTTCTCTCTCTGGCCATGGTGCAAACTGCTGATCGTGCAACATAAATTGCATCCCCTCAAAGTTATGTCTGAATGATGGGACTTATTTCCTTCTGCTTTGCACCAATGCAATTCGTTCATTGATCTTCAGTCACTGAAGACAATGAGGTTGCTATAGTGTAAGATCATCCCTAATGAATCCAGGTACCCAACACTTGAACTATGCATTTATGGGTACTAAGAAGATCTAGGTGAGTATTTTAGTGCTTGCCTTGCAGCTCTGTCTATTTTGATACCAATTCACAGAGTTAGTGGGAAGTAGCTAGTGGGAGGTTTTTTTAGTTAACATGTAGGAGTCTTCAAACAAATCCAAGAATAACAGCGGCAACTGTGCTTAGACAGCGGAGATTGGTAGCGCTGAATATCCCAGACCCACTGTACATCTTTATTCCAGGCATCTAGGAGCTTCACAGCATTATTACTGATCTGGTGCAGCCAGGGTAATTGTGGGTGACCGTGTGTACCACCGTCAGTCCATGGCTGGGCAGTGGCCCTCCTCACCTCAGATTTGATCTTCAGAACTCAATATGCGGGGACTTTGTCTCCAAGGCAAACCACATAACCAACAAGGGCCAGCTGGCCCTTCATACAAGGGAATAAAGAGTGTCAAGTTTTTAGCTCCTTCTCCCTGGAGGCATTTTAGGGTTTTAGATTTAATCTAAGCAGATTCTTAGCATTTTGTGGGCCATACAGCATGGTCCTTTCAACTTAATCTCATAATACCTTACTTTGCCTCCTCCATCCATCTATAAATAAAACAATATTTATTTCACTTATTCCATATAACAAGTGGTTATTTTGGCATAATCTTTCTCCCAGGCTCTCTGAGAATATTGGAAAATCATCTCTACCCTGACCTCTTTGTGTGGAGCACCTCACAGCCCTCCTAGCCATTTGAGTCTCACCCATGACTGAATTCAGGCTGCCCTTATATCTCCCCCAGCAGGTCTGGTTCCTGCATGTGGGGTGCAGTGGAGGGGTAAGCAGTAAAGGACATTGTAAAGGGACATCTTTCCTATGGAACATTCACACTGGTGTGTGGGGAAATGAGTTAATGGACTTGGATGGCTGCCGAAGTTATTTATCATTCCATAGATAGATTGTTGCTGTGTTTTCCCAAGCTAATGCTATGTTCCCTTTTCCCCAAATACAGTTTTCCTTATTTCATACACAGACATGGTGCTTGAGAGTTGAGGAGTATTGTCTATTAAGGGATCCCAGAAAAAATGTTTCAGTGACCCCAGAAATTCTGGGTGGGAGTTTGTATTGGTGGGATTTGGTTAATTTTAAGAGGGGCCCCTTAGACATTTGAATCCGGCCCTTGTTACTGCTGACAACGCCTGGCAGAAGGGTTACACAGTCACAGGTCAGGCTGAACCCAGAATGCCCTTAAAGGGCTAGCTGCCCCCGGGACACTACAGAAGGTTGGAGAAGGTTGTCCCCAGATTTCCCTTCTTGTCTAGCTGCCCTGATAACTGATAATCTCAATGATTTTCCTTTGCTTCCTGGTGCAGAATGCATTGAGTTAAACTGCAAGAGCAGTGACTAGAACAGTGATCCTGACTGCCAGACTTATATCTGAAAGATTAAGGCACAATCTAATGAGCTCATTAATTTCATTTCATTAACCAAACAGCACTGTGGAGAACTGCAAATATTTAAAGAAGCCCAGCAGGTCAGAAATGCATTTAATTAGTATTGTCACGTGATGCTGAGATTGAAAAAAAATAATCCTTTGCTATCAACGAATGCCCATGGTGATGTCTCCTTTGTTGTTAATGTGTTTTCCTAGGAGCAATTTGAGTGAAACTCAGATCTATTTTAGGTACTTCTCTGGCCTGAACCAGCATAATATCTGAGACCCTCACAATCTTTAATAGATTTATCCTCATAACACATAGGGAAGTACTGCTTGCCCCAATCTCTAGGTGGGGAACCAAGGCGCAGAGAGGCTAATTGACTTGCCCAAGGCCCCCCAGGAAGTTTGTGGTGGAGCAAGGAACTGATCCTGGCTCTTTTGAGTTTGCCCTAACCAGTGGCCCATCCTTCTTCTCTTAGGATTCGGACTCCTGGACTGAGACTCTGATGGTGCTCTGTTAGTAAAGTGAGGCTGCACTGTCCAGTGCTGGAATGGGTAGATTGAAAAACATGCCTGAGTTTTAGTGACTGTTTTATTTTCTGTACAGAAATATTAATCATTTATATTGTGATAGTGCCTGCATGGCCCCAATCCGGAATCAGGGCCCCCTGTACACACACAAATAAAAGATGCCCCCCCAAGAGTTTATACTGTAATGATGGGGGGAGTGCATGGTCCCGGTGAGGTCTGAGTAGTGCTATAAGCCGTGATCACAGCCCACCAGCTGCCCGGCCATTCGGAAGGGTTGTGTGGGCATCATGGCAGAAGTAGGTTTTAAGGAGCAAGAGAAAATCCCCAACCATTTGAAGCAGAGAGGGACCCTCAGCTCAGCGGCCTGAATGCGCAAAAGGGGTTAGACATTGTGCGACTCAGCATCACTGCAATTCACTGAGTGAGGCGCCTAAGCTCCTGTACAATGGGGAGAGAGAGATGCCTTCAAATGCACTGCACACAGCCAGCACGCTAGGCAGGGGGCAGCCTAAGCTAGCCAGTGGGATAGGCACCTATCTCTGCTAGTGAATCTCAGCTGTGAACCCTCTCTTGGCCTTAGGCTGTCTAGAATTGCTGTGTGGCTGCTGCCCCAAGCAAAAAAAAAAAAAGCCGCTCGGACTGCCGCCCGAACTGCCGAAGCCACCCGAAGAATGGACAGAATGCCGCCCCTTAGCATGTGGCGCCCCAGGCACGTGCTTCCTCCGCTGGTGCCGGGAGCCAGCACTGGTGGGAAGCAGGCAATCTTTGAGGTTGCATGGAGCAGCCAATCAGGGCCCAGCCAGCTAGTATAAGAAGAGTTGCAGGGCCAGAGCAGAGTTCAGTTCCTTGCTAGAGTTGGAGGAATGTGGATGGTATGCCTGGCTTGTCAAAGGAACTACAGGACCTCGGACAGAGCAGTGCTGGCAGAGGCCCAGGGGAAGGTGAAGGTGCTCCAGACTGGGATTCAACCAGGCTCAGACCGTTGGGAAGTGGCCCAGGGAATTGTAGCAGTGCCATAGCTTAGTTAAAGGGACATGGTTGATGGCTGCTATCTATAGTGTCCCTGGGCATGGGCCCGGAGTAGAGGATGGGCCTGGGTACCCCCCAGCCATTGGGAAAGTGGTCTGGACTCTGGAACACCCCATAAGGAGCCTTGAACTCTTTTAGGGTATGTCTACACTACAGGATTAATCCGAATTTAGATAATTCGAATTTGGGAAACAGGTTGTATAAATTCGATTGTGCGCGGCCACACTAAGCACATTAATTCGGTTTTTAACCACATTAATTCGGTGGTGTGCGGCCACACTGCCCCATTACTTTAACCACAGTAATTCGGTCGTGTGCGGCCACATTAACCCTAATTCGAATTAACAAAATCGATTTAGGCGCTACTCCGCTCGTCGAGGTGGAGTACAGAAATCGATTTTAAGTGCCCTTTAATTCGAATTAACTGGCTCTGTAGTGTGGACGGGTGAAGGGTTAATTCGGATTAACGCAGCTAAATCCGAATTAAAGTCGTAGTGTAGACCAGGCCTTAGTGGCCCAACTGGAGAGTTGGGGGCCAGAAAGGCCCAGAGAGGCAAAGAGTCTCCAGGGAGGGAGCCCTGGGGGACATGGCCCCACACAAGGGCTGGGATTGCTTGAAGAGCAGGACAATTTGAGAGAGCCCATAAGGGGCTGAGAGAAAGGCCAACCGAGGGGTACTGGGATAGACCCCCCCGTTGGACTGTTTCCCTGGAAGGGTGTTTTTATTTCATGTACAGACTGTGTTTGACTTGGCCGGACGACTGAATCACCAAAGACCCACCACAGACTGAGAGAGAGAGTGTGCTGGCACATGCTTTGAGATGGGGGCACTCATGAGAGGTGAGTGGACCCCTTTACAAGTTGCTATGGATGAGGGGGATTTTTCTAGCACTGGGGTTTGGTGTGGCCCATTATAGAGGCAGGGGGTCAGCCACACAGTTCAGAACTGGATCCAGATCTGAATTTCCCCCAAGCCTAAGGGATTTGGGAGTTGAGGTTTTGGTTTGCGTTAGTGTCTAGTTGTGAATTTATTTTAATAAGACTGTATTTTCTGCAGTGGGTCATAGCCTCCTTTGTTGAGGGAATGTGATGATTCGGGAGGCAGTGATCATTCATAGCTGTGTAGTGATGTCTGCTTTGTGCTATCCTAGGAAAACTGTCTTTTGGTTTTCTTGTTGTCCCAGCAGACTACAGTTCATAGTGGAAATCAAGTACTATCGCTACCCAGAATACACTCAAATAGATGGTTTTCCTCACTGTCATTTCTGTGGCTTCAGGATCCAGAAGCATCCTGGGTAAACTCTTTAAGGGGCTGAGTTGGATTGTGTGTTCTGGAAATGCCCCTCTTGTGGTGTTTCCAAGCGTGTGCTAGGGTGCCTCCCTGCTGAGACATTCCTTGTCCTGCAGAAGGTTACCACTCATCCAGGGACCAGACTCAGAGTTAGGGTATGTCTACACTACGAGAGTAGTTCGATTTTAGTTAAATCGAATATGTGCAATCGATATTAGAAAGTCGAACGTGTGTGTCTACACTAAGGACAGTAATTCGACTTTGTCAGTCCACACTACCAGGGAA
The DNA here is from genome assembly GCF_002925995.2 of Terrapene triunguis. NCBI lineage: Eukaryota > Metazoa > Chordata > Testudines > Emydidae > Terrapene > Terrapene triunguis. The sequence goes on along the minus strand of NW_020665188.1, from coordinate 2,634,445 downwards.
AGCGTCGACATTGGAAGCAGTGCACTGTGGGCAGCTATCCCACAGTTCCCGCAGTCCCCGCTGCCCAGTGGAATTCTGGGTCGAGCCCCCAATGGCTTCTGGGTAAAAAATTGTGGCGAGGGTGCTTTTGGGTAACTGTCGTCATCCGTCAGTCACTACCGCCCTGCCTCCCTCCCTGAAAGCGCCGGCGGGAAATCAGTTCGCGCACTTTTTGATCAGTGACAGCGCGGACGCCACAGCACTGCGATCATGGATCCCGCTGCGACCATCGCTGCAGTTGTGGCCGTTCTCAACGCCTCGCACCTTATCATACACCTTTCCCAGAGGCAGATGCAGAGAAATCAGGCGAGGAGGCTACGGCAGCGGAGTGAGGGCCTGAAGTCGGAGAGTAGCACAGAGCTGTCAGAAACCACGACACCCAGCGCCGAGGACATCACGTTTGCAATGGGGCATGTGGATTTTGTTGAACGGCGATTCTGGGCCCGGGAAACAAGCACGGACTGGTGGGACCGCATAGTGCTTCAGGTCTGGGATGAATCCCAGTGGCTGCGAAACTTTCGCATGCGGAAGGGGACTTTCCTGGAACTTTGTGAGTTGCTGTCCCCTGCCCTGAAGCGCAAGGACACCCGCATGCGAGCAGCCCTGACTGTCCAGAAGCGAGTGGCCATAGCCCTCTGGAAGCTTGCAACGCCGGACAGCTACCGGTCAGTCGCGAACCACTTTGGCGTGGGCAAATCTACCGTGGGGGTTGTTGTCATGCAAGTAGCCAAGGCAATCGTCAAGGTACTGCTGTCAAAGGTAGTGACCCTGGGAAACGCGCAGGCCATCATAGATGGCTTCGCTGCGATGGGATTCCCAAACTGCGGTGGGGCTATAGATGGGACTCACATCCCTATCCTGGGACCGGGCCACCAGGCCAGCCAGTACATCAATAGAAAGGGGTACTTTTCAATGGTGCTGCAAGCACTGGTGGACCATCGGGGACGGTTTACAAACATCTACGTCGGATGGCCGGGCAAGGTTCATGACGCTCGCGTGTTCAGGAACTCTGGTCTGTTTAGACGGCTGCAGGAAGGTATTTACTTCCCGGACCACAAGATAACTGTTGGGGATGTGGAGATGCCTACAGTGATCCTCGGGGACCCAGCCTACCCGCTAATGCCCTGGCTCATGAAGCCCTATACTGGCGCCCTGGACACAGAAAAAGAACTGTTCAACTACCGGCTGAGCAAGTGCAGAATGGTAGTGGAGTGTGCTTTTGGCCGTCTCAAGGGGAGATGGAGAAGCTTACTCACTCGCTGTGATCTCAGCGAAACCAATATCCCCATCGTTATTGCAGCTTGCTGTGTGCTCCACAATCTGTGTGAGAGCAAGGGGGAGACCTTTATGGCGGGGTGGGAGGTTGAGGCAAATAGCCTGGCTGCTGATTACGCCCAGCCAGACAGCCGGGCGATTAGAAGAGCCCAGCGGGACGCGCTGTGCATCCGGGAGGCTTTGAAAGCCAGTTTCAAGGCTGAGCAGGGTACCCATTGACTTTTAAGTTTGTGGACACAGAAGCTGAACTTGCCCCCGTTTCTTTACCCAGTTGCCGTCGACTATCCTCTCCAATTACATACCCCCTTCACCCCCTTCCCAAAAAATAAAATCTGTTCTGTTTTGTTCATGGACACCGTTGTCTTTATTACTGTTTTCACGGGAATGTTTTAAACCTGGGACGCAGACTGTGGCGGGGAGCGGGTTTAGGGTTGTGATGCAAATGATGCTTCTAAACTCCAGGAATGACAGGCTCCGCGATGGTGGACTGGTTGTTTCAACGGAGCCTGCCAGCCCTCCTGGCCGGGACTGCGTGTATGTGTCGGCTATGTGACTGTCTTGCAGGGGGAGGAGGGTTACAGATCCCCTGCTGCGCGGCTCTGTGATCCAGGGTAAGGACCGCTGCATAAGATCTGTAACTGCCCTCCCCCGCCACCAAGTCACAGAGCAACACCACCGCCCCCACCACACAGAACATGAAAACCACCTCCCAGACTGACCAGGATAACTAGTCACTGCACTGTATATGTGCCCTGCTGCTGCACCTGCCCCCTGCTAAAGGTGACTGTCCTGTCCAATGACCAAGGCCCTTCCCCCCCCTCCAGACAGACTCCCCTCCAAAAGAAGAGGATGGAAACAGAAATGAACAGAAACGTATTCTTTATTAACAACCGCACATGGAACGGGGGGGTGAAACTTGGACGGGGTCTTGTGTGAGGCGGGTAGGAAAGGACTTTTCAAATTTTGGGGAATGAGAGCCTTCTAGTGGTAGAGCAGTCCGCAGGGGTGGAGTGAAATTTTTCCCGGCCCCTTCCACCCCTCCGTGTTTGGACTTTGGGTGAGGGGGGTATGGGACTTGGTGGCGGGGCAGGGCAGTTACAGAGAGACTGCAGCGGGGCTCTCTCCTCCTGCCTCCGGTCCTGCAGAACATCCACAAGGCGGCGGAGCGTGTCCGTTTGCTCCCTCATTAGTCCAAGCAGCGTTTGAGTAGCCTGCCTGTCCTCCTGTCGCCACCTCTCCTCCCGTTCAATGTTTGCCCGGTGCATTTGGGACAAGTTCTCCCTCCACTGTGTCTGCTGGGCTGCCTGTGCTCGGGAGCATTCCATTAGTTCAGCAAACATGTCTTCCCGTGTCCTCTTCTTCCTCCTCCTAATGTGCGCTAGCCTCTGGGCAGATGTGGCTGTGGGAATTGGAAAAAGGGAGTGAATTCCTGAGACAGAGCAATGTATCTGTGAACAGAGAACATAGTCTTTCTCTGTGAACAAGACCATGCAGAGCACCTATCACACGCGCACTGAGGACAAGGTCGAATTTTCGGCCCTCGCCTACAGTGCCTGCGGTCTTGCTGTGGCGAGCTGAGGAGCAGGGCAGGACACCGGACTTTGTCTAGATGGCAAACATGGTAAGCCGTAGACTTGTGGCCGCTTAAAACTTTAAGAGTGGCACTGGCCTCCTTTCACATAGAAAGCAATGCGAGTCTCTGCTGGCAGCAATCCTGCAAGCATGAACTCTGGCCCTGTCCCAGCCCCTCGCGGCTGTAAACCGCGTGGCTGTAAACCGGCGGTTGCAGTTCTGTAAAGGGACGGGCAAGCAGTCCCAATACTAACTTTCCCCTACCTAATTCACAGCAGGGAGTCATGCCTGACATCACCCTCCTGAAGGTCTCCGAGAGCCAGAAGGAGAAGATGCTCCGGGACAGCCTGCAGAAACCGGGGCCATTTGCTGCACTGCTGTGCAAGGCCATGATCCCGGAGTACCTGCTGGCGTTGTGGCAGGGAAACGTGTCCTACCACGGGGGGCCTAATAAGCTGTCCCTGCCCAGGAACCTGCTGATGAGGCTTGAAAAACACCTGCAGGAGGTGTATGAGGAGTTCTCCCCGGAGGATGTCGCCTCGATCCCCGGTTACATTGACCAGTTCTTGGCTTAGGTGCCCTTGGAGGGACAAATGACTGCAGGGTTTTGGGCACTATAATCATGAAGCGGACATTGTGAGATTTTTTTAAAATGGTTCGGACTATATATTGAGGCGCCCAAAGACGGAGTAATCATGATACACTTTGCACTGATTCCCCTTTTGTTTGACTTTCCTGTTTACATGTTTTTAAGCACTTTACCCACTGTTAATATTTTCAATCTTCCTGTTTTGTTGCAAATAAATGTTTACATGTTTTAAAGCACTTTAGCTACTGTTAATATTTTAAATATGCCAGTTATGTTGTAAATAAATGTTTGGATATTTAAAACACTTACTGCTTGATCCTTCCCCTGAATCTGTGTCTGGGGTAACGGCTGGGGAGGGTTGGTAGGGGATCTCTGTCAGGGTGATGAAGAGCTCCTGGCTGTCGGGCAAATCAGCGTTGTAAGCGCTGTCTACTGCCTCGTCCTCCTCATCTCCTTCCTCCTCTTCCCCGTCCGCTGAGGAACCGGCCGCGGACAATATCCCATCCTCAGAGTCCACGGTCAGGGGTGGGGTAGTGGTGGCGGCCGCACCTAGGATGGAATGCAGTGCCTCGTAGAAACGGGATGTGTGAGGCTGGGATCCGGAGCGTCCGTTTGCCTCTTTGGTCTTCTGGTAGCCTTGTCTCAGCTCCTTGATTTTCACGCGGCACTGCGTTGCATCCCGGCTGTAGCCTCTCTCTGCCATGGCTTTAGAGATCTTCTCATAGATCTTTGCATTCCGTCTTTTGGAGCGCAGCTCGGAAAGCACGGACTCATCTCCCCACACAGCGATGAGATCCAAGACTTCCCGATCCGTCCATGCTGGGGCCCTCTTTCTATTGGATTGCACGGCCATCTCTGCTGGAGAGCTCTGCATCGTTGCCACTGCTGCCACTGCTGCTGAGCTCGCCACGGTGTCCAAACAGAAACTGCGCTTCAAACTGCCCAGACAGGAAAAGGAATTCAAATTTTCCCGGGGTGTGGCTGGTCAGAGCATCCGAGCTCGGACTGCTGTCCAGAGCGTCAACAGAGTGGTGCACTGTGGGATAGCTCCCGGAGCTATTACCGTCGATTTCCATCCACACCTAGCCTAATTCGATATGGCCATTTCGAATTTAGCGCTACTCCTCTCGTTGTGGAGGATTACAGAAATCGATTTAAGGAGGGCTCTATGTCGAACTAAATGGCTTCGTGGTGTGGACGGGTGCAGGGTTAATTCGATATAACGGCGCTAAATTCGACATAAAAGCCTAGTGTAGACCAGGCCTTAGAAAACAGCTGAGATTACTAGTGGAAACCAGGCCTTTCAACAGACACGCACATCTGAAACTATTGTGATCAAGGCATCCTAGGAAATATAAAACAAAGTCCACTGTTACGTTAGCGGGTAATTTGGCAGAGTGCTGGAAAGTTGTTCTGGCCTGACCTGAACTGCCAATATGGCTTTGTTTAAATCAGTGGGTCAGCTACTTCAAAGAGCGGAGCAGTCAGGTGTGAACAGCTATTAGCCAAGAGTCAGAGAGGGAGGGAGATGGATGGGAGATGAGGGTTGCTGAAAAAGTCCTTGAGAGGCCATGGGCACCTCAAGAAACTCCCTCTCTCCACAGTCTCCCTCTATAGTGCTTTAGGAAAACAAAACTTACATATAAGCTGGCCTGAAGCCCAGTCTCTGCAGCAGGGCAGGCGATTCAAGGATGTCTGTTCTTTAAGCACCTAATTTAATTGCAGATTTGCTTTACTTAGTGTAATAACCACTAAAGAGTACTGCGGACAGGAAAGCAGCACGGACCATTAATGCACTATTGATAAGGTGGTGAGTTCAAAGGGACCGAGGCCCTCTGTAATGACCAGGCAAATACCTGACAGCTGCGGGAGTGGGAGGGAGTGAATGCACTGCTATTAATTGCATTGGCCTTTGGAAGTGTCGTGGAAAAAGTCACCCATGCATTGATTTTAGTTCACAGACTCAAGCCTGAGGCCAGTTTATTGCAATACATACCAATGCGTTGGGGTAGCAGTCCGAAAACTACCACACCCAGCACAGCACAGCGCACAGGTTGCTTTTATTCTTACAAACCGCAAGCATAGTACAAATTATACGTCATTTGCGAGAAATAAGAGTTGGGGTCTGTCCCCTTTTACCGATACCTTCCTTATCAATTTACGAGAATTGGGTGCATATTGGGTGGACGGTTTCTTGGTGGTTTCCGATATGGGCAGTACTTGGCACCAGTTGGGGTGTTTTCTCGGCAGAGTGCATATTATTTTTCCGGGGGTTTACCGTTATAGGGCATGGGGGGTTATTACAGGACGCCCAAAGAAGATATATGATTGGCTAGCTTTGCAGTTAGCTGGAATTACAGGAGAAGTTGGCCTTTGCTAGAAGCAATTTCTTCATGTAAGCGGTTATTATGTTTCATAAACAAGCGGTTATTATGTTACTGCGGCCTTCCGCATTGCGCTCCCCCCCCTCCTCTGGTCATAACCCTTGACCGAATTTGGCAGGGAATTGTACAGCTTAGTCTTGTTCAGGCCTTGGCCTGTGCTGGCTTTTGTAAGGGTCAGTATATCGAGCCTCTGTCAGAAGGCCTGTGTTCAGGCCTTCTGCGTTACTTTGACTGACATAAGGGAGGCCACCCAGTCCTATTTCCCCACAGAAGGGACTAGCTGAAAGGCCAAGCATCCATTCTGAAAAGCTAGTGAATTAATATTTGGGTGACACCTTTCAGCAGAACTGTCTGGCCCTTCCATGTGGAGGCACAAGGGGGATAAGAGTGGACGAAAGGGAGAGAATGAGGGAAGAAACGTGGAAGAGGGTCCTACTTCAATTTGCCTTTCGTTGTCAGCTTTGTATCCAACAGCCCAGCCCTGGGTGTTGTCATCAACAGATTGTGCAATGAGGCTGTGTAGGATTCCTTGAGTTAGTCCTACACTGCTGACCGTTAAACATGCCGGATTGTGTGACTGAGGGCTGGGTTCTGTCCTGCTCAGTCAGGTGGAGCAGCGCATTACTCTGCACGGAAATCCATTGGTTTCAGTGAGACTTCTCTTGGCGAAGGGGTCTACGCTATGGGAGAAAAGGAGGGCTCAGTCTGGCTTTGAATTGGTTCAGCTGGAGCTGATGGATGCCAGCACAGCCCTGGAAGTGCTGAAAGGGTCATTAGAGGGAACACGCAAAGTTGTGGCATGCAATGTCAGGGTGTGGTGGCCCCAGCTGAATTCTAGCAGGCAGGGAGCTGGCTCCTTGCTTTGATATCCCCTAAATGAGGGAGGAGCAATAAAGAGAACGCAGGCAAATCAGGGAATGTATAACAGCCACTCTCTGGTAGCTGGGGCGGGGGGAGTGGAACTCCACGCCTCCTCCCCCACCCCTTGGCTGGAGGAGGAATGCATGTTAGTCTGTGCTTCTGTTGATGTAAATATCTGCTGTTTGTTTGGTTACAATGTGTGCCTGCATTTTGTTCACGTTTCTCAGACAGCGAGGAAGATTTTTTAAAGGGGATCATTAGGGTCAGGTCCTCACCTGGCGCCACCTTATTGTCAGTGGCATGCGGTGATTCACACGAGGATCTGGCCCGTAGAATCCGAAAGACTTTTTCAACAGATTGTAACAACTTCCTGGCTGGTCCTTTTAAAGTATCCCTCCTGCTGCTGACAGATGGGCAGGAGACACAAGCTGTGGGTGTCAAACACTTCCAGCTGGGATAATGTCTCTGCATGGCTGAGCCTGGCCTCTTGCTACCTACCCACGATTCATAACAATTGGGGTATTCACTTGGCCTGCTTCACAGAGCGCAAACCCCATTGCTCTACAGGTAGGAGACACTCCATAGTGGGAGCCTTGCTGAGATTTCCTGCCCCATTGGACCTGCCATGGAAGGTGTGGGATCCTGCCCCATGTAGTTTTAAAACTCTTTTCTGAGCCATAGCACAGGTTGGCCCCTGGGAGCGTTTCCTTTCGCTCACTCGCTGCCTTAGGATGAAAGGTCTTGGTTCAAGTCTGTGTTGTGGAAGAACCCAGCTGGGCTGTGCATTCATTGGTGGATTCTGCCAGCTGTGTGATGTGAACATCTGCCAGATGTTTAGGCAGGTCAGAGACATCCCTACATATGTCTTCTTCTGCCCAACCCTTGATCATATCCAAACAATCAGTTTTAACAGTCCCCTTGGTTGGGAGGCTCCCTCCTGTCCTCAGCAGAAGGGACTTGATGATATTGGTCTCTTACATCACTGGCTACCGTGATCCTGTATGTGCAGAGCAAACTGAGGGTGGTGAGGGAGTGCACTGGTTTCTCCACCCAGTCATTCAGAATGACCATGCTCAGATAGCCTGGGGAGATGTGTTCAGATGTCACATTGCTCCACCTGTGAAAATGAACCTGGTTGCATGTCTGTGGATGAAATCACAGGGACTTTAATTGAGGTGGTTAGGGAGAAAGCTGTGCTTTTAGCTGCTTCTTCAGAGTGACACTGCCTGGGGGATCACGGTCACTTTTCCAGGTTTCACAGATTAAAGTAGCACCTCCTCACAGCTTTCTGTCTCCCTAAAAAGCCAGTTCACACCAGGGATGTGAGATATTAATCAGTGACCTGGAAGTGCTTGTGATGGTACTTGTGGAAGGTGCAGGAGAGGGCTGGAGCCTGAAAAAAAAAACTTTCAAATTCCAGTGCAGCCCTTTATGATTTAGTTTCTTTGCTTCAAGAGAAAAGTACCAGTGCTAAAAGGCACATGAGGCCAGAGTGCCCCCCAAGCTGCAATTATCCCACCTAATCCCCATTAGCACACACCAGCTAGCTAGAGTGAGTGTTCCAGTAGACTCAAGGGGAAGCACTTTCCAGGTGATGGGTGACCTTGCTAATGACATTGTCTGTCTCACTCACTGAAATTCAGAACTGTTCCAACACCTCTGCCCCATCCCCCTTTGTTGCTACAGCTACTGGCATGTGGGTCTGCACAAATCGTTTTGCGCATGAAAGTGAAACAGATGGCTTTGACCTTTCCACCAGTGTTGGAGGGTGTGGCAAGGAGGGTGGTAAAAATGAAATCTTTGGGGGATAATTTGAAAGGAAGTTTTGCCAGCAAAAAAGTCTCACAACAGGATAGAAATGACAAAGACAAATTGGTGGATTTCAACAAAATTCAGAGTAACAAAATTACATTTTTCGTCTGGGGTGGATCTGTTCCACGTCTCGTGAACCAAAAAGCCAAGATTCTCTCACAGCTCCACTAGCAGCCCTTTCTGCTGTTGGAATTGATGGCTTGGGGTCTCAAGATACTTCAAGCCTCAGTAACTACGTTCCCTTAATTGAGGTATTACAGATACCATGGATTTTCTTAGTACGTCCTTTACTTTTCATTGTTTTCCATGGTTCAGTGGCTGCCTCCCTGGATGAACTTGGAGTTCTACCCAAAAGGTAAACAGAAATCCTTTCTTAAAAACTAAAGTGAGGCTAAATATAAATCTGTCAGAATCAGGGTCTCTCCAGCAGCAGTGAAGAAGAACAATTGATTGCTGGGCTGCTTGTCTGAAAAGCTGAGCAAAGGTGGAATATTCTCAACGTGTTTTTTAAGATTAGAACTGTCAGCAATGCAATCCCATGTCCATCTTATAACTGGAGCCATGTCCAAGTCCCATTGACCTCAGTGGGGTACAGGATTTCACCCCAGAAGAATAAGATGCACATACAAACCTACTAAAAGTATGGGCCAAGATTGTCAAAGAGTGACTAGTGAGTTTGGTTACTCATCTTAGACACTTTAAAAGCACCCGGTTTTCAGGAAGTGCTGAATACCCTCTTCTCCTCCCCTTTCAAAACTCTACTCTCAAGTTAGGCTCCCAAGCCTTGTGACACTCAAAATCACTTTAAAAAATCTTGACTTTGGCGAAATCCCAAAAATCTAACTCTCCACCTCAGATCTTTGTTCTGCACAACTCTTCTCACATCCAAACCATAGCATCGAATCCAGAAAAGACGGTGCTCATTTTTGCAGCATTTCCCACTCTAACTGCTGTAAATGCTTTGCCATGGTTCTCTCTCTTATTCTTCAGTGACCTCTGTCTACGGTGTTAATGACTAAGCTGCTATTCTTGGGTGTTAGATCTGCGCAGACCCATTTTGTATGGGGCTCTTTCACTGGGAGGAGTGCATTAAGTGGTCCCTTTTTGGAAACACTCCCACTCCCAGGGAAGAGTCTCTTGCCCTGACTCCAACTGGCATTGGATCGGGCCCTCTATAGTCAAGTGGCTGCAGCTCATTTGTGAGACCTAGATATCCTGGTTACATCTGAAACTTGTCTCTGCAATATGGACACTGATTCCCTTTTTAAGGCTTAGAATAGAGAACAGAGCTGGCCAGAATATGGAGAGCTTTTCCACAGAAAAGTTCACTTTTCGATGAAAAATGAAACTATTTTTTTGGTCAAACTTCAAAAAATTTCAACTAAATAAAAAAAGGTCAAGTTGGAAATGCTGCTGTCCTGCCTCATGAAGTTGTAGTGCAGCTGTCTCATGCCCCTTTCTTCTCTAGAGGTTGGGCTCCTTGTCCCTTGATGTACCATGCTCTCCCCTCTTGCTGAGTCGCTGCAGTTCATTGTGCGAGTCCCCAGCCACAGTGCATCATGGGAGATGCCTGGCTGGCAGATGAGGGCATAAGGCACCCAAACAATTCCCACAATGGAAATTTTTCATCCAGCACTGGTAGAGAACAAACAATTTGATTTGTTCTGTGAAGCTGAAAGAACCTGGTCTTGTTGAAGGGTGATTATTGTCACCAACTGAAGTAGTGTTCCGTTGATGGTTCCTGTGCCACCCAGACCTGACTTAATCCAGATGGTGCTGTCACCAATGAAAGATGTTGAATTTCTTGGCAACTGGAAGCTAAGCAGAATTGTTAGTTCCAGTCGCACTCCATGCCCTGATCTCTCCTGGGGTGGAGGGAGTGTCAGCTACCTCTGTGGCATGCTTCTGCTAGCCCATGGAGGCCCCTCTGGAGTCCAGGGGCTGTACTGAGGTTACGGGATGAGACATGGAGGGGCAGGGGGAATAGAGGGCAGGAGTGAGAGAGACAGGGGAAGACACACATAGTTCCTCCTCCAGCCCCCTGGTAGGGTTGGCAACTAATCACATAAACCCAAACACTCCTGCCTCGCCCCTTCTCTGAGACCCCACTCTGCTCACTCCATTCCCCCTTCCTCCGTTGCTCGCTCTTCCCCCACCCTCACTCACTTTCAGAAGGCGGGGGAAGGGGGTTGGGGTGCAGGAGGGAATGTGGGCTCAGAGAGGGCTCAGGGCTGGGCAGGGGGATGGGGTGCAGGAGAGGGTGTGGACTCTGGGAGGGGGCTCAGGGCTGGGGCAGGGGATTGGGGTGCAGGAGGGGGTGTGGACTCTGGGAGGGGGATCAGGGCTGGGGCAGGGGGTTGGGGTGCAGGAGGGAGTGCAGGGTGCAGGCTCTGGGAGGGAGTTTGGGTGCAGGAAGGGGCTTAGGGCTGGAGCACGGGGTTGGGGCCAATGGGAGCTGTGGAGTTAGTGCTGGGGGCGGAGGCAGCGCGCAGAGCCCCCCCTGCTCCCTCCCCTCAGGGGCCTCAGGGACATGCCGGCCGCTTCCGGGAGTGGCGCGGAGCCAGGGCAGCCACAGAGCCTGCCTTAGCCCTGCTGTGCTGCCAGACTTTTAGCGGCTTAAAATCTCCCGGTTTGGCTTCAGTAGCTTCCGGGAGATAAGAGTCCGATTCCAGGAGACTCCTGGCCAAACTAGGAGGGTTTCAACCCTACAAGATCCCCTGGATAAAATAATCCCCTTTGGCACTGGGGGGGTCTTTGGTAGGGCATTTCCAAGTATGAGAGGGACCAGCCAGGGGCCAGAGCAAGTGCTGAGGCACAAAGCTCCAAAGGTTGCTCGGTGGGCCCCACAGTCTCTTCTAGGGTGGGGTGGTAAGCCCTGTCTCTGTTGGATCAATAGAGGAGTTACACCATGACAATTCTTTCCGGTTTTAGTACAAAGTGGAGGGGTCGGGGATGGGGGGTGACCTTGTCCTTTGCTTTCACTCAGCAGAATAAGAGGGTACAATCTAGAGATGTCGGACATTCACCAACCCCATTTGAAGCAGACATACCACTCAAATGAATTTGCTGTTTTGTGATATGCATAGCAAAGCCAGTGCATTGCAGTAGAGATTTCAGTCCCCTGTGCCACAATGAGGGCTGTTCAAAAATTTTCCCTTGTAACTGTTGATGGAAGATTGGGAGGTTGACTAATAAAAAATTTACACAAAAAGAGATTCCCCCCCCCTCAAAAATAGAATCCCTGAAAACCAAAATATTTAATTTGAAAACCAAAGTATTTTGATTTGTATATCCTTCTGCAGTGCATTGTGGGAGCTAGAGTTCTGTTGCCTCATGTCCTTGTTCCCCTTTATGGAAGCCGGGTCTATAGGAGCATGAGGCACCCAACTACAACTCGCATGAGGCCCTGTGGCAGCATTTTAGAATCTAAATATTACAGGTTTCACCCACAATATTTTGTTGTTTGAATTTTCCCTGAAAACTGGAATTTCCCACGCAAAATTCAGACACAAGGATTCTCTCCCCTCCTCCCCTTCATTGGGGTGGGGGGGAGTCCTGTTTTCTGACCCACTCTAGTTACAGCTACCATAGCAAACTCTGTCTTTTAAGCCCTTTTAGGCAGTATGCTAACAAACAGTATCCACGCAAACTGAGAATGTGTCCTGTGTATAATAAAAAGTGTTAGGCCATCTTAATAGAGGTGTTGCTATTGCTTCATCTCTCCTTAATACTTTGCACTTAAACAAGGCCTCCAGGCAAAGTTTCCATATTCAGAAGGCAACAGCTTTATCGGGAATGGAGGCATTTTGGGGAAATGTCAACATGAATATTACAGCAGCTTTGCTCTTTGTATCGTCCCCTAAATTGTCAGAGAAATTGTTGGAGATAATGTGCAATTAATCTGTATCTAAAGTTTGTGAAATAATTTAGAGTTGTTTCCAGAGAGATCCTCCTAGGCACTACAGTTCCAAACTGTTTATTCTCTCCTTTCTCTGCTGCACTTTAAAATTGCATCTACATTTTATTTGACTGTTATTCTGGGGGAAAATACTGGCTGATGATTTAGAGGAGGTCATTCTCTCTGTTCCCTTTTGAAATGGCAGATAACACAGGGATGCATGAGACATGCTGTGTACTGGCAGTGGGCACACAGGAGGCTGGAGTTGCTACTCTGCAGTGGTACGGAGGTAGAAGCTATAGGCACCAAAGGGTAAGCCTGGGACCTTCAGATGCCTAAGGGGATTAGGCCCTCACTCCCATTGAATTAAGTGGCATCTGGGTGCCTAACTCCCTTGGGCTATGTTAAAAATCCCAGCCCCTGACTTGAAGAGAGCAGGTACTGTCACAGGAGCATAACATAATGCCTGCCCTGACCATTTCTCTTCACAAATAATATTGGGCCAATTCCCCAGCTGGTATAAATTGGCCCTGCTCTGCTGACTTCCACCAGTGGGAGTTGTGTGAATGCCTCATGCCCTCATCTGCCAGCTAGGCATCTCCTGGGCCACGCTGAGTGCAAACCCTGGGTCAGCTTCTCACCACGTCACAATATGTGTAAAATCAATGATTATAGAGTAAGGTGAGTGGGAAGAGCAAGGCCTGGAGGGAGTTATCTCCTGACACAACATGTGAATTGAGTCCATTGTCTCTCTGCCTCATCAAGTGTACAATTTTAGAGAGGCTTTTTCCAGCTATCTTAGGCCAGCACGGCATGTGTCAAGGTGACCCTCTTCACAGATCCCTGCTTATTAGAGAGCTCCTTTGGTCTCTGCTGGTACCTCCTTGGCAGAAGTCTCTGCTCTCCTCTTCCTGCACTGGATGGGGAGGCAAGGAGAGCAGTCTTTAAGGAGAGGATGTAGCTTGTATGAAACACTACTCAAAGAGCCTGCTGCCCTTTTTATAGGGACTGGCCTGTCCTCTTTTGCATTTGTGACTGACCCCACTTGGGTCCCCAGCAGGGTTTGAACCCATGAGACCTGTAGAGCTAAATCCATGAATTTCTAATGTTTGTGCTAAAGAGCTAAGTCCCTTAGCTGGCAGCTGTAGCAAACTCATGTCCCTTGTATGGGGAGCAGAAACTCAAGGGGAACAGAGACCCACATTCCTCCAGCATGGGTTACATCAGTGCCTATTGTGGTGTGGGCACTAATAATTAATAAATCATACCTAGTCCTTATCTAGCACTTTTCATCCATAGATCCCAAAGCACTTTACACAGAAGGTTGGTACCATTATCCCCATGTTACAGATGGGAAAACTGAGACATGGAGTGGTGATGTGACTTGCCCAAGGTCTCCCTACAGCAATACAAATAATAATGACTAATCTGTCCATCTCTCTAACCATCTCCATGCCAACCCCCCTGCCTCTTGTTGTGGGGGAGATGGAACTCCTTATTACAATATAAATAGGCTTGGAAGGATCAGATTTTTACTGATAAATGTCAATTTCACTGTGCACCGAAACCTACGAAATTTTTTTTCCATCACAGCTGATTGTGATGGATTGCCAGCAGATCGAGGAACATGATCGTTCCCCTTTATTCGACATTGGTGAGGCCTCATCTGGAATACTGTGTTCAGTTTTGGGCCCCACACTACAAGAAGGATGTGGAAAAATTGGAAAGAGTCCAGCGGAGGGCAACAAAAATGATTAGGGGGCTGGAGCACATGACTTATGAGGAGAGGCTGAGGGAACTGGGATTGTTTAGTCTCCAGAAGAGAAGAATGAGGGGGGATTTGATAGCTGCTTTCAACTACCTGAGGGGGGGTTCCAAAGAGGATGGAGCTCGGCTGTTCTCAGTGGTGGCAGATGACAGAACAAGGAGCAATGGTCTCAAGTTGCAGTGGGGGAGGTCTAGGTTGGATATTAGGAAAAACTTTTTCACTAGGAGGGTGGTGAAGCACTGTAATGCGTTACCTAGGGAGGTGGTGGAGTCTCCTTCTTTGGAGGTTTTTAAGGCCCGGCTTGACAAAGCCCTGGCTGGGATGATTTAGTTGGGAATTGGTCCTGCTTTGAGCAGGGGGTTGGACTATATGACCTCCTGAGGTCCCTTCCAACCCTGATATCTATGATTCTATGATTGAAATTTCCAGCTAGGCAAAAAATGCTGTTCGAGAACTTACTGGAGTTTGATTTAAGTTTTACTTTCTCAACATCACATCACAATACACACTTGGTTTTTTAACAGTTATCAAACGTTAACTTTTAAAATCTGAAAATCTACTGTTGTTAAATAATTATTGTCTGACCCACCCATAAATTCCTGCACATGTGAAAATGTAAATCAATATCATTTTTTAAGCATTTTATTTTGTCTGTCCAAATTGCTAATAATAATAATAAAACTCTAATTCTGCCAAGCCTAAATATAAATCACAAAGGGATGAGTGAAATGGGTCTGTTTGTGGCAGAGGGCAACAGAACTCCCAAGTCCCAGAGTAAATTGGGTCCTAGCCTGCAGCTGTCAGTGCATAGGGAACGCCAAAGGGAACTGCCATTGTGCTGTCCTAGGCAACAGATGTGAGAACATATACATTTTCTCTGTCAATGCATATCTCTTTTGGGCACTCGTTCTTTACAGCACAGAGACCTGGCTTCTCCTGCCACTTCTATTCTTGTAAGGGATGTCTTCATTTAGCAATACATAATATTTTTCATTCTATTTATTATTTATTCACTCTTTAATATTTAAACGTGTTAAATCTTTAAATCAAAAGGTTTGTAAGGATGGGCTCTAGTGTCCCAGAGTTAGCATCAATAAAACACAACATAGCCACAGGCTGTGAGGTGAGCGTGCACAAGAGTCAGTGGGTTAACCCCTTCATTGCTGCAGGGGCAGGCCTGGGCCCCGGCGTATTCTCGAATGAATGAAGCGTTAGGGCCCTGTTCTAGCAAGTCCCTACTGGCGAGGCAGCTGAAAGGGAAAGCACAAAGTGCTGAATACCTGGCAGGGAGATCAGGATGTGGTTAAGTGAAGTAAGTTTAAATGTGAGAGACGAGTTTATAGTGAATCTGGCTACTGTATATTAGGGTTTAGTTCAGTTTAGCAATAATATATCTGCCCGAGGTAGGGTTGCCAGGTGTTCAGCTTTGGACCGGAACGCCAGGTCAAAAAGGGACCCTGGTGGCTCTGTTCAGCACCGCTGACCAGGCCATTAAAAGTCCGGTCAGTGGCGCAGTGGGGCCAAGGCAGGGTCCCTGCCTGCTGTGGCTCTGCGTGGCTCCCAGAAGCAGTGACATGTCCCCCCTCCAGTTCCAACACATAGGGGCAGCTAGGGGGCTCCGCACGCTGCCTCTGTCCCAAGCACCGCCCCTGCAGCTCCCGTTGGCTGGGAAATGCAACCAATGGGAGCTGTGGGAGCGGCGCCTGCACATGGGGCCACCTGGCCATGCCTCCATGTAGGAGCTGGAGGGAGGGACATGCAGCTGTTTCCAGGAGTTGCTTCAGGTAAGTGCTGTTCAGAGCCTGCACCCCTCAGCCCCAGCCCAGAGCCCCCTTCTGCACCCCAAATCCCTCATCCCTGGCCCCAGCCCAGAACCCACAACCCCAGCCCAGAGCCCATACCTCCTCCCACACCCCAACCCCCTCCCTCAGCCCAGAGCCCTCTCCCATACTCCAAACCCCTCGGCTCCACCCCTGAGCCTGGAGCCCCCTCCCTCACCCTGAACGCCTCATTTCTGGCCTCACCCCTTAGCCCTCACCCCCTCCCGCACCCCAACCCCCTGAGCCAGCCCGGTGAAAATGAGTGAGTGAGGGTGGGGAGAGAGAGTGACGGGGGAGGGGGGGAAAGGGTGTTTGGTTTTGTGTGAGTAGAAAGTTGGCAACCCTAGCCCGAGGTCATACTGGTGGTGCAGTGCTAGGCAACCCCAAAGCAACCTAGAAGATGTATGCTTGGCTGTCGGGCCAGGTGCTCACCCTCCAGCATGTGAATGCATCCCACTCACTGGGCCCTTGTCTTCCTCAGCCAACCAGGAGAGCAGGCCTCACCTCTTCACCGGAGTAAGGCCTTCCTGACTCTGAGGTCCAGGGTAGAACACAGCCCCTGTTCTGCAGACACTGCCCCCTGCCAACAACTGGGAGGTGAAGCGAAGGGGATGGTGGACCCTTGGCTCTCCCCTCTGCAGCACTTGCTAGCAGGAGCAGCTGGCCAGGTGGTGTTGGGGAGAGAGCGAGGTGAGCATGGTTAAACTGTAAACTTTCAAAGGCTGTAGTAATTTAGTTCCCTCAGGGAAGGCATTGGGACTCAGAGGGGCGTCTCTGAGGCACAGGGGCTACCCAGGGTTACTCCTGGGTTGGTGCAGCTGCTCCGGGCTGCACCTAAGGGTGCAATCCAGCCCTTAAGCAGCAGCATGAGTGGTTGTAATAAACAGTCTCAAATGTGCTGGGGGAAATGAAGGCTTCTGGTCAGAGGATCCCTGGCCAGAAGAGCCCAGCATTGTCAACCTCCTGCAATTTTATTGCGAGTCTTGCAAACTTTGGTGTTTTCTTAGAGTCACGGGAATCAGCTGTCATTTCTTTTTTAAATGTACATTTCTAGCCCTCCTGGATGCATGGAAATGCTGGAAGACGTGACCCACGAAGATGCAAAAGACAGAAGGCTAATAAAAAGCTTCCCATATGCATTATTTTTAAAATATCATCATTTTAAAACCAATTTCTTGACTTTTTTGGGATGGTTCACTCATGATTTCCGACTGCCTGGGGTCAGCAATACAGAACATCTGTCCTCAGTTTTTCATGACTTGTGCAGGCTGCTTCTGTGTCCCCCAAAGGCCGGGACTGAATGTATTTCTCAATGGAGTTGATCTGAATCTTTGCTAGTGGTTTGTTTTAATTGTGCTCTTTTAGTTTTAATTGTGCTCTTTCTAGTATTTTAGGTATTCTCCATTTAAAATACACCCATGCTAACCCAGCACATATGAGGGGAGGGATTGTACAGTGGTTAGAGCACTAGTTGGCAGTCCAGGTTTAATTCACTGATCCATTACAGGGTTTCTGTGTGACCATGGACAATCATTTAGGGTGGAACTGAGGTATAATTTCCTGCTTGGGTAGATGTACATGCATTAGGTGTGATCAAGGCAGAATGTTAAAAATAGCTGTGTAGCTGGGGGCAGCAGGAGGGGCAGCTGCCCCAAGTGTGAACCTAGAGTTTCGGATGGGATTGTACGTGGGGCAGTCAGCCCATCCCACTGCTTGCATTGCTGTCACTACACGGCTATACTTAGTGCACCAGCTCAATCAGAGCTAGCGTGGGTATATCTACTTGATCTGGAGATTACATCTTCAGCTCCCCAGTGTAGTCTCTCTGTGCTTCAGTTTCCCATCTGTAAATTAGGGATAATAGGACTGCAATGTTTCATGGGGAGGAATTCGTAGATTCATCGATTTTGTGAGGCTCATTGCATTAAAGGCTATGAAGTGCTCTGATACTGCAGTGACTCATATATGTGTCGTCAGATGTTTGGCTGCGCGTGTGTGAGTGGTGTTCTCTCTGCGTGCTGTACTGACTCTGGCCAGATTGCCCCTACAGCAGGCGCTGATCAAACTGGCCAATAAATCCACAGACCTGGTTTTCAGTGAAGGAACTCAGTCAAGTTTATTTTTGACGAAGCCCAGTACTAACGCCCTGGCTCAATGGTTACAGGTACACTAATACATGTATGTTCATGACAATACATGACTGGCTCCATTACTAGTGGGACTTTCCACTATCCTCTCGGCCAGACCCTGACCCCTCCCTTAGAGATACCTCTTTATACCCCAATACAAACAAGTTACATATTATCCCTCTGACGTGGTTAGGTGCCACCCTCTGATATGGCTAGCTACCATGAGGGTTGCCAATTTTGATTGGATGTATTCTTGGAGATTTCATCACATGACATAATCTTTAATTAAAAATTAATCTTTTATTCCTGGAGACTCCAGGCCAATCCTGGCGGGTTGGCAACCCCAGTTACCACCCATCACCTTTTGCATGTTGGTTCGATCAAAATGTCTTTGCTTTATGTCAGCAAACTTTGACCACTACTTTAGCCCAGGCCTCAGACCTGGCCTCTGATACAAGGACTTATGTTTCAGGCCATCTTCCTACCATAATATGTCCTGTAGACAGTATGTCAGGCCATTCCAGTTTGGGAGACTGTGCATCCTGGATATGGAGGATCCATTTCTTTGGAGTGTGCGAGGGTGGGTGGGAGTTGGTGAGTCTGGAATTGCTGCTTGAACTCAGGAAAAGGCCTTCTACCAAAAATACAAAGGCTCTGCTTTTCCTGCTGCCTTTTTTCCCATTTAAAATAATTAAATTAGAGGTTATGGGGGGAAAAGAGCTAATGAGGGGGAATGTCAGACAGCCCTCCCTGGGCGGGCTCTTTGCTACCGTTCTCTCTGCACACAATGCATCTTGAAAAATCACCCTTTTTTGTTTTATTTATGAATAAATAATTGCCTTTGTGGAGAATCAATCAATTAGCTCTCACTGAGCTGACACTTTAAGTGAGCTTGTTACTTTCCCTTTATCCAGCTCTGATTGATGCTTGGCAGAGTTTGCAACTACAGTCTGCACTTCCCTCCCCACCCCACCATTCTTCTCCTTAGCTCCTGGCTATAGTCTTTATTTTCGTTTAATTCTCTCCCCTGAGCCAGGGTCCAGGCCTCACATGTAAAGGATGTTTGTAAGCATCAGCCAGGGGCTGGACAGTAATTCCGTGGGGTGGAGAGCAGATAAAATCCACTTTTAGGGCCATGAAAAATATTTGCAACATTATTTGGAACCCTTGCTATGTGAGATTGTCATATTTTATTTCACATGAATGAACACAATCCCATTTTGAGCAAAAAAAACCCATGGCATTTTGTTGGTTCTGGCTCAAAACCGGAACTGTTTGTAAGTGAGAAGGGGAACCCACTTCGTTCTGAAGTGAAAGTATACATTTTTTGCAAATTTCAGACTTCCAGATTTCATGTGGATGACGTTCCCATTTGAATTTTTAGGAGTGCTGATGCAAAACAGTTGGGCCACTTTGCCAAAAAGGTGACACAGCTTGACACAGCTGATCTGTAAAATGATCCAGAGGGGAACTGTAAATATGTGGGTTTGAACATTTTGTTATCACTGGAACACCACCACCTTCCTTCCTTCCTTCCTTCTTTATGAACTCAAAGGTTTGGTATATACTGGAAAAGATATCCTTTGCAACTATGCCAACTAAGGGGGTAATTTCTTACTAATGTTATATATATCGCAGTATACCTTATTTCATTTCCCAAACCAGAGGAAGCTGCCTCAAAGACCTTCCAGTGTACATTTGGGCATGTTAACACTAGAAAGTTTGGTTGCTTTAACTATACCAGTACAATTGTGTCTACACTATGGTTTTTTACTAGTTAAAGCAACCACATTTTCTAGTATTGACAATTCCAAAGGTAGACTGGTAGGTCTTTGAGGTAGAACGTTGAGGTCTTGGTATGTCTTGTGCCTAGTGTGATGGAGCCTTGGTCCTGAGTGGGACATTTAGATCCTGCTGTAAATATAATTAATTAATAATGTTCAGTGAGGTTTATCCAGCTCAACCCCAGTGGGAAGTTTGCGGAAACCAGTCTATTTAACATCCTGCTCTTCCAAAAAGTGTCAGTGGATTTTTAACAACAAGGGGTCAGAACCTCGGTTCTACATCTCAGCTGGAAGCTGGCACCCCCAGCAACATCATGTCTGCATGTGCCGTGAATCATAGCATTTAAGATCAGAAGAGACCACCAGATCATCTGGTCTGACCTCCTCTATCTCACAGGCCACTCATACCAGCATCTGCATACTAAACCCAACAACTGAAATGAAACCAAAATATTACAGCCCCTAGGGGACTAGACTGTTATGTGCCAAGACGGAGACTAGGCGGGACTGAGGCTAACAAGTGCCGAAGGCTCACATAATGGCAGGCAAATGATTAAATGAGAGAGACCTTGATAGTCCTGGCAAATGACCTGCACTTAGATGCTGCAGAGAAAGGCGCCCCACTCCCCAAGGTCCCTGCGAGTCTGACCTGGGGAAAAATTCCTTCCTGACCCCACATGTAACCATTAGTTAGACCCTGAGCATGTCAGCAAGAACCAGCCAGCAAAGCACCTCAGAGATAGAGAGAGAGAGAGAGAAAGAAACGCTCAGTGCCATGTCAGAGCCCTGCCTCATCCCATCCTATGTCCCGTCTTTAGCTGTGACCATCCCAGATGCTTTAGAAGAAGGAGATAAAAAACCCCACCCCAGAATACATTGTGTGGGGGGAATGCCTTCCTGATCCCTTGCAGGACCCACCCAGGAAAAAGAGAGAAGGTTAGCCAATAGTCTGGTGGTTAGGCCACTCCTCTGAGTCATAGGCAACCTGGGTTCAAGTCCTTATTCCAAATTATTACCCACTGGGTAATTGGCTTTTCTTGTTTTGACCATAAATTCTATCCTGACTTGAGAACCCTGGATTGACCTACAAGAAAACATAAAATCGTCACTGATAAAATTTGCAGATGACACAACAATTGAGATAAAAAGTAATGAGGAGGACAGCTCATTGATACAGAGCGATCTGGATTGCTTGGTAAGCTAGGCAAAAGCAAACAATATGTCTTCTAATATAGCTAAATTTAAATGTGTACATCTAGGAACAAAGAATGTAGGACATACTTATGAGTGGAGAACTTTATCCTGGGAAGCAGTGGCTCTTAAAAAGATTTGGAAGTCATAGTGGATAATCAGTCAAATATGAGCTCCCTGTGTGACGCTGTGGCCTAAAGGGCTAATGTGATCCTGGGATGCATAAATGGGAATCTCGAGTAGGAGTAGAGAGGCTATTTTACCTCTGTATTTGGCACTGGTGCGACCGCTGCTGGAATAGTGTGTCTAGTTCTGATGTCAACAATTGAAGAAGGATGTTGGTAAATTGGAGAGGGCTCAGAGAAGAGCCCTGAGAATGGTTAAAGGATTAGGAAACCTGCCTTATAGTGATAGACTCAAGGAGCTCAATCTATTTAGTGACACAAAGAGAAGGTTAAGGGATCCCAGTCTATAAGTACTGTGATAGACCCAGGCCAGTTGGGTACAGCAAAGTAGTCCTACTGGTTTCCAGGAGGGGAGGATCCACAGGTCCGGGATACCAAATAATCGCGGGGGACAACTAGTGAGATCACAGGGTTAAACGAAGGGAACCTGATGGGGACACTGAGCAGAGAACCCCGGACAGTGCTCACTGCTCCTCGAAGGTGTCAAGGGATCCAGTGGATGCTGCCCAGCGGACTGAGGAGTGGAAATAGGCCCCACAGTTGCAGGAAACTCCGTCAGCCAACATCCTCTCCCTGGTTTTGTAGATGGCCATTTTGGCCAGGGCTAGGAGGAGGGTGACAAGGAGGTCCCGTGACTTTGTGGGGCCACGGATGGGAAGTGCGTAGATGAACAGGTGAGGGGAAAAGTGCAACCAAAAACATAATATGTCCAAGAGGAGCCAGAATAGGGGCTGCAACCTGGTGCACTACAGGTATATATGCATCAGGCTCTCCCTCACGCTGCAAAAGGGGAGAGTGAACCAGGCCAAGTACACACCCGTGCTCACAGCTCCGTGAAGGATCCCCTAGTTGACATCCCCGGTGGGCCTTGGGACCAGGGTGGAATATAGGCTGGCCTACTGGGGATCCTCACCCTCCAGAGGTGGCAGAAGGTCCCGCCACTTTGTGTCAGGGTGGGATGTGAGGGTGAGGACATGAAGGGTGTGGAGCATGAACATGTACAAATGTTTTCGTGGCGCAGTCTGGAACCAGACCAGCTGCAATTCGTGCAGCCGGCTCACGGTAAAAGGGTGGGGTGGCCTGGTAGGTCCACGGGGCAGGGGCCCGATGAAAAGATCAGGAGGGCCTGGGGTGGAGGGTGGATGGGGTGTGTCCTCTCGCAGGACCCAGTTGAGGAAGACCCAAGCAGTGGGCGGTAAAGCGGCTCTCACCTCCTGAAGTACGCGCTGGGGAGTACAAGGGCTGGAGAGCCCCATGCGCAGAGCGAGTGTCAGGGGATACAGCCAGTCTCCCCGGTCGTAGTCCAGGAGGTCTCTGACTCTGGTGACTTCTGCCAGGACCAACCTCTGGTGCACCGAGGGGGACTCCGCCACCTGCACACGGAGCTGGGGGTTGTGTAGCAGGGGCTCCGCGAGGAGATCCGCCCCCTTGGTGGTCACCACAGACCTGGTGGCCGAAACCAGTTTCCAGGTCCGGAGGAGGTCCTGGTAGAAGACCGGCAGCCTGGAGAGGTCTCACAGAAGATGGAGATAAAGGAGCTGCCAGTCGTATCGGAGCCATTCCGAGGCAGCGGAGGAAGGTGTGCACCAGTACGCTCCATGCGGACTACCTGCACCATAAAGGAGCCTCTGCAGGGCCTGGAGGCGGAAGACTTGGACCTGAGTGCGCAGGCACTTCAGGCCCTGTCCTCCCTCCTCCAGGGGTAGGTAGAGGACCCCTGCAGAGACCCAGTGCAGTCCTGGCCAAAAGGACTCCAGAACCGACTTCCGGAGGTTGACCAGGAAATCCGGAGCTGGGACCAGGGTGTTGAGCCGGTGCCAGAGCATGGACAGGACTACCTGATTGAGCACCAGTGCCCTCCCTCAGAGGGAGAGGCACCGGAGTAGTCCTGTCCATCTCCGGAGCCGCTCTACCACCCTGTCCTCTAAACCTTGTCAGTTCTCCGGCGGAGACGGATGCGTGGCAGAAAGGTAAATGCCAAGATAGAGCAGCGGACCTGCGCTCCACTGGATGGCCTGAAGCGCGGGTGGGAGGGAGCTCGCCTGCCACCTGTCCCTGTCCACCAGGCCAGAGCTCTTGACCCAGTTGACCTGGGCGGAGGAGGCCGCCGAGTAGATGGCCTGGCAAGCCTCCACCCGCACCAAGTCGCCCAGGTCATGGACCATGAGGAGCACGTCGTCAGCATGCGCCGACAGGACCAGCCACAGCTCCGGTTCCTGCAGCACCAACCCCATCAGCCTGCGGTGGAGGAGACAGAGGAAGTGCTCAATCACCAGAGCGTACAGCTGGCCCGAGAGGGGGCACCCCAGCCTTATTCCCCACCTGAAGCTGACCGGCTCGGTTAGGGTCCAGTTGAGCCTGACCAGACACTCCATGGAGGCGTACAGCACCTGGAGAAAACCCACAAACTGGGGTCCGAAGCCGAACGCTCGCAGAGTGCCCAGGAGATACCCGTGGTCCATCCTGCCAAACGCCTTCTCCAGGTCCAGGGACAGAAGGGCGAATGACAGACCATCCCTACACCCGAGCTCCAAGAGATCCCGGATCAAATAGAGATTCTCAAAGATGGTACGGCCTGGGACGGTGTAGGTTTGGTCGGGGTGGACCACGTCCGCCAGCACGGACCCCAGCTGTAGCGAGATGGCCTTTGCTACAACTTTATAGTCCATGCTGAGGAGCAAGACGGGCCACCAATTCCGAAGGTCGTAGGGGTCTCCTTTCTTCAAAAGCAAGGCGAGCACTGCTCGCCTGCATGACAGAGGGAGGATCCTGCTCCCCAAGGACTCGGCCCAGATGGTGACCAGGTCCGGGTTGAGGATGTCCCAGAACACCCGGTAGAATGCCACGGTCAGCCTGACCATGCCCAGAAATTTATTGGTGGGCATGCGGTGGAGGGCTTCCGAAAACTCGGCCAGAGTGAGAGGCAGCTCTAGCCGGTCTCTGTCACCCTTGCTGACCCTCGGGAGTCCGTCCCAGAGCACTTTGCAAGCGTCAGGGTTGGTCGGATCTGGGGAGAAAAGGCCTGCTTAGAAGTCCCTGGCCCTCCCGCATATCTCCACCGGATCCGTGAGGGAGGTACCGTCCTCTGCCAGGACGAAGGTGACGTGCTTCTTGGCCCCCCTCTTTTTCTCCAGGGTGTAGAAGAAGCGGGAGCCATGATCCATCTCCCGAAGGAGGTGGATGCAGGATCGAACAAAGGCACCCCGGGCCCGATGGTCCTCGAGGACCCGGAGCTCCTCCTGCTTCTCCCGGCATGCTCCACAGAGGGATGGATCCTTGGTGCTGGCAGCCAGACGCCTCTCCAGCTCTAAGACCTCCCGTTCCAACTGCTCTATCGTTGCATCCCTCCGTCGGCTGGCGCCCCGGGTGTAGTCGCGGAAGAAGTGCCGGGCGCACTCCTTCCCCACGTCCCACCACCGCCACGCTGAGGGAAAGGCGCGCCTCTGTCCTCGCCAGGCCAGCCAGAACTCCTGGAAGGATGCAACGAAGCCCACATCCTCCAACAAGCTGTTATTAAAGTGCCAATAGGCCGGCCCTGGCCTCTCTGCACAGAGAAAGGCCATCACAGTTGCTAGGTGGTGGTCTGAGAAGGGGGCCGGCCAGATGCTGGAGGAGTGGGCCCATGAAAGATGACAGTGTGAGAAATAAATGCGGTCCAACCAGGAGTGGCACGACCGATGGGCCTCCACGTGGACAAAGGTGAACGTCGAGATGTCATCTGGGTGGTGGTCGCACCAGACGTCCACCAGGGAGTGATGGTTGACAATCTCCCGGAGGACGTCCACAGTGGCTGGGCACTGCTCGGTCCCCAAATGGTCCCGCTCCTCGAGGGTGGTATTAAAGTCCCCGCCCAGGACTAGGCACTCGCGAGGATCCAAGGAGCCGAGGAAAGCGGACGCCTGCTGATAGAAACACAGCTGCTTTGGGCCCGATGTTGGGGCATAAACATTGACAAGGTTGACCACTAGCCCCTATGCGGACCCGGAGGTGCAGCAGGCAGAGCTGGAGAGCGAGCTGCACCTTGTTCCGGGACCCATGGGCGTCCTGGAGAAACTCTCGCAGCTCCTCTCGCAGCCTATAGGGGGCGGACTCACAGGCCCCTGGCTGTCCTCTAGTGGGGCCCCTGTCAAAGCCCCGTGGCCTATCAAGACGGGCAGACAGGGGGCAGACCGCCGGCATGGCGCCTGATGTGCCGGCGCCATGCGGCCTGCCTTAGACCCTGGCTCAGTGGGGGTCGGCGGAGGGAAAATAGTAGCCCCTAGGGAGGCGGGACAGGGGAACATGAAGGCCACTCCCTGGGGGTCATCCTCCTGGAAGGGGAAAGAGACGGCCCCAGGGGCAGCAAGAGCAGCACGGGAGGTGGAGGGGAGGGGGCTGGGGTCGGCATCAGGGGAAGGGCAGGGGTCAGGAGCAGGGTTGGGGAGAGGGGTAGATTTGGGACTGGGGGATGGCACTTCTCGGTCAGGCTCAGGGCTCCGTGGAGTGGGAAGGGGGCCCTCGATGATACCGGGCTCACGCTCCAAGGCTGGTATTGTGGCTCGCCGCCCTGCCCCCGGGGCTCCGGCCGCCCTCCCCCCCGGCGCCCTGCCCCCGCCCTCCCCCCGGGGCTCCGGCCGCCCCCCCCCCACGAGGGGGGGGGGGCGGCCGGAGGCTTTTTTGCCTGGGGCGGCAAAAAAGCCAGAGCCGGCCCTGGGTGGCAAGGGGGCAGGAAGGGTTCCATCGGGGGGTCCCCCAGGGAGGGTCTCTGGAGGAAGGGCAGTGCTACCCTCCATTGCTGCCACGTCATCCCCAGCCGGCTCTAGCAGATAGGATACACCCAGGGGCAAGGCAGAAGGCTCGGTGTCAGTGGCCCCCTTCCTGGTCTTTCGGGGGGCCTCTGCATCAGATGGAAGGAGTAGTGCTCGAGCCTTCCGCTTGCCCCACTTCCCCTGTACTTGGACCCAGCCCTCCATGGCATCATCTGTGGGCTGGTAGACAGGGGTCGGGCTGGGGTGCAGGGGTGGTGGCACTGGAGCTCGGGGAGCTAGTGGTGGGGCAGCATGGGGGAGGGAAGATTCACCTGGGGAGGAGGAGGGGCGGCTCCAGGTGCCGGGAAGCCAGGGGCGCCAGTGATAATGGGGCCAGCACCCTGCCAGGGCTCGGGGGTCCCGGATGCTCCTCCGTGCCGGGCCAAGGGGCAGTCCCTCCGGACGTGCCCCATCGCCTGGCAGAGGTAGCACCGGGCTTCCCCTGTAGAGTAATGCACCCGGTAACGGGCCCCCTGGTAGGGGACTAGAAAGGATCCCTCGAGTGCCTCTCCGTCACATGCCGTGGGCAGCAGTTGAAGCTGCACCTACTGGCAGAATGAGAGGATGTGACGGAGGGCAGTGTCTTTGCAGCCCAGCGAGAGAGGGCTGACAACAGAGATTGGTTTCCCCAGGGCAGAGAGGGTGGGTAACAGGGCGGCATTAGGGAGGAACGGAGGTCAGGACCAACCGGACGCCCAGGTCCTCCAGCGGCTCCAGGGGGATGAACACCCCCCCCCCCACCACCGCCAGGCCCTTCTCCACCTCCTCCTGGGCGGCGGCCTCTGATGCCAGGAAGAAGACTACCTTCCTGAACATTTTGGAGGCTGCCACGATAGCCGTGGGCCCCACCACCCTCGCCAACGCCACACGTAGGTCTCCACGAGGGGCGAGGCGGGCACCAGGAGGCAATGGACACCGTGCTTCCTGGTCAAGGTGGGGAAGGGGCCCCGGCCGCCAGAAATGGTAGCAGAGGCGGTGGCTGGGAGAGATGACGTAGTATCCCCAGGGGGCGGCGGCTCCCCCACAGTGCTGGTGGAGGGGGCAACAGGGAGGGATGCCGCGGCCAGTGGCGGGGCCGCGACAGAGGGGGCAGCCTCTACCATGGAGGGCTTAGCCTTTTTGGTGGGGCCCTTACCCTTCTTTTTGCCTTGGCCTTTCCCGCGAGCTGGGGGGGGTCTTCCCAAGAATCGGAGGGGCGAAGGACGTGGCAGCAGTGGAGTTCACCCCATTGTCCACCACTGCCGGTGCCCCAGCGGGGGCGTTAGCAGGTGGATTGGCGACGGCGGTTGAGGTGGAAGCCACAGGGGATGGGGGGGCAAGTGGAGGAGAGGCAGTGGGGGCTGCCCGAGGGGTTCCACCGGCATTGTCCCCCGCCATAATGAGCAGGGAAGGAGGATAGACACCGGGGGGGAGGAGGGGAAATGGGGAACAGGTCGAACACTGCACCCTGCTAGGAGGGTTATCAAGGACTTGGGGAGGGGGTGTTCAGTCACTGACACAGGATGGGATTCCGGCTCCTCTAGCTGCACTACGGGAGGGGGATTATAATAGCATCGGGGGGGTGCAGTGAGGCAGGGGTTCAAACTGAATCAGGGGAGGGGCACAAGCGCATGGGAGGGGGCATGGGTGCACAGAGGAAAGGGCCAGTCAGGGCAGGGGGACCGCGGTGGGGGCAGGTGGGATGACGACCAGGCTGGAGGTAGGACAGGGAAACCAAGGGGCTAGCTTCAGAGGCTGGGGCAAACAAAACTGCAGAGGGAAAAGGGCGGGGCAGGAAAACAAACTGAAGCTGCTGAGGGACTGGGGCAAAGTGGCGGGGGGGGAGGAGAAGCAAAGGGCTGAAAGGGGAAAGGGGGGGTGCGGCGCAGAGGGGGGGGGGGGGTGTACGAGGGGGGGGGCATGTGTGCTCACATGCGCTTGCAAAAAGTCAATGTTTGCTGCCTGCTGCTTCAGGTCCAAATGGTGGAAACAGGGCATGGCAAGCCAAGCAAGCAGCCGAGTCCTTGAGGCAGGAGCTGAGGCAGTTGGTAAGTGTCCTCTGGGGGTGGTGGAGGGGGCAGCTATGGTGGTGGGGGGGGCTAAGAGGGTGGTGTTCACAGCAGCAGTAGCAATGGCTGGGGTCCCTCACTCCTCTCCTCTGGGGAGTGGGCCAGCAGCAGGAACAGCAACAACTGTCCAGCAGCCAGATAGCAGAGAAGGGGGGGAGGGTGTCTGGCCCAGCCAGGGGAGTAGCTGGAGGAGAAGCAGCAACAGCAGCAACAAAGGCCCAGGGCCTAGCAGCAGCCCCAGCAGGGACAGCAGCAGCAGCCTCCCATCTCCCTCCAGGCCAGAGCGCTATAGGAGAGGAGTCGAGGGCCAAGCTACTGGCCGCTGTTGAAGCAGCTGGGTTCTGGTCCCTGACTGACCAGAGCAGGAACTGCTCCAGGCTAGGGTGGACATTTGACTCCAATTAGTCTGCAAAGAGTCAGTTGAAGCCGTTAGGCTAATGAGAATACCTGACTCCAATTAACCTGCAAAGAGTCAGGTGAGGCCGTTAAGCTAATATGAACACCTGACTCTAATTAAGGCCCCTCTGATACTATAAAAGGGCTCACTCCGATCAGGCCAAAGAGAGCTAGGGAGCCAGAGGAAAGGAAGTGTGGCTGGGTAATGAAGACACTCTCCAGCCACTGGAAAGGGAGCCCTACGGTAAGGGTGAAGAAGGTGTTAAGAGAGAGAAGCAGGAGAGCTGTGGGTAGGTGGCCCAGGGAAGTGTAGCAGCTCTGGCAGTGAAAGGTTGGCTGCCAACAGCTGCTGCCATTAGGGTCCCTGGGCCGGAACCCGGAGTAGAGGGCGGGCCTGAGTTTCCCCCTGAACCCACCACTACAGAAACACCTCCTGGGAGGGGAAGACAGGCCCCTGTCAGGACAGGAGACTAAACTGTTCTTGAATGAGCCCGTAGGGACAACAGAAACTCTGGGAGCTCTCTCACCAACCTCCTTGCTGGCTTATGATGAAAAGGGCTCAGTAGACTGTACCCTGGCCCTAGAGAGAGAAGGGCTATGTGGAGAGTCGCAGTGAGCCTCTGAGGCTCGCATAAACTGCCTGGAAGTGCGGGACCCACAGGGACAAGGTCGGAGCTCTGCCACAACACCTATATGGGGAACAAATATTTAGTAATGGGCTCTTCAGCCTAGCAGAGAAAGGTAGAACATGAACCAATAGCTGGAAGTTGAAGCTAGACAAATTTAGACTGAGAATAAGGTATAATTTATTAACAGTGAGTGTAATTAACCATTGGAAAAAATTACCAAGGGTCATAGTGGAGTCTCCATCACTGACCATTTTAAAATCAGGATTGGATGTTTTTCTGAAATATTTTTGGCCTGCATTACACAGAGGTCAGACTAGATGATCACAGTGGTCCCTTCTGGCCTTGAAGTCTATGATGAATTGGCATTTTCTGATGAAAAAATATTTTGTCGAAAAATTCCCAACCAGTTCTACTCACAACCGAGGCAGTATGGTCCACACAGTGCAATGCGACCCAGGCAGCAGGGTGCTGATATACTGACTGGAGGCACACTCACCCCTCACAACAGCAGAGGGAGGAAGGTCTGCTCTGCTGGATTCACGACAGAATGACTTGTCGTGGCAGCTGTAAGTCAGGGCCTGGTGTACATAAAGTTGGGGTTCAGAAGCCATGGTGGACTTGACTTCAATGGGAGCTGCTGGTGGGTGAGCAGCTGGAAATTAGGCTGCTTATTATACACCCAAATATGGATTTAGGAATTTTTAAAATTGTGGCTGCTATTAAGAATAATAATTTTATATTTATACAATTAATAATAATAATAATAATAATCACACACCACAAACTAGAACTCCTAGCGGTCATTAGGAAAGTTGTAGATTTGATTCTGGCCAGGGCTACTTTGACAAAGGTTCTGCTTGCTCAGATTAGAGGAGAGCAAAATCCAAACCCTAACATCTAAGACCCTTGCACATTCCTTCGAGTGAGATGTTTGCTCCTGATCCCTGAACCTGCCCTTCAGTTTTGGATCCAGGTCCAAGTACATTCTGTAACCCTATCTTGAGAATATTGTAAGGCTTTTCATGGTGTTATGTTAAAAGTAGAAACATTCATTATGACTTTATTTTTTATGGACTCCTGGTGATTTAGGATTAAGTCCTGGGTTTTCCTTTCAGAGTATAACTACTATCTGATGTCATAAATGTACGTGTCACCATATGCCTGCAAAACCCATTCAAATTCCAGTTTTTGAATGGTCAGCGTATGTTTTCACACAAAACAGAAGGCAGCTCCATCTCTACTGAGGATGTGAGCTGAAACGACATACACAAATGAAGAAGATGTTATGGGCTGAGCTGGAATATTTGTGAGTGAACTCTGAACTAGGGGAGGAAGTTAGAGATAATAATAACTAAGTAACTGGCTTCATAGGTATCCAGGATGAGGATCCTAGAAAACTCCCTCTGAAACTGATCTGATATCCTAAATCATTGCTTTGAAAGATGGAAAGGCCTCTTGCCAGGACCCTGGGTTTGGGATCATGTGACTGAAGGGAGGATGCCCATTTTCAGGTAACTATGATCAAGCCCAAAAAGGAAGCAGCATCATTGTTAGAAAACAACAGTGGGATAATGATTTCACACTCAGGCGAGTCCTCTTAGAGAAAAATCTTCCATTGTAAAATATGATTATGCAGAAAAATAAGATTGATTTAGCTCAGTGGCTTGCTAAGAGTTAATCAATAAAATAACAGTTATCTCCTTATTACAAGGAAAAAGCTGATTAGAAACTTGATTAATGAGGTAATTTTTCATGGCCATAATTAAAACACTACATGGCTTCTCGTATAATTGATATTTAATGCTTTCATGGAAAGCTACTCGTCTATAGGAAATTGATTTTTTTTCAATTATTCACCTGTAGGTTGACTGAGTTTCAGATGCCAAGAGGTTCATCTTGCAATTAAAGAGAGAGGAGGCAGAGGGAATAGGTAAGAGAGAGATAGTGATCAAAGCATGGACTGCTTGTTACCAAGGAAGTCTCTTAAGAAGATCAATCTATTAGTTGTATCCAGGAGATAGTTAAGGAATGGCTTGAACATGGCTCATAAATAGGGAGAAGATTTCTGATAGGAGGGGGCTCTTTAATCTAGCACTATGGTTTTCCACTGGGGGCCCATGGACTATGTCTAAGTGGTCCGCAAAAGGTTGCCGCTACCATAGAACAGTGATTTTCACCCAGTGTTCCACAATATCTAAGATTTCCAGAGGTGTCTACACCTCCATTCGAAATTTTTTTAGGGGTTGCAAATGAAAAAAGGTTGAAAACCACTGATCTAGTAGATAAAGGCATGACAAAGATCCAATGGCTGGAAGGGGAAGTTAAGCAATTTCAAACTGGAAATAACGTGCATATCAGGGTGGCTGAAGCACATTTCCACTTGGTTGGGGATGCTGGATTTCTTCCCTGTATCCGTCTGTACGTCACCCTCATAAAGTGTGGTGGTGTGGGGTACATGGGGGTGAAATGAATGTCACGCTCCACAGCTCAGTGAATCTGATACCGATCAAAATTGTCACTTTTACATTATTAAAATATATTGCTCTTTGGCAAGCAAGAAGTGGTGCAGTCACAGAGGAGCAAAAGGTGTTACATTGTTTTTATGGAGTGTCTATTGAATGTACGTTTGCTCTGCCTCCCTGAAGAATTAGAAAAGCCTATGCACAATGTCCTAAAAACTCCCAAACACAAATACATCTGCATGCTAATAGCTGAAACACAAATAAAATTAGAAGCGATACCCACGGGTGCTGGAGAAAGGCTGCTGGGAACATAGGGCTGAGGCCATCCAGTTCCAAATAAACAACATCCGTGTGGTCTCACTAGTGTGCCAGTAGGACAGCAGCAGCATAAGACATATTTTTGAGCGGCGGCTGCTGCTAATGCTTCAGATGCATTTGTTAAATGTTTAGGAATCTGTATTAATCTGGGGGCAGCTGCATTGCCCCTTGCACAGTCATTACAACTGGGTCACATTTGTAGTGTGGCAAGTTTTCCTGCTAAAAAATACTTTAATCAAACCCCCAGATTTTGGTGGGAAAATGTCAATTCTGGTGAAGAATTTGTTTTTCCAGCAGGAAAAGTCAACATGAAATTGTGAAGGAGTGTACTAGCCCTTTAACGGACAGGCTGGTGCCCATGGCTGGGACAACTTGGGATGTGATCAAAGAGGCCCTGCCCTCCCCTAGGGCTGAGCTACATAAACAGGAAGAGGAATCTGAGCTAGAGAGGGGAGTAGAAGCTGTGCAGGCTGCAGTGGATGGTGGTGGTGGTCTCTTTCACTATATGTCTGCACTACAGTGGAAACCCAGGCTCAAACTCAGGCTTGCACCCAAACCCCTCTTCCATCTACACTCCCAAGTCCTGCTGGGACTTGGGCCCAAACTCCATCATTTTGCAATTTGGGCCTGGGCCCCCCAGACTTGGACAATGAAAGTCTGCCACTACTATCCCACAATCCCACAATGGGCTGGTATTCTTGGTCCTCTCTATCCCAAGAGTATCCAATCGATTCCCAGGAAATGGAAGCAAGCTCCTCCTTGTTCAAGTACAGCAGCTTGGCATTGGATCCTTCCATTTTATTCTGGGTGCTGAGCTGCAAACGCAGTGAACCTTCTCTTGCATTTCTCTGGATGGCCACTGGCCAGTGGTAGTCTGTTGCCATGAGTGCTGCTTCCTGGTCTCAGAAGCACAGCCAGATTTTGATAAATCTGTTTTTTGAGGTGAGCAAAAAGTTCAATTTCAGTAAGAGAACCAGGAATGACCACACATATCAGAAGATAGCAAAGAAACTGGCAGCACTGTGGATTCACCGGACTGGTGACCAGGGCAGGGAGTGGATTAAGTGGCTCAGGACTGACAACTGGGAAGCCAGAGATGAGAACCGCATCTCTGGGAACTTACTGTCATGCTGCCCTGGAACGAGGAGTTTAAATGGGTGCTGTGTACTGCACCAAGCGTGGAGCCACTAGCGCTTCACAGTGGCCTGCTCAGCTGGAATGGTGACCTCCTGACCCCTGAATCTGGTGTAGGACTGCAGGGGAGCCAGTAGATGCCAGGTCAAGCTAGTAAAATGACGGTGGTGCTGCAACTGCTCCCCTGGGAGGCTTTGCCACCGGAACAGGTGCAGCACATCCTGGGTCCTTGGTCAGGGAAGCTTTTTTGATGCCGTCTCCCTCTTCCCCCCCCGTCCCCCCGTCCCCCAAAGAGCAGCCTGCCACAGAACTGGCAGCAGAAACAAGAGACAGAACTTGCCCTGGATCCTAGTATGTTTCTGGCTTCATGTTTGTTTTAATTAATATAGGAACGGGAGGGATTATGAGCCAATACAAAAGTTATGAGCTGCGGGCAGCAGTGAGTACCCACTAATGGCAGATCACACACCAGCACCTCAGCGTCCCCCAGTCCTTTCCGCTCCAGCACACACACACCCCGTGGAATTCAAAATGGAGACCAGGAAGCACAAACAGTGAAACCAGCATTTGAAAATGAAGTTTTACTAGAATCCTTCACGTTCCTGCTAAGATGTGCCAGGGTGTTAAAAATAAGAACGTTGTATTTCCCTATTGGTATGCTGCTCCACACCAATCCAACAGAGCAACAAGCTGCCTGTAAGCGGTGAACTGTCCGGGGAGGAAGGTTGAAATGTAGTCCATTTACAAATGTAGTCCATGGATAACAAAATCATTTGTCCGAAATACAGCTTGGGGTTTGTATGCAGTCCAGAAATGTGCCGAGAGTGGTGGTGTGGCTGTGGAATACTTTGCGAATCTGTATCAGCATGTGTGTATTTGCATGCAGTTGTAAAAGGCTGGATCGGAATCTGTGGGGAGGCAGTAATCCATGCAGACACTAACTGAGCACTCTGTTGATTTTCCCCCCCCTCCCCCCCCCCGTGAATTTGGTCCCAATCCCATGTGCTGATAGCTACAAATTTTTCACATAGCACGAACCCTGGCTAGGTAGTCACACTCTTCCTCTTAATGTATTTTCCAGGGCCACCTTGGTAGCTGATTAACCCACTTCACTTGCAGATGTGCTGTTCAGTCACCATAACTTTGAATACTTCAGTGGCACACATGGCTGGCTTGCCACCAGAAGCTTGGAATTAAAATTGCTTTGCCATTCAGAAACTACAAGAATTTTTATGTCCTCCAAGATGTGGAGTGCCTGCAATGACAGAGAATGCATATGTAGTACACTGCAGCCACCTCCCTTCCCCCAAAGCCCAAGGTGGGCTGCAATTTTTAAACAAAATTGTGATTTTTAACTTACCACTCTCCCTGCACTCTTTTCACTGCAATTAATTGTGAATCTGCCATTGCCCAGCATTTCAGCAAGTAGCCTACTTGTAGGGCAACAGGGCATGGCTATTGCAAGTTTCAGTAGCAGTCCTTTCTGCCACACTGTATTGTATGCGCAACTAAGATTGATAAACGCTGTTGCTGTTTTAAGTTCAATGCAAAGACTAAGTTACAGCAGTTTCTGCCTAGTCTGAAGCCAGCTTGTTCTTTGGGGACCAGTTCCTCCAGCAATGGTTTCATTCTGCAAAGTAGAAGGCACTCCAATAGCTTATGGCAGCCTCTAGGAAGCACTGTAGGTTGATAGGTTTTCACGTTGGTTGCCTCTTTTCCTGGTTTGAGATTAGCTGTAGTTTTTGCTGCTTTCCGTTCTTTCGGTATTCTCCCTGAGGAAGTGATGTTGCTAAAAAAGCAGCTAGACATTTTCTTTGTCTTTGGCCCAAATGCTTTAGGAAATCAGGGACTACACCATCAAGACCTGCTGCTTTTCCAGGTTGTATTTGGGTGATGCCTGTGTCCATCTAATCCACTGAGTAGGTACAGAAAATTGGGGAAATGGTTGGCATAGTTTTAGGGCATTATAGAGTTCTTTATGGACTTTGCACCTGCTACTTTGTTGACTGGGAGTTTTGAGTTGGCAATTAGTTGCCTGGCTATGGCATCTGGGCACACCTGCAAATGCAGGCCGCAGGCGCTGCTCCACCAAGGGCACAGAGGAGACGTCAGGCCTTTCAGCTTGCTTTGTGAAATTAAGGGCCTCCACAGTGTCACATCATCTTTGCTTTTTTGCCAAGTCCACTGAATGGAGCAAGGCTTTTGCTGTATCCAGTTGTACATTTGCCTTATACTGCTGAAGGAGTTCTTCGCTCTCTAGTGTCCAGCAGGGGGTGAAAGCCTTTCAGTATCCCCTGGGAATATTGGTTTTGGCAGCTGTTGTTAGGAGGCTAATGAAGCGATGATATTTGGCAGGGGTCAGAGGGATCCACTTCATAGATTTCTCTGTCTGTGGTATATTTCGGCCATACTGTTTCCCAAAAGTTCCACTGAGGCTTTCGGGTAGAGTGGAATGGCGGGAAGATCATAGAATCATAGAATGTTAGGGTTGGTAGAGACCTCAGGAGGTCATCTAGTCCAACGCCCTGCTCAAAGCAGGACCAACCCCAACTAAATCATCCCAGCTAGGGCTTTGTCAATCCGGGCCTTAAAAACCTCTAAGGATGGAGATTCCACCACCTCCCTAGGTAACCCATTCAAGTGCTTCACCACCCTCCTAGTGAAATAGTGTTTCCTTATATCCAACCTAGATCTCCCCCGCTACAACTTGAGACCATTGCTCCTTGTTCTGTCATCTGCCACCACTGAGAACAGCCTAGCTCCATCCTCTTTGGAACCCCCCTTCAGGTAGTTGAAGGCTGCTATCAAATCCCCCCTCACTCTTCTCTTCTGCAGACTAAATAACCCGTTCCCTCAGCCTCTCCTCATAAGTCATATGCCCCAGCCCCCTAATCATTTTCATTGCCCTCCGCTGGACTCTCTCCAATTTGTCCACATCCCTTCTGTAGTGGGGGGGGGGATCAAAACTGGCCACAATACTCAAGGTGTGGCCTCACCAGTGTCGAATAGATGCCATATTCACTCCTCAGATGGAAAGTGGGGGAATCCCTGAACTGCTACTGTGGTGTGGTGCAAACTGTTGGACACATCACAGACGATCGCCCAATCTATGCTCATCCTAGGGGTGTTGCATCCTTTCACATGGCTACACCCTCTGCTCTGCACTGGATAAGAGACCTTCAGATCCAACTGTAGTCACACCATTGCTTTCACCATTTCCCTATTCTGCCATATGGAAGACAAATCCTGCAATTAACCTGGTTGTGTCCATGGAACTTCTGGGATCTGTAGCTTTTCTCACACAATATATGGAAGTTCAGTTTTACAAAGTATCATTTTTTTTGTCCTTGAGATTCCACTAGGATTTTTTTTGTGCTCACGCATTGAACCATTTATGAGTCACTGAGACAATCCCATTCTATTTTATGGCTGCTTGCAGGCACCTCTCCAGAGATGATCTGTGCCTGACAATAGTGGGGAGGCAGAGTGAGGGCAGCTGGCTTCAGCAGTCTTACTGAGCATGCTCAGTCCATGTGAGCATGCTCAGTACAAGCCAAGCAGCAAATCTGGGGGGGCATGTGACCCATATATGCCCCCCATGCATCGCCTCTGCCTCTAACTTTGCTGGCCGTTGTTGCTCACGCACACCCTAGCAGAAGTCTTCATAATTTTACAGACTGGTCCAAGAGGAAGGGTTTCCATGGTGAACTTTTGGCTGATGTTCTGGGTAGGTGCAACAAGCAGGTGCAATACCAAAGAGAGAAGGATTCATAACAAGTGCAGAAGCAAGCAGAAAGGCCCGGGTGGGCTGCAGTGCTTGAGGCCAGAATTGCAGCGTGGGAGCAGACACTTG
Source organism: Terrapene triunguis (assembly GCF_002925995.2). Taxonomy (NCBI): domain Eukaryota; kingdom Metazoa; phylum Chordata; order Testudines; family Emydidae; genus Terrapene; species Terrapene triunguis. The sequence continues at coordinate 2,597,511 of NW_020665188.1, read as the reverse complement.
CATTGCAGTTCCTGGAACAGGAATATCTAGTGAGGGAGGAGGAAAGAGCCTGGCAGAAGGACCTCCTTGAGTGGCTACTTTCGCTAATAGCCACAAGAGTGCAGGTTCCTGTTGTGCCTGCACCATTGCCCGAGTCCCCTCTATGGTACCATGTGCTGCAGACCAGGAACACTTTGGACGACTCCATATTTGGGTGGCTCATGGCACCGGGATTAACTGCAGCTGGACAAGGCAAATCTACCCCAGTGCACTTCCATCCCACCCTGACCCCTTCCCCTGGCATACTTCCCCACTTTGTTGATCCCTTCCCCACTGCATGCACCCATATCTCTGTGTAGACCCTTTCCCCTTTGCAGTCCATTTCCCCACTCCACACTCATGCAGTGGTGACAAGTGCATGCTAAATTCACACAAGAAAGAGAAAGGAGAATGTGCCGGGGAGACGCAAAATTAGGGGATTTTTATTTTATTTTATTGATAGCAGTGTTTGCACTGTTCAGTGTTTGGTTTATGCACTTAGTTTTATTACTGGTTGTGATGCTGATGTATTCTTGCTTCCATATTCTAATGGCAGCTGGCCTCCCTGACAATGCTTTAATATTATTATTTTTGCAATGCAAATAAAAGCTTTTGTTTTATTAAGAAAGTTTGTTGACATCCCTGCATCACATCTTATAATGTGTGTTTTGAATAATAAAGATAAACACAGGTTAAGGCACAAAATGCGAAGTGTGTCCAAACACAATTTCTCAAATACATCTGTGTACATCAGTCAATATTGTAAATGCAGTCTCCCCACCTCCCACCCATTACATTAACACTCATATCATCCATAATAAAATTCATGACGATTGATACCTGCCATTGTATATAGTGACAGTACCCCTGCCCCATTTCATTGCATGATGTGATAGTACCTCGTTTACTGTAAACCTCGTTTGCTGTACAAAAACACTCCAAGCAGTTTTGGGTTCAGTGTACTGATTCTGCAATCCTTTACCATCAGAAGTCCATTTGGGGCAAATGGCTCAGCTTTGTCTTCACAAAGACCACGAAGAGTACAGCAAGCCACCATAATCTGGACAACACTGATGACTTGGGAATCCAAACAGGTCTGTTGACAGCGCCAGAAGGATTTCAATCTGCCAAACGCACATTCAGCCACCATTCGACACCTGCTGAGAGTGTAATTAAACCTTCTTTTGCCATGCCCACTGAGATCAGGATACGGTTTCATAAGCCAAGGCAAAAGGCGTATGCAGGATCCCCCAGGATAACAGAGGGGAGAGTGACTCCAGTGTCATTTGGTGGGAATAGTGTTCCAGCCTGTCCATGAAGGTAGATTCCCAACTGGCCGAAAAACCTTGCATCATGAACCTTTCCAATGCAGCCCACGTTAGCATCCATAAATCAGCATCTGTGGTCCACAAGGGGCTGCATAATAATGGAGCAGTGCCCTTTGTGGTTTACATACTCATTTGCTCCCTGAGGAGGACAAACTAGGGGCACACGAGTCCCATCAATGGCCCTGGCACAATATGGAAACTCTATTCTCTCAAACCCAGCAATGACTTCAGGAATATCGTTTATTCCCACCACCTTTGGGTAAATCACACGCCTATCACCTGAGAAACCTCCGCCACCACTTTACCATAGTTGACTTTCCAACACCAAACTGGTTAGCAATGGACCTTTAGTAGTCTGGGGTAGCCAGTTTCAAAATAGTTATAGCAACCCAGTTCTGGATGGATACGGCTACCCTCATGCATGTATCATGACACTGGAGGGTCAGGCCAACTGCTCACAAAGCTCCAGAAATGTAGCTTTCTTCATGTGAAATTTCTGGACCCACTGCAGATATCCCAGGTCCCCATGATGATGTGATTCCACCAGTCTGTGCCTGTGTCTGTGCTCTAGAATTGCTGATCTATGTAGGCGGTATTGGCAGCTATACCAAGAGTCATAAGCAACATCACCCAGTTTGAGTCTTTTATATCTGTATCGTTGTCATCCTCCTCTTCCTACTCAGTCACTATTGAAAGCCCAAGCAAGAGAAGTTCTACAAATGGTGACTCCTCTATGTTGCTGATTCCTGTTGCTGGTGGTGTGCAGGCCCAAATGATGGCTCAGCAGGATTTGTTGGCAGGCTGGGACAACTCCCTGTGACGTGTAGAATGGAAGGCAAGTTTTCCCACACAAAGGGCTGGAAGGGAGCTAGGAAATCTGGGATATGGTTGGGTTGGACAGGTTTGCAAACTGTATTGTGGACACTGGGGCCCCAGTGTGGGGCCTGGGCTCAGACATTCTTAACCTAAGGTCACCAATGAGCATGGACGCTCAAGCCTTGGGCTTTCAAACTCGAGTCCCATTAAACTTGCACTTACACTGTAGTGTAGACATACCCTCCGGCTCCCGGAGAGCTCATCAGAGTAAGCAGCCTGGAATGTGTGCTGCTAGGAAGGAGCAGTTCTTAAGGGGAGAGCTACAATTGGCAGGCCTCCAGGAAGGCCTGGTCCCAGCACAGGATTCCCCAAACAGTGGCAGGAAGCCTGGCTGGCCAGGAACTATGTACTGCCCTGGAGAAGAATTGCCAGTGACAGATCTCTGAGGACTATTGGTGCTGGGGAAAACTTCTCTCCAGACTCCAAGGAAGGCACCCAAGTTAAAAGAACCCTATTGGTAAAGGATCTGGATGGAGGGGAGCAGTGGAAGCATGTGGGAACAGATGAACTAAGACTGACTCTGTCTCCCAGCTCAGACATTGGGGTAAGGGCTTGCTTTAGTCCCATTGGGTCTTTGATTAATAAACTAGACCCCTTAGAAGGAATGGTGGGTTCCCTACATAAAGCCTTGTTGAAATTGTTGATGGTAAATTAGGAAAATTGAGGGAAAGAGCCCCCTACAGTGCCACACCTGGACATAGGTGGTGCTACTGGACAAGCAAAGCCTGCTGCAGCAATTTTTCATTTTGAATTGACATTTAGAAATGTAATGACTGTTTTCATTTCGTTGTGACTTAAAACACAAAACAACATTTGATTTTGAAATGTTGATTCATTGCTCTGATTTTTCCTTCCAGCTGAAAAGGTTGGAATATTTCATTGCATCACTTCCAGTCTGAAACTCTTCAGATTTTTTATTCCATGAAATTTTTTTGATATTTTGACTTTTTATTTCAGTTCAGAATAGAAACTAATTGCAAAGTGCCAGAATTTCCCGAGGAACAAAAATTCACTTTTCCAAACAGGTTACTAGGCTGCTGTAAATGTACACAGATGGCACAGGGCATTCAGCACCAGGCGCCTAAGGTCAGAATCAGGTCAGAATTACAGTTTGGAGAGAATGCAAATATTGATAAATCAAGTTTTTACATGAATGTAACAAGGTACCGTGCATGAACTGTGCTTGGGCAACATAGTTGTGAAAGGCTGATTTTACTGGTGTTTTGTAGCCAAGAGTCCACTTTCATATTACAAGCTTGCGCCTTGACTAATCATATTAGTGTAGTTGACAGATATGTAGTAGTTTTTAATTACATTTGTGCCGTTTATTAGTGTTAGAGGAATTACAGTATTAGTAGCTGTGACATTCATATTTTGAAAGATTAGGGGGTTTACATAGTTCTATTAAAATGGGTCAGACACTCTCAGTGAGACTTCTGCAAAATTCAGCAAATGTTTTCTAAAGTAGTTTAGCAAGAATTCAAGAAAACAAAAGCCAGAAAGCTCACCACAGTTGTGTATAAAGGTGTAATTTATAAATACATCACACTCATGGGAATTTACATGCTACTGTTGCATTAGAACCTGCATTTGACTAGCATATAAACGCCTTTTCTCTGGTGCTAACTCTCAGAAAGTGTGTATCCCTATTTTGGATGCTATTGATTTGATCCATACCCTTTTGAAGTAAGTTAGAAAGACTCTGTCACATCCCGGGATAAGATTCAGACCAGTGAGAGGTTGTGTCGCCACTTGCCCCATAATCCTGGGTGCTTTACCATACTTTGCTGTTGTAGCGCCCAACCTGGGCTGCTCACAAACAGCCAAACAACATGCAGGTCCCACCCTGAGTGTCGGTGTATAGCTTCAGCCCTGATCTGGCAGCTCCAAAGTCAGCCGCTTGTCAGCAACACACCAGTCACACTCTGGCTTTCACTGGCCTTGGTTACTACACGTAGAGTGATCCCAGCACACTCCCAGTCCCAAATTTCCCCCAAAATGTGTGTCCTGCCCTGTCCAGCCCACTCCTGGGCAGTTCAGGTATTAGAGGTCTGTTGCCCCTGTAAGGGGTCAATATGCAACAGTTTGATACTTTAACTGGAGTTACCCAAACAGTTCAGTTTAAACACAACACTGGATTAGTTTTGATTAAAAAATAAAATAAGTTTATTTAACTACAAAGAGAGAGATTTTAAGTGAGTACAAGTATTAAAGTCAGAAATGGTTACAAGAGAAATAAAGATAACACGCTTTCTAGTAGCTAAAACGAAATAAGCTAGACTTGGTTCAAGGTAAAATCCTCATCACAGGTTCCCAGCAACATTGCTGACCAAACTCTCGGATCAGGGTCCTCCCCCCAAATCAATGGGTTGCTTCCTTTGTCTTCTTACGTGAAAGAGAGAGAGGGAGAGATAGCCTGGGATGTTTTTGCCCCTCACTTTTGCAGTCCAATCACTATTTAAAATGCATTTTTGAGGGTTATCCCTAGATAAAGTTCCTTCAAGCTGTGAGGACATCTCGTGTGAAAGAGGTTCCATGTTGTTGTTTGCTAAAGTGCAGTTCGATCTGTTCCTGCCCCCCTTTGGTGCCAAAGAATGGTCTCTTGCCAGGTGATTGCCCATCAACTTCGATGACACCTGGCTGGAGGCGTCCGCTTGTCCTTTGACTTTGAGAAATCAGTTGACCCATTCCTCAGACTTTTCTGGTAAACAGATTGTAGTCGTAATTTCAACTTATGTTCATAATGCTTAATACGCATTTCGTACATACATTACACAAGAACATTGATGATCAGCATGTTGTTGGTTTTTAAATGATACCTCATGAGGCATATTTTGCACAAAGATTATTACAATAACGTGCAGGGTGTGAATACAGGAGTGCTGTCAGTCACAGACTTCCATTGACTTCATTGGGTATTTTATTCTATATAGGTTCTTATACCACCTTCATCACCATAGCATCTAAACACCTTCTGGTCGTGCATTAAGCAACGTGACTAACCTCTGTCATGAGTCGCTCACGACTTATCCTAACATATTAGTCCATACTTTAGCTAAATTCCAGAGACAATAGTCAGTGCACTGAGGCACATGGAAGGTTTTGTTACCAACAAATACCCTGGTTATGTTGTTTGAGGTGCCAGAATGTTTGCATGTTACCCATCTTTACTCAAAATGATCTAGCACAGGATAGCCTCTCTCTCATTCTGGCAACAAGAGAAAAATTCACACTGATGGTAAGAAAGGGGGGGAGGGGAACCCAGCCAGTTTCATTTTCCAAAGTGCCCATTTCCTAAAACATTCCCAAATTATCATCTCATTATATTTATTCTCTTTCTTGATGTTGTTGTTCTGTTTACCCAACGTCACTCAATGAGCATCTCCAGTCTTTTTCCAGCCAGCCTGCACAATACATTACAATTATATAATTATGCCATTGTAATCAAATAATTAAGATGCACATTAAACATGCATTAGAGCTCACAAAGGAAAGAGAGCTTCAGACATGGGCACTGAATGGGAGGGAGGGAGGGAGGCAGTCCGTGCTGGCTCTAATTGCATCTCGCTTTTTAATGAGTCAAGGACTCCAGGTCTCTGGTCTCAGGTGGCAAAGTGTGGTTGAGTTCAGGCTTCTGTGTTTTAAATAAGCAAAGAGGGTTAGTACGAGGGGCCCCTGTGGACTGGTACAAGAGTGAGCAACCAAACACATAAGTAAAGAGAGAGCAATCACAAAGCACATGGTTTCCAGAATTTTTTGAAAAGTTCGTGAGGAGGGTGTGACGTTTCACTCCACATGTTTATGGAAATATGCTTATGAGCGTAAATATAATGTAACTGGAATATGCTTTATGCAAAAGGTCTCTTGTAAGGTATCATTACAAAGCTTATAAACTACTGAGTGTGTTCATCCTACTTGTATGAATGTATAATTCTTTTATCTGAAGCTAGAAATATGAAGTATTACTCTGAAGTCCTATTGTAACTATGCAAAGTGTGGGCCATTAATAGTGGCTTGGAATCTTGATGGCTCCCATTAACTAGGACAATTGGTTGTGAATGGCTCTATTTACTCGCAAACCTTCCTGGGTAAGTGCAGGCCAGCCCTGAAAGAATGGAGAATGAGGTCTTACAGTGACATGTGACCATGTCACCTGGTACTGGAATCCATCTTAAACCTGGTGCTTTTCCATTTAGAAGGAGGGGTGGGAACCCAGAGAGAAAAAAGATTCTCACCTTGAGCCAAAGCTATAAAAGGGGGTGGAACAGAACAAAGGGGGCTGCAGTCATGAGAAATCTCGTAGTTACCACCTGAGTTAGAACTAACAAGAATTGTACCAGGGGAAAGGATTGGGCCCAGATTAAGAAGGCACCTCGTCTGTGAAAGAAGCTTATTGGAACATCTCTGAGGGCAAGATTTACCTGTATTCAGTTTCTTAAATGCATTAGGCTTAGACTTGCATGTTTTGTTTTATTTTGCTTGGTAACTTACTTTGTTCTGTCTGTTATTACTCAAAACCACTTAAATCCTACTTTTTATTCTTAATAAAATCACTTTTGTTTAATAATTAACCCAGAGTAAGTGATTAATACCTGGGGAGAGGAAACAGCTGTGCATATCTATCAGTGTTATAGAGGGCGGACTATTTATGAGTTTACCCTGTATAAGCTTTATACAGAATAAAATGGATTTATTTGTGGTTTGGATCCCACTGGGAGCTGGGTGTCTGGGTGCTGGAGATAGGTGACTTGCTAAGCAGTTTTTGGTTAAAGTCTGCAGTTTTGGTGGCGTGGACCAGACCTGGCTCAACATTGCAGGGTTCTGGACTCCCAAGCTGGCAGTGGAAAACGGGCTCAGAGGTAGTTCCAGCATGTCAGGTGACAGCCTTAAGGGGGTCTCTGTGACCAAACCCCTCACAGTCTCCTCCGAATTTGTTCACTATAGAGAGCCACACAACTTGGCATGGCTGGCATAGATCCAGAACTGAGATAAATCCTGCACCCAGTGTTACCCGTCACAATTAATGCACTTTAGCTGAGGTCATGTGACCCAAAACAGCAGCAAACTCGGCTTGCTGGGACCAGAATCTGTGGCCAAGACTAATTTAAGGTGAAATTTTCAAAGGAGCCAATAGGAGTTGGGGGTCCAAATCCCATTCAATCCTGGATCCCCTAGGCAAACAAACGTGAAGGAAAAAACGAGGCCAAATGAATTACTTTGATCAGGATTCAGCAACTGTTTGGTTGTGGAACTGGTCTCTTGTAATCTGCCTTAAGTCACAGTCAGAGAGAGGAGAGGCCTGCATGGGAAACCTGGAAACTGCAAGAGAAAAAATTCTAAAAGCTACGTAGAAAAGCACAATTCTCCTTGCAAATGACTTCTGTGTATAAATCAGCCAATAGGATCAGAACTGAGGTGGAGGGCATCAAGCAGAGTTCTAGACTGGGGACAGTAAAGACTGAGGGCCAGATTCTCCATTGGTGTAATTGAGTGTAGCCTCATTCATTTCAGTGGAGGCACAGGAACCTACACCAGCTGAACATCGGGCCAGAGAATCTGCATCTCAAACTCAAATCAGTAAACCTCAAGAGGACATTGCTCAGAAACAGCATAAGTATAAATATATGGAGGACAGAGCAAGAATAAAGCTAAGTGCAAAGAAGTGATAATGCTTTCACACAGAAGTAGATCTTCACAATAGAGGACTTGAAACTTGATTCATAGCTCTCTCCCAAAACTTTTTGCTAATAAACCATCAAGGGCATTGATAATGAGATTCTAAAATTCCCAGACAAAGAAAAGGCCTTAATATTAGCCCGGGAAGTGGACTCAATAAGAAACAAAGTGAAAAGGAGAATGTTCTTCTCTGATGCATGTGTAGCCACTCAGAGAAGAAGAATGCTGTTTATAAAAGGGAAGATTTGAAGGAAAATATAATCTCCTGTAAGAGTCAAAGTCCTTTACAGGAGTCTAATTAAATTCTTCCATAATCTAGAGGAAGCAATGTCATTCCTGGATCTCTTGGAAAATCAACTGCTGTGTGCGCCCAGCAGATGTCTGTGGCAAAGGAAAAGCAGATGAGAGAATCAGAGCTGAACTCTTGAAAGCTGTCATATCTCTTTGCCGTTCCCTTGTGGTGGTTATTTAAAGGGCTGTAAAATGCAAATGTCGATGCCGATACAGATAGTTGCCATATTAAAATGTGTTTTACATGTTTTACTTACACAATAGCCCTGCTTTGCTGGGATGAGAATAAAGTTATGAGAGGGGAATGGGACCAATTAAAAGAAAAATGAGAGAAATAGAGAAAACTTGGATTAGGATGTAAATATACTCTATTTACAGATGTCCCCGCTTTATAGAGCCTTTTTATGCATTCCTCTTCTAGTGGCACCTGGAGGCCCCAGCTGAGATCAGGATCTGATTGTTCTAGATGCTGTACAAACTTATAGCAAGAGACAGTCCCTGCTCCAAATTTCTTGCAGTCTAAATGACCAAGACAGACAAGGTGGGGGAAGGAAGCAGCATCCCAATTTATAGATGATGTGAGTTGGCCATGGTCTCACAGCAGTTCTTTAGTAGAATTGGCAACTGAACCTGCTCCTCTGCAGTCTAACATAGTCCTTTAACCAGACGACCATCTTATTGTGGACTCCATCACTTACCCCCCTCCCATTTTTTTTTTACCTTTTATGAGGGCTCTACCTTCTTTTCCACTGTTGGGTTCACTTCTACTTAATATACCTCTTGTTTGACTTCCTCTCTAACTTCCCTTCCTCTTCTCCTTCTAGCTATAGTTAGTACCTCTATTTTCTCGTCTGCACTCCTCCTTTAATCCCTCCACTTGCCCTGGTGACCCCCATGGATCTCCTGATTTCCCTTGAACCCTTCCTTACTCTTCTCCTTAACCTCTCACTCCCCTCTAGCTCTTTCCCCTCACAATACAAACATGCTTCAGTCTCTCCCATCTGAAAAAAACCCCAAACACCTTCAATCTCACTCACCTGTCCAACTACCTCCCCATCTTCTCTTTCATCTCTAGGTTCTTTACAACTGCTGTCTGGAGTTCCTCTCCTCCAATTGCATCCTACATCCTGCACGTCAAACATAAACCAGTTATTGTCACTTTCAAGGCCCTTCATGGACTATCTCCACCCCACCTATCATCGCTCATTCACTATCAAGAGAACGACTCCCAATTGGTCCATTATGCCTGCCTCCATTGCTCACTTGTTACATTTTCAAACTAGCTCCTTTCTGCTTTCTCCCCTGCTGCCCCTCACACACAGGAAGCACTCCCCAGAAACATATGCAAAGCTACCTCGTTATCCTCTATCAAAACTCTGCTGTGCCATGATGCCTCCAAAAAAACTTGGCAATGGTGAAGATGCTGATGTGCTGAGAGAACAGCCTATCAGGCTGACAAATGTGTCATTGTTTCCTTGTACTCCCCCGTCTTGTCTGTATCCATCTGTTGTCACTTGTTTTATATTTAGATTGTAAATCTTCCTGGGCAGGGACTGTCCTTTTGTTCTATGTTTGCACAGTACCTAGCACAATGGGGTCCTGGTCCATCACTGGAACTCCTTGGCAATGCGGTATATTCTAATATACACTACTGTTTTCACAGGGCATCACCACTTCAAAATGGAAAACATGGTATCTTGAGATCAGGGGTAACTGTGGAGGACAGCACATATGCATGGGAAATGACGGTAAAGATCTGTAAAGAGGGCAACAAAACCCATAATATCCTGGCTTTTCTTCTTAGATTAGAAGGGAGCTCAGTCCCTTTTACTGTATGTGAAGTAAAACTGAAAGGGGCTATTAAGGGTAGAGTTGTTTGAGAAATGTTTGTAGTTCCTATTATAAATTTTGATGAAAACAAAAAAGTTTTCATTGTTTTCACTGAAAATTTTCTTCAAAAGTTGTTTTGGTTTTCATACTTTCCTTTCCCACTCTTCCCCCCCAAAACAACCAAAATCCAATGTTTTTTCAGGTTTTCATTTTTTTTACAGAAACCCCAAAATATTAGTAAAAAATTGTTTTCTCTCAGAAATCTCCATTTTGAGGAAAAAGTAAATTTTTTGTGGTAAAAGCATTTCAACCAAAACTTTCCAGCAGCTCTAGATCAGGGTTCCTACATCTATTCAATCTGATTTACATGGTTTATGTACCAGTGTATAGACATAACTCTGCAAATCCTCCAGAGTAGATACAATGCCTTTTAAATCAAGGAAAGGTGCTAATTCTGTCAGAGGAAGATGGAATTAGATTAGAGGATCCAGTGCTTTTCGTAGCGATTGAACGGGCTATGCACTATTTAAGGCCTGGGGAATGGGCAGCATGGGATGGCCATCCATGGATGATCATATGTGTAATGTCTCTTTAAATCCAGAGCAGCATGGTGGAGGAGGGGACCGGGGAAGGTGCTACAGTGATGCAGGGAGAGAGAGAGAGTACTTTACAAGAAGTGGAAGCCTGGAAGCTTACAAGAAGTGGAAGCTTGGACAAATGACCAGAGAGGAGTATAAAAATATTGCTTAGGCATGCAGGAGTGAAATCAGGAAGGCCAAATCACAAGTGGAGTTGTAGCTAGCAAGGGATGTTAAGAGTAACAAGAAGGGTTTCTACAGGTATGTTAGCAACAAGAGAAAGGTCAGGGAAAGTGTGGGTCCCTTACTGAATGGAGGAGGCAACCTAGTGACAGAAGATATGGAAAAAGCTAATGTACTCAATGCTTTTTTTTTGCCTCTGTCTTCATGAACAAGGTCAGCTCCCAGACTACTGCACTCGGCAGCACAGTATGGGGAGGAGGTGACCAGCCCTCTGTGGAGAAAGAAGTGGTTCAGGTCTATTTAGAAAAGCTGGACAAGCACAAGTCCATGGGGCCAGATGCACTGCATCCAAGGGTGCTAAAGGAGTTAGCGGATGTGATTGCAGAGCCATTGGCCATTATCTTTGAAAACTCATGGCAATTGGGGGAGGTCCCGGATGACTGGAAAAAGGCTAATGTAGTGCCCAACTTTAAAAAAGAGAAAAAGGAGGATCCGGGGAACTACAGGCCAGTCAGCCTCACCTCAGTCCCTGGAAAAATCATGGAGCAGATTCTCAAGGAAACAATTTTGAAGCACTTTGAGGAGAGGAAAGTGATCAGGAACAGTCAGCATGGATTCACCAAGGGCAAGTCATGCCTGACTAACCTAATTGCCGTCTATGATGAGATAACTGGCTCTGTGGATGAGGGGAAAGTAGTGGATGTGTTATTCCTTGATGTTAGCAAAACTTTTGATACGGTCTCCCACAATATACTTGCCAGCAAGTTAAAGAAGTATGGGCTAGATGAATGGACTATAAGGTGGATCGAAAGCTGGCTAGATCATCGGGCTCAACGGGTAGTGATCAATGGCTTCATGTCTAGTTGGCAGCCGGTATCAAGCGGAGTGCCACAAGGGTCGGTTCCAGTTTTGGGCCCCACACTACAAGAAGGGTGTGGAAAAATTCGAAAGAGTCCTGCAGAGGGCAACAAAAATGATTAGGGGGCTGGAGCACATGACTTATGAGGTGAGGCTGAGGGAACTGGGGTTATTTAGTCTGCAGAAGAGAAGAGTGAGGGGGGATTTGATAGCTGCTTTCAACTACCTGAAAGGGGGTTCCAAAGAGGATGGATCTAGACTGTTCTCAGTGGTGGCAGATGACAGAACAAGGAGTAATGGTCTCAAGTTGCAGTGCGGGAGGTTTAGGTTGGATATTAGGAAAAACTTTTTCACTAGGAGAGTGGTGAAGCACTGGACTGGGTTACCTAGGGAGGTGGTGGAATCTCCTTCCTTAGAGGTTTTTAAGGTCAGGCTTGACAAAGCCCTGGCTGGGATGATTTAGTTGGGGATTGGTCCTGCTTTGAGCAGAGGGTTGGACTAGATAACTTCCTGAGGTCCCTTCCAACCCTGATATTCTATGATTCTTTAAAGTAGCTCTGTCCATTTCCCCTTCTAAAGAAGTAGCTCTAAGACTGTTCTGGTCCTCCACTAGCTGCTGCTGCCATCTAATGGCCTGGAGGCCCCATTGCAGCTCCCTCAACAGCCAGGAAGGGCTATGTAGCTTCACACAGCCATGACATCATCACTTTGACTGCAAAGTGGTAAGGCCCATCTCCATTGCATCCATACAACATTAGCCTATTAGCCATGCAAAATATTAGAGCCACCCCCTGAGATATAACCATGATTTTCTGAGCTGGTGACATCTCTTCAAGCCTCTAATAATTTCTGCTGGATTTTTTCCCCCCCTGGACTTTGCTCTATTTCTATTTAGTCCATTTTAAGATTAACTGAACTCAGTACTCAAGGTGAGGTACCAGTAATATGGAGCACGGCACATTTTCAGTATGATTCTCTATACCCTTAATATGCTTTTGTTTGCTTTTCTTCATTAAATTGCTCACACTCATACTTAAGTCTTTTTTCCTGAATTGTTACAGATAGTTTGAGTTGACTGAGAACCTATCAAAGTGTATGAATATTTCAGATTGTTCCTTTTAACTTACAGTGTTGTCAACTCTCACTATTGTATTGCAAATTTTGTGATACTTGCTGTTTATCTTAACCCCACAGCTCCTGGAGTCATGTGATTATTTGAGACTCTTAGCTTCCATTACGATTCTCATGGTTGAGGAGAAGAGACTGAAAATGTGACCTGAGTGTGGCCTACAGACTGAGAAACCAGAAGACCAAAAAGAACCCAAAGTTGTGTATTATTATTATTTTATTTTAAAAATCTCATGAGTTTTTAAGCCTATCTCATGATTTTTTGAGGCCCAACTCATCCTTTTTGAGGGCTTTGGATTGGCAGTACTGAGCATATCATACATTTTTTTATATTGAATTTCATCTGCCATCATGATGCCCCTTCACCAAACTTTGTTAGGTCCTTCTGAAGCTCCAGGGCCAATCGGGAGCGGGGGGGGGGGGGGGGGGGAGAGGCGGAGGGCCATTTAGCCTGGGCCTCAAGCTCAAAGGGGGCCTCAAATTTAGACACTTGTTAATTTTTTAGCATTTGATAAGTTTCGCAAACTTTTTTGTTTTTATGCGCATCCCTGTCGGACCAAAATGTGACACACCCTCTCAGCTTAGAGCTTCAAATTTAAGCAAATAAGAGATGCAATTTGGTAAAAGACATATTTTTTTTGTTAACCGATATAGATTTTGTCATATTAAAGAGTGAAAAATGTTCATAAATATGAATAAAAATATGTCAGTTCTGATGGCACAAGATTAGACCGTGATAAACGTGTCCTCTCAGATCAGCTGATTATATAAACAAACCACTACTAGTAGCTGGTGCTGGATCAAGTGAGTGTTAAAGGTAGAGAATTATTACATTTTAGTGTCTTTATAGTTTTACGTCTAGTTGACTAAGGAATTATATATGTGTGAGAATTCCTCATTATTATCTTATTATATGGTAGCTAAAAGAGGTGACTGGTTGGTTGGTTGGTTGGTTGAGCCCTAGCTTGGTAGCTTGGGCATCATCATAGGCTTTTGTAGTCTATAGGCCCAGATTCAAGTGAAAATTTGTGAGGACAATCTTGTACAGTGAGTTTCATGAGGACACACGTTTGAAATTTTGGGACATTATCTCTCTGTCTGTATCCATGTCTGGGTTTACTATATATATGTCAACACCTTTGTCTTGGGACAAGAGCGTTTGAATGGACTCACCATGCTTAATATCAACTGACATTGCACAAAAGCTAGATTTTTCCTCAATAATTAGTGCATTTGCACAGGAAAAAGGCTAGAAAAGCATTTGTTAAATAAAAAAATATTCAAATTATGTCTCACTCTTTTTTTGGTGCCTTATTTTGTTTTCATGTGTCGTCATTGTTAATTTTTATTATGGCTAGGGGCCTCAAAAGCTGGAAGTGGCCTAGGCCTCTCTGGACCTCTGAGAGGGCCTGTGAAGTTCTAACTAGTCTTAACTAACTTAAATCCACAGATGTTGGGATCTTAATATTAACATTCTCTTCCAGAGAGAAAATGAACAAATATATTAAATAACTCCGGTTCTACTACAAATCCTAGTGCACTTTACTGAGAAAAGTAAGCATCTATTCCTGAAGGATGAAAGAGCAGATATGTGTCAGGAGTTAATCATGTTGCTTAATCCACAGGTGGAAAGTGCACAGGTACTGTGGACATGGAAACTGTATAAAAACCTTATGATGGGGTGTATAACGCACACTGGCACTAAATGGGATTGGGGCAGCTGGAGAGCTCAGTTAGGGCTCCTGGTGGCAACTACAGGGTGTGGTAGGCCTAATTCAAGATGAAACCCAGCTGGGAAGGAGCTGGGGGTTGCTATAAAGGAAAGAAGCATAGATAAGAGGGGAAAGAACAAGGAGTAAGGGGGACGGGGGGTGGGAGTGGGTACTTTGCAGTCCTTCTTTGGGTAGTTGAGAGGCCTGTAAGGAGCAGGAAGACTCTCGCCAGGCTAAGGAAAGATATAAGGGTAGTAGAGGGAAGTGGAAGCCCTCTAGTTGGCCTTTTGGATCCTCCCTTGAGTAGAGAGCTCTGACGAGAGTATTTTTGTATTGCAGAGGTGGCAACGTTAGCTTATTGGCCTATTACCACCATGATATCATGAGAAGATACGAGTCAGGGTCTTCTCTTTCAAGGGCCTGTATAGTGGAATTTTATGCCTCTTGACATTGGCAGATGCTACCAGTGCTTGGCACAAAACTGTGTTTTATTATTGGTTTTGGATGCTGTCTGTCTGTGTTTTGTAGCTCTGTATTATTTTGCTGTTTTTTTAAAATCCCAGACGTTGGTCCCGCTGTGGTACTTACTCTGGCATGTTGTCGCTTTATTGCATATTATTATGGCTTTAGTTTATTTTTTGTTAAAAAGCCCAGAAGCCTTTGGAAATGGGCACTGGCAAACAGAAGAATATTAAGGGCCAGATCTTGATCTGGTGTAAAACAACTTCTCTCTGTTGGCCTCAGTGGGGTGATGCTGATTTACACCAGCTGAAAATCTAACTCATTACTTTTATTCTCTGCTTTTTGTCCCTTTCCTCTGCCTCCATGTCCTTCTAGTTCACTCTTTTCTTATTAACACTTTCTCTCAAATCATCCTCTCTAGCTCCCAGCAGCTACCCAAAGCCAGCAACCTGCCCCCTGGCAGGCAGACATGCTCAGAGTACCAGATTAATGAAACTCTGACAAATATATGGGTAATATATATTTTGCTCTGTTTTAGGAAGTCTGGCCAGGGTCTATGGACAGCATTTTCATGAGAAAGAAGCACAGTTACAGTCTGGGGGGGGGGGGGGGGAGTGTATATCATATTAAAAGGAGCCTTGGAGCTTTACAATATAGAGGAATTACATTTTATGTTGTGCCTTTAATAGCCAACGTGCTGTATCTCAAAGTGCTTTACAAACAAAGCAATGAGTTAGATATTGGTAGCTTAGTGACTGTGTAGGAAAATGTGACAGCCATTGTATGCTTAGCCATATTTCACAGAGCCTTGGAATTAAGCATTTGTTTTTATCGAGGGGATATATTGGTCAGGATATCCGGAATAGCTCCTGGGTGGTTGCTGTGTTGCCATGGGATCTTTAACTTACTCCTTGTCAGTTACTAGAGGTGTGTGATAGGGATGTTGGTCAAATAACTGCACCTTGACGATCATGGGAATTGCCAAACTGCATTGGAACTGAGGTCCATCTAACCCAGTTTCTAGTCCAGGGGTTCTCAAACTGGGGGTCGGGACCCCTCGGGGTTGTGAGGCTCTTACATGGGGGGTTGCGAGCTGTCAGCCTCACTGACAAAGTGTCACCACACTTTGCCTCCAGCATTTATAATGGTGTTAAATATATTAAAAAGTGTTTTTAATTAATAAGGGGGGGGATCTCACTCAGAGGCTTGCTATATGAAAGGGGTCACCAGTACAAAAGTTTGAGAATCACTGATCTAGCTTCTGATGGTGACCAGTATTAGGTGCTACAGAGGAAGGTGCCTCTGCAGTAGCCAGTTATGGGATAAGCTGACCCAAGGAAAGTTTCCTTCTAACCTCCAATAGTTAGGTTGGCTTTTGCGTCCCCTTTCCTAGAGCTTCATTGCAATGATATTTCTGGGTTGGAGCTCAGGTGCTGCAACAGGACTTGAATTCATCAGATATGTCCCCAAGAAACAACTTGGGGAAAAATCAAATGAGTTGATATGGTCCCCAAAAGTGGCATGTCACATGTATCTCTCTTACCCTGCTATTGCATGCAATGAAGAACAGCTGGCTTCCTCTGTGTTCTAAACTTGTATCATGCATGTGCCGAATCATGTTTAGAAAGTTTCCCACAATTTTTAAAATTGTATTAATAATTTTTATTATTATTTTTGGAAAACTGCAGAGAATTTTTTGTAATGGTCCAAATAGCTATCTTAGAAACAGATAATTTATTACAAAAGATTGGCAACCTCACAAATGCTATTAAGTGCATTTTCCTTCATTTGTGTCAAGTTTTTCAGCGGGCATGTTGGTGTTGAGAAAACATTATCATACAAAAATCTTTCTTTGTTATCTAATTGGTGCATTATTCTGTTAAAGGAAAAACAGCTGTTATCTCCTTTATAAAGGTTAATATAATAATAGGCAGATACTGGCTTTTGTTGAGGCGAAAATCAAGATCTATTAACTGGAGATGTAAATGAAGCAAAAGCCAAGTTCAATATTTACCTCCAGGGGAAATAAATGTTAATATTCATTGAAATGAGAAGCCATTGGAAAGTGGTCTCCATTAAAAAATAAGCATTTACCAGCTGCTGTATCTGAGATGCTGGAGAGCATTCCTGTTCTAAACATAGGGAAATGCTACGAAGTCAGACACACCACATTGTGGTTATAGAGATGGTTAAAAAGTGCCAATTTTTTCACAGGATTTTTTTTGAAATATTTTTGTTTTTTTTAAGTTCATGTGAACATTTTTTTCATTCTTTTGAAGAGAAACCAATTTTTTTCATAATTTTTCTAAAAATGAATTGTTTTGGGGAGAAACATATTTTTTTTTGGTTTTCTGGGAATAATTATGAAAACGCAAAAAAAAATTACTGGAAAAAAGTCAGCTTCTGGTTTAAAAAACATTTTTCACTGAAAAAACAATTTAACAAAAAAAAATGTTGACCAGTTCTAGTGGTAACCACTGATAAACACAGGCTCCAAATGGTCACTGGATCAACCCCTGCAGCCAGACCAATGGGTGGGGGCTCTGGAAGAAGAGGTCCTTGTGAGGTGCACCACCCAGGTGTCCCAGGAACCATCCCATTGGGAGTGGGGTGGAATGGGCCCCCTGTGGAATAGGCTGTGGGGCACCTGATCAAGTATGAGTGAGGCTGAGGCTGTTCTCATGGAAGCCTTGGTCTTCATACCCATTCTGGCTCCTCATGTCCCCTCCTAGATCCACCACGACCAGGAGCTCCACTCCCCACAGGCTTCCCCCTGGGCTCCTGGGAGTGGGAGCTGTATAGAAAAGATCATAGAATCATAGAATATCAGGGTTGGAAGGGACCTCAGGAGGTCATCTAGTCCAAACCCCTGCTCAAAGCAGGACCAATTCCCAACTAAATCATACGGCGCCAGGGAATGTTTCCTTTAACTAGGGCTTCAGAGAAGTAATGGTGAGTGTCCGCATGGCTCACAACCTGTACTGCTCCACCCTAACCGCTCGACGGGTTCTGTACTCGGTGAGCGATCCATGAGCAAAGGCTTATCTATGTGAGCTGGTCTCAGGCGTGATAAAGACCATACTGATTGTAATCCATGCAAATATCCCCATTATTTATGTCCAGGAATTTTTTTTATAACAGTTTCCTTTCTATTTAAAGGAGAGAAAAAGGTGAGGGCCAGCAAAACTCTTGCATTCTTCTCTGATGACCCACTTAAGAAATTTACATTTGCATATGCTAATTGATTAGCTCCTCAGAGTTGCAATCTGATTGGCTGACACTGCTCTACCACTCTGTATAGTTGACCTCTCAGGAGATAAGCAATAGAAATGTTTTGACTTCAGAAAATTGTATTGTATGCACATTACTGCAATAGGAAACAACTGATCTCATTGTCTTTGATTGTTATGAGATACATTGCAACACCAAAAATATTGGTGACTTGTGTCGGTGCAAGGTGCGATGGGTGACATTACATCACAAGGTTAGAGGTTATCTCAGGTGTGCAAGAAGATGCACTTGTGCGCACATCCATTTTCTCATTGAGTGCTGGTTGGAAACCTTAAGATGAAAAATGTTATTTCATTGGAGTGATCAATACAAAGGTTATTGCAGCACTCAGCCCGCCCTTTAAAATATTTTACACATAGCTCACCAGTGATGTGGATGATAGAAACCATATTCTAAGTGGGGGGTGGAGTGAGAAAGGAATGGCACTATCTGTTACCTAACCTGAGCAAAGTGACATGAACAAGGATATTATTTTAGAGAGTTTATCTCACTTGTATCTGTGGTGACAAGATCCTTATCAAAACAAGACAGGTGTGCGGGCTGTCTGCTCCTTGTTATCTCAGTGTAGGATGACAGCAAGAGTATCACTGCTAGAAATGTTATCTATCCTTTATTATTTCACTGGTGAGAGACTAACAAGAGCGTTATCAGGGTGTTTGCAATCACGACACGTGTGGCTGAAGTGATAAACGGGAGAACAGCCATCTGATCTCCAAGGATCTGAAGACAATGCAGCCTTGAGCAGAAGGAGATGGATTTTTTTTTTTATTGAAAATGTTTTGGCGGGCTGGGAATGGTGAAACAAGCCCAGGCAATTGTTCAGATTGTAAGCTCAGGAGGAGCGAGAGAGACCAAATGAAAAGGCGATCAGATCAACAGCACTCTCAGCTGAAAAAGAAATTTGTTTCAATAAATCTTTTATGAATTTTTTTCCCTAGCACTCAAAGATGAGATGTAGCAACCTGTTAGTGACTGATGGGCAGGGAGGATTTCTGAGAGTGAGCAAGAACTTAAGGAAGCTGTGCACCACGATTTCTATTAGGGGAGCACAGATATGCACAGGGGTAATTTAGGAGGTGGGTAGGGTTTTATTATTGTCATTATTCCATGTATTACAATAGTGCCCAACGGCTGCAACCAGAAGCAGGGCCCCATTGGGCTAGATGTTTTTCAGACACAGACAGGCCAGGTTCCAACTCCCAAAATCTTAGTCTACGAAAGGTCTAAGGAGAGACTGATGCTAAATTTCAGGATGCAGACTCCCTGTCGCAGAGTACCTGTGTGGAAGAGGTATGGCAGCAGAGCAAGCGTCATTTCATCTAATCAGCATAGTCCCTTTGGAGCTGAGCTTCTTTACACCAGCTCAGCATCTGGACCCAGGGGGTTATTGCTTCTTTCTCCACTGCTTCGTCCCCAACCTCCCCCTCCCAGGGCATCAAACCATCTGCCTGCCACCAGGCCATTCAGCCCCTGAACCATGGTGCTCTGGTCCCAGAATCTGTGGAAAGCCAGATCCATGACACACATGTAGCCCACATCACAAACAGGACAGATTCTGCCATCCTGACTTACTCTGCAATAGCAACCTTGGTCTTCACAGGGCTAGAGGTGTAAGGAGGTGCTACCTTATGCCAGGAGTGATGTCAGGATCTTGCCCTGGGAAAGTAGGCAGCAGTCCCTTCCCTGCAAATCACTTGTGCTGCTCCATGGGCTTCGTCAGCACATGGGGGTTAGATTTCAGGTAGGTAAATGTTGTGTACGGGGCAGGGAATGTTAATGAATCTGGAGCCAGACTGCCTCTGAATGTGTGAGAAACCAGGCAGAGAAAGTGTTAATGAGCTATTCTTATTAGGGAGGGGTTTGGGAGGTGATGGATTTTGGAGGCTGCGTCCCTTACTTGCCCCGCAGAGCAAGCACAGAAAAAGGGGTGTCCCTGCACAGACAGCTGCTGGTCCACTGTTTCTCTTACATACTGGAAGTGCTGTCCACTGGCTGAGTCACTCTGCAGCTGCTCAGTAGCAGCCCTGATGGAGACCCAGGTGCAGGTAATGCACCTTAGAGCTGTACTACCTCCCACCAGAACCCCTGTAGTGGTTGAACCCAACAGTTGGCCATTTGCTAGTTGTAAACCAGCACTAGCTGTATTTTTTTCCCTCCCATAATTATTCCCTAACCACTGCCCATGCCTTTCATTTGCCAAAACTGTCATAAAAACCTCATAATTTCCTTATCCTTGCCCAATTGTACCTACCCTAATCTGCATGAGCTATTTATAAACCCTCCAACAATTTAGAATGGGATTTTCCAAAGTGTTCTGCATTGGCCTAATTCTGCTTACATTAAAGTCAGTGACAAAACTCCCATTAAAGCTCAAAATTCAACTATCTATCCAAAAGCAATCCAGCAGTTTATTGTATCCACTGCAATACAAAGGTATTGGCAAGCAAGCCCAAAGCCAAATCTGACTGATATTAACCACAGAGAACCTTGGCTGTGACACCCAAATTATTGGAGATGGGAGAAATGCAAAAGGCCAGAGTCCACCTATCCAGGGACTAGTTTTCCATGGCCCTACACTTTGTGTTGTCATTTAAAGCAGGTGCAAAGTGGGTGTCTGTAGGCTACCATTGTGATTTGCTATCACTACACATGGCATAGAGCAATGGGGAATCTGGCCCTCTCACTCTTGCTATTTGAGATGTTTTCAATTTTAAGCAAGGCCTGGAGGCAGTTTTCCCTTCCAGTGCTGAGATCTCCTCTTCAGAGGACAATCAAGTGGTCCGTTCACCTGTTTTCACATTGAGGTGTTCAGGGGTGATCAGGAGGTTGGCTCCCCCAACACACTATCCTGCCATCTTCTAGATCTTGCTGATCCGCCCTTTTAAAAGGTAACAGTCACTATGATGCTTATGGCCCCAAATGCAATGCAAGAAGCAATGATCTTCCATCCCAGTAAAGAGGGAGAACCTTCCAGAACAGTAAGCTGTCTGGGAGCAAAGGAATCCTCCCTCTCCCTGCTCACCTCCTGAAAAGGAAATTCTGATGCTGAAGAGGGTGTAGGAATCCACCAGACCTGTTCTCAGCAGACCTATCACAGCAGCCAAGGAATGCTGGGGGAGATAGTGGGAAGGACTAGGGGGCCATGTGGGACAAGAGAGATGGAGGGTCATTACTCACAGTTTGCTTCTGAAAAGGTTTGGGTTTAGTTTGGCTCTAGGACTGGGTGAAGCCTGTTGTGGGGGGAATCGAGGTGTGTGGAGTATCTAGATACTTCTTCACTCCTTACAGATTACTTGAAAATTAACTTTTGTTATCTTTTATGCAGCAATAACCACTTCCAACCTGCCCGATTGACTCCATATTCATCTTGCACAAGGTGTCACCCAACGCAAACTGGCTTCAACCTTCACAGAATTTCTCCTAAATCACTTTCTATTAGCTGTATCCCACTGGTAACCTTCTTCACCTGGGGGACCTAAGCAGCACACGCCTCTGTCCTTTTGATAAGAAGTAATTTATGGTTATAGTGCAAGATGCATCTTTTTTATTTGAACCTGTAGTCCTGGAGGGCCCGTTAGGATCTCCTGGACCATCACATATGACCCAGCACACATTTCTCATCATTCTCCTCTGCCCTTCATTTCTCTCTGTCTCTCACACCTTTAATTGCACTTGTGTTTCTGAAGCATATGGAATTCATTATTCAGCAAACAATGTCCTTTGCAATATCAGCCTTAATTAACTATCCGCTCTGTATTTTCTTTCTCTTATCCTTGCTGAATCTACACGCTCTGAGACAAGCTGACGGCCCCCCATGCACATCAGTGCCAGCCAGCCAGCCAGCCATGACCAGATAAGAAGAAATGGAATTCCTTATCGCTTATAAAAAAAAAAACTGCAAAAGGTCAAGGTTAGTGGGAAGGGAGAAGGCCCTCCAAAACAACAAAAAAAACCTCTTCCAAATCACCATAGCAACCCAATGGAGCATCATGGGATGCCAGGATGAGAGGCCTATTCTGTTCTTGCAGCAATATTTCCACTTCATTAGCCTCTTTATCAAGTATCTCTACACCAGGCTGAGTATATTTTTGTGTCAGAGAGCAGTGCAGATGATTCAAAAGCATGTTGACCTTTTCAGTGGGTCTCGGAGTTTCTTATGGGAGTTGTGGCATTTTCCCCTCTCTTCCCTTCCCCCTCATCTCCTGTTCACATGACCTCACCCGCTCTGGCCTTCTAATCAAGTCCCTGTAGCTGGTGAGCTATGAAGGGTTTTTCCCTTTTTTTAAGACTATGGAGAATCTCCTTCAGAGGCGCTGAGGGTGTCATGACCCCAGCTGTCAGAGCTATGTGTATGTGAGGAAGATTAATGACTCTGCTTATAGAAAATAAAAAAAAATTGAAAAAATAAATACAAATGGAGTGTGGGTGGAGGTTGAAAAGGGACACAGAGTAGCCTCTCTGACTGATTGACTTTGCTCCAACTCCTTTAGAACTGGCTCAGAGATTCTTACAGAAGAACAAGTTAGTCCAAAAAGGCTTTTAGGAGGCCTTATCAAGACAAAAAAATTTAGGATTTAGTCCTTTGATCTTGAGAGCTTGTGTGTGTGCAGGGGAAATAAGCTTTTAAAATTTGGTCCTCGCTCCATGGCTCAGTATCTGAATGTGGTTCTCTCAAACCATTTGGAAAAGTATCTGACATAGAAAAGAGTTTATTTCAATGCAGCATCTGTCATGCCCACGTGTCATGGATTGCTTTCCAAATCAAGGCACCAGCTTTTGGCAGTGAAAATGTAGGAAAATTCACCAGCTGGTACATGTTAAGGAATAGTTTACACATAACTTTGAGTCTTCATGCCAGTTCTTCAGTGGGTGTAAATTGGTGTAGCTCCATTGGAACTATGTTGAATCACACCAGCAGTGGAGCTGGTCTTTGGAGTCTGATTATGTGCAGGTGTATCAACCAGGTCCCTGAGTTTATCACCTACTCTTCTTCCATGAACCAAAGGGCCTTTATTTCCACCTGCACAGCCACTACAAAAGAGGGTTCAGTGCTTCATCTGAACACATATCACATTGTGAAAACCGAGCTGAACCACATACCACAAAAACAGAGGCATGAAACGTGATCATATATTTAAAAGAACTTGAATTAGACTAGGAAAAACGTGACAACCAGTATCCCAGCCCCATCAAAGGAAGCCCTAGATTTGGAATGTTGTGTTATGTTACTAACCACCTATATCTGCGTTCAGGCATGAAAGGAGAGAAAGCAACAGCCAGGTTTTATTCCTTCCTCCACATATGCTGACTTCTCTCAACAAGCACTTCCTGAAAGTCATCTTCTTTACGTTCCTAGACATAATCCTATACATAGCGGACTATCATACTATAAAGCTATACGATAATTAGGAAGCTATCTAGAATAGTGCTCTGTAAAACAAAAAGCCAAGCTGATCTTTTCCCCACCACTCTAGAGAAGAATATATGCTGTCCCTCAAATGGGGATCCTGAAAGCCTTTATCAGAAGGCAGTTCATTTTTCCACACTACTTTATCAAGGCAAAACCAAAAGCTGGCCGTAATCTGATAGAGCAAATCAAGCTTTTAGAACACACCCAACAAAGAAAAGGGAGAAGAGGTTGGATAAACTTTATTAAAACAAACCAAACAAACCGAAGAAAGCTGATGGCAAATTAGTGATGCTCCAAACCTCCAAGGTAGAAAACTCAATGAGATGCAGTACCTCAAAATACGATACCCAAGGGAATTAGGCCAGAAAAGCCCTAGCAGAGGCATTTTAAAATAGACAAACACATGTCCATATCCCAGGGGTGCAGTGTGATGTAGTGGATGTACCACTGAACTGACGCTCTGGAGACATGGGATTTTTTTCCTGGCTCTGCGACTGGCCTGGTGGGGTGACCTTGGGCAAGTCACAGCACTGCCCGTGCCTCAGTTTCCCCATCTATAACATGGGGATAATGATACTGCCTTCCTTCATAAAGCACTTTGAGATCTACAGATGAAAGGAGCTAGATAAGAGCTAGGTACTATTATATTATGCTGTTCTCTACAGCCTTTTTTATCACCATCATCCTTATGGTATCTGAGCTCCCTTCAGTCATGCATTAAGCGATATGACTAACATCTGTCGTGTGGTTTGTTCTTTCTCTCATCCTCTCCCTAATAGGAAAATTGTGTGGGCAGTGTGATAGTTTGTTTTGGTGAAGGTTTTTTTGGTTTTGTTCTTTAATACATTGTATGTACAGCTGTGTGTTTATAT
This sequence comes from Terrapene triunguis, assembly GCF_002925995.2. Classification (NCBI taxonomy): domain Eukaryota; kingdom Metazoa; phylum Chordata; order Testudines; family Emydidae; genus Terrapene; species Terrapene triunguis. Next base: position 2,572,998 of record NW_020665188.1, on the reverse strand, counting down.
GAAGGCAGTGATACACAGACCTCATTAGTTCAGGAGCCAAATTAGCGATCAGCATTACCCAAAGGAGCCACAGTAGTGTGAATTCATTGTTTCATTTACTATATATATTATTCTCACAGCAAAGTGACTGACCAAGTATTCTACAATTGGTTAATAACATAATAAAAGCACCCTGATTGGTTAATAACTTAGATTGGTTAATAATTAAATCACACAGTGATTTAATACCATGTGCTGCAAAGAGCCGCAGGAGACACATTAAAGAGCCACTTGCGGCTCCCGAGTCTCAGTCTGAGTATCACAGCTTTAAGAAAAGCAAGGTTGAAGGAGTGCACCTTGCACTTCAAACTGAAGGTGATGAGGTTGTTAATGGTGGTTCTTAGTTCCTGTGGGAGTTCATTCCACAGTAGGGTAACCAGACAGCAAATGTGAAAAATCGGGACAGGGGATGGGGGTAATAGGAGCCTATACAAGAAAAAGACCCAAAAATCGGGACTGCCCTATAAAATCGAGACATCTGGTCACCCTATTCCACAGTTTTGGACCAGCCCTCAAGAAATCTGTGCCCTCAATCCGAGGAATCTACACAGATCATTTTATAATTAAACACATTTGTGGAGAGCTCTGCTGGTCACTCCTTCACTCAGACCTCAAGGTCACAGTTCTTGAGATGGTTATCCAAACTTCCCAAAGCTCAGCATGACAGGGGCCGACCCCTTTCAGGGAGAAGAGGTGAAGAAAGCAACCAGATCAGTGCAGGCAACAAAAGCCCCATGTATGGATGGTTTCCAGGCAGAGGTTTAGTCAAGATATTTCTATTCTGCTCCTGATGCTGGTGGAATGATTCGGTATACTTCTAGCTGCTAAATACCAAATTCAGCTCTCAGCTACATGTGAGTACCCCCAAAGGACTCTGTCCCCAAAGTGCATTCTAACTCCATGTCTGATGCTGAAATTTCAGTGGCCCTACTGGGAGCTAAGGACCCACGTCAATTAGTGGAGTTCAGGCTTATCAGCACTCAGCTGTGGTGAGTGTCATTCAGCCATAGCAGATGAGTGTTGTTCAGACACATCATTACTGAACTGTGATGAAAAGCTTTCCTCCAACAGAGGCTAAAACACCCAATCCCTCACTTGTGCTTACCCACCAACCTGTGTTTTTCAAAGGCGGAAATTCCTCCGAATTCCCATAGGGGCCAGAGTCTGATCTGAGTGTCACTGTATGAAACTGCAGGTGCTCCATTGTCTTAACACCGTTATCTCTAATTGATGTGGCGTAAGTGTATACAGAATCTGGCCCAAGATGTTTAGTGCATTGCATGATACAGTATACCACACATCCCAGGTACTACTTTGGGGTAGTTGATCTCTTGCCGTTTGCTATATTTTTGTTATATTTAATACCTAGCGTTTTGCTTTCAAAGGCATTTAGACATCTGTCTGTATCTTTGGCGTATTTACAGTGTTTACATCTCTGTGTTAAGGTAGAAATAATATTTGAGTTGAAGATTTGTAGTTTGGTTTTTAAGTTGTAAATTTTTGACAATCCAGTTTTGTGTAAGTTGGTAAATGCAGCTTCAACCATGCTAATTTGTGACATTATTTCCTTCTGGACAGCTCCATTCGTTTGCTCCACTACTGCCAAGGTAGGTGAATTCGTCTTGTATTCCGTTGCTGGAATTGCAAATTTCTGCATTTCATATTAGATTTATTTTTTTTCACAATTGATTAATTAACCTCATCTGTTATGTAATTCTGGACAGTCTTTGTTTGCATGTGGGTTGAACTCTCACTTAGATATTATTAAAAGGATCAGGCTAATTTTGTAATTCATACCTGGGCTGCAAATATGATGGAGCTTGCAATAAATCTTTAATGAAATATTACATTGTTTAGAAGAATTATGTCATCAGCAAATTCTAGATCTCCTAGTGTTCTGTTGTTGAGCCATGTGATGCCTGTGTTATATCTGTCAACACATTTTTTCTCCAACTGCATACTTGGGTACTATAATTCCTGAATTTTGCTGTCAGGAGAGGACATTTCACGTACTGTACATGTGCAGGACCATTTACAAAACAGATTGGAAGCATATGGAGAATACATCGCTGTTTGGTATTGGATATTTTACACCAATGTTATTTACTAGTTCTCCAATATCTTCAAGGCTGCTTTCTCCAGCTTCACATGGAATATCTGTGGGGAAAAGAAACAAAGGAAAGAAAATACTCCCAGGGGTGATAAAACAGGAGCCTGACTAATAGCTCATCTCTTTCTCTGCAGTGTTTTTTCACAGATCAGAAATCAATTAAGGGCAAATTTCACTGGGAACTCTTTAAACAATGTAATATTTCATTAAAGATTATTGCAAGCTCCATCACATTTGCAGCCCAGGTGTGAATTACAAAATTAGCCTGATCCTTTTAATAATTTCCTCCGAGGTAACATTATACCAGGCACTCTGTGTTTAATGTAAGATCCTAGCTGTGTGGTTGCTGTTTGGAAGGGTATATTTATTGTGTTCTCCAAGATATAGATGCAAGATTGTAAAACTGAAAAGGTGGGTTTCTTAGTTTGATGTTGGATGGGTCAGATATGGGGGTCATATGAAGCATAAGGTAGGGCAGAAAGGAGGTAATCATTGAAAGAGACAAGAGGAGACACATTTTATGTCTATTACACAGATCTAAATCCGGAGTAATACCAATGGCTATAGAGGGGTTGCTCTGGAGTTATAATCTAATCTATCTAATCTATCTATCTATGCTCGTCAAAAAAGTTTTGATGGAAACTTGGGTTGTCAACAAAATAATTTTCTGTCACGAGACATGTCCACTTTCTGCAGAAAATGTTGTTCCTTCATCAAAGTAGTTTAGCTGAAAACCAAAAGGTTTGGGCTGACAATGGGAGTTGTACTTTACGCCTCATGTCCCCATTTGCCTCTGTGGTTAGGGATTCCCCTGCTGGACTACATTTCCAATAATGATCCATGGCCAAGGACTCCACGTTGTTCAGTTTCCCCTCACCAAAGAGTGAGACTGTGAAGTACTGCTCCCATTTTCAGTCCAAAACTTTTCAGTCCAAAACTTTGATTTCAATTTTTAGCCAAAAACCACAAAATTTCCCATGGAAAATATCAATGAAAATTAAAGATTTACTGTTTTCAAAAAAAATTTCAATTAAAAAAAAATTCGGACCAGTCCTATCATCTGTCTGGCTAGCTCTTTGTTATGGTATCTCATAGTGCCTCTGAGACTGGAATCTGGTCTGATCTGGTGTTAGCCAGCTGATTAAATCTGGTATGAGTTCCACAGGATGCCACCTCCCAGCTGGACCCAATCAGGCCAAAGGCATCCCTTGTTATAACACTTTTGAAGCCAGTGCAATTCCATCAGAGCTGAGTTAGGTCTACTGAATCTGTTGGATCTACTCTGTGCTTCACATGATGGTTAGATCATGCCCCTTGATTTTGCAGGTCCCAGTTCTACCAGGAGAATGGAAGGAGTCTTTGGCTTATAGATGAGATGGGAGAATGTGCACCTTTTTTTTCATGTGGATGTTGTTCTTCCCTACATCATAAGATAAACTGTTAAAACTCATTCACAGCTTTTCTGCACTTTTGATTTCCTCCTTCCTTTTCCATGACACAGCTTGCTAGCCTTTCCTTCTTCTCACACCTTCAGAGTTGTAATCTCTTCCCCTTCAAAGTAATATGTCTGTGACTCATCAATGTTTCATTTTCTGCATGATGTGTGTAAGAGCTATTAGACACCTTGGGTTTGAACCCGTTCATATAACCTGCTATCTCTTTCTCCACCCTCAGGTGTCTGTATCTTCTGAGATTCTCCTAACCTTTCCCCCTCTCTTTCAATACCACAGTCCTGTCATATTAAACAGGAAGATTCTGATGATGCCACAGTATTTTCAGAGAGATGCTTTCCCCTTATTCCCACCAAACTCTTGTGACCATCACCTTCCTATAACTGATTGATGCTCTTTACGAGCTCCTTGTCTTGTTCACCTCAATTTCTGTCAACAACTGCTTTTCCTCCAAATCCTTTGACACGGTCTCTACTCTTTATACCTATTTGTTTATTCCTATGCTTGTATCCCTATGGCCCACTTATAAAACTACTAAACTGAGCTTCTTTCTAGACAGCATTTAAGAAATAAATAAGGTTTGGATGTTCAAAGATGCCTAAGGGAAGTAGGCACCCAAATTACCTTGCTTTCCAATGGGAGTTGAACACCTAACGCCTGTAGGCCCCTGTGGAAATCTCTGCCTAAAACTCTGTCTCTCATACAAATTCCCTTCCTCTAGATATGAAAATTCAGGCAGCCTGATTTCCATCCCTCTCTCAGTGAATTCCTCTTCCACTCATTTGTCCTCACTAAAACTTGCCCTTTTCAATGTCCATTTACTAAAAGATACATCTCTCCTTATTCACAGCCCAATTATTGATTCCTCTTTGGAGATCATCTGTCTTGCTGGAACATTGCATTCTCCTTCTGATACCTCCGTCTCACTCATCTGAAGTCACTGAGCCCTGGGACAGGTTTCACTGGTACACTCCTATGGATTTATGCCACTCTAGCAATGCAGAGTAGCTCTAAACCCGGTTTGACTGGCTGGCTAGACTGGGTTGACACAAATGCTCATACTGCATGGGCCTTAGGTGTGATGCTCCAATTAATGCAGGTCCTGAAAGATGCCTGTGTTGAAGCTTTCAGATGGAATTCTGGCTGCGTTAACTTTGGGGGAGGTATCTTCCATTTCATTCATAGCTGATAACTTTATTGTTGTCATTAATGGGAACTAAAAAGTGTCTTCTCTTTAGAATCAGTTGGGTTTCACTTTTAGAGAAATTAGGGATGCTGTAAAATGGCCAGATGGCAGTCTCTTTGCAATCAGAGAACTGAAAGCAGCCAGGCTTTGTTTGGAGGAAGTTTCCCAATTTCGATGGCCAACTCCCAACACGCATTCCCGTGAGCCTGTGGCAGCTCCCAGTTGGAGCTGCCACTTTTCCATGAGAGCGTTTCAGCCTGAAATGCCCTCTGTGCACACAAAAAGTTTCCTGGTAAACCCTACAGAGACTTTTGGTATAATGAACATCAGAAACATCATGAATTCACAACTCCTGGCCTTAGGGAGGAGAAAGTTTGTGTTGAATCCATAATACCCCCTAGCTGCCAATCAAGAAATAATATATTTAATATCTCGGTGGCTTGAAGCTCACGCTCTCTTTCAATTTGTAGAGCATCAAGATCTAAAATTAGAGCTGAGAGAATAATTCCTATCATTTAATAGATTGTAGAAATTTAGCTTCTATTTCTCTTAATGAATTGTGCTCAAACAGTTTATAGTTTTCTATAATGTATTTGTTATTTGAAGATTTGATGTTTCTCTAAAAGAGCTGTTCTAGGAATTATTTTGGGGAAATTCTATGTCCTGTGTTACACAGGAAGTCAGACTAGATGATCACAATGGTCCCTTCTGGCCTTGGAAACTAGGAATCTATGAAAATTATTTTATAAATGATTTTTGCAAACAATTCATGGCCTGTAGATGAACAGTGAGTAATTCATTACAAGAGCTTGGTATCTGACAGTTGAGCAGTATTATTAAGTTTTGATTGTTCAAAATGTCATTTGTTCTGTTCTCTGGTTGGATGAGTTTAACGAAGAAGTGGTACAAATATTTATCATAATTTGCTTTCTGAGAATATTCTCTCACATTCACTTCATATTTGCTGTTTCAACAAACCTTCCTACCAGTAAACTTGTCTGGCAGAATATTCAAACAAAGGATGCAATAAAGTCACATTTTTATTCAAGTAAATATTTTTGATATTTTGGGGGGATATTCATCCAGATCTAATAAAAATAAATTGTTACAAGTTGTTTTAACAATTTCTTACAGTCTGGATTTTTAAGAATTCTTTTGAGGGTATTTACTACATAATGAAAGCAAAAGAGAACCTTGTCCTAAACCAAAATAAAACATTCAAAGTGAGTATGCAGTATCGTTGGAGCTGAGTTGGTGCCAGGATATTAGAAAGACAAGGTGAGTGAGGTAATATCTTTTATTGGTCCAACCTCTGGCGGTGAGAGAGACAAATGATAGTTGTGTCACGGTTTCTTCTAAAAAATGAGAGAGGAACATTTCCCCTCTTCGAAATTAAGTATAGTATCATATTAAATTTGGCCAACAAACAAACTCAGCTAAAAATGATCCCTCAAAACAAAATCCCACCAAAAAAAACCCATTACACTGCACACACAATTCTCCTCTTGGCAAGAGGATGAGAGAGAGAATGAACCACACATGACAGATGTTAGTCACGTTGCTTAATGCCCGACTGGAAGGTGCTCAGATACTACAGTGATGAGAATGGGATAAGAACCTATATAGAATAGAACTTTAAAAAATGGACCATAATTGAGCTTGCTCATCTACTGTATCCAATTTTAACTGCTTATCCCGTGTAAGTACTTAGGTCTTTTTCTCTCCACTTGTATCTTTAGAGAGAGAAATAAATTGGGTGTTTTTCACTTCTGGGAAATGTTCCTATCTTGGTTTATGGCTTATAATATCTCTAAAACTGCTTGCCTGGCAACTCCAAAAGCATTTTAATCTGTTGGTAATTGTGTTGACTGGTACCTATGCCTAGTTTTGGAGAATTTATTTAGGTTGAGTCACAGTTTCTAAAGTAGTTATACTTTAGAGTTCTAAACTTCAGGTTTAAAATATATAATCTCCCTGGGCCCATAGGTTCAAATCCAGAAATGGCTGGCTCAGCACTTCATCCTTCCCATATCAATAAACTGAATTGTATGAAGTGTACTATTTGGATTAATGATGGAGCATTCACTCCAACCGGCCTCCAATCCAGGCTAGGAGACTGGCCTCTGAGTGAGTATAGTGTTCCATCAACCGGATCCACTTGGGAGAAATCCTCAGAGATCTCAGGGAAGACACATAGAAAGATGACTCATTCGCCTCATAAAGAGTCTGCTTTGAGCCTCAGTCTCCTCAAAGTAAGACTCCTTTGGAGACCTCACATCCTGTTCTGGTACCACTGAGGTTCCAGGCTCCATTAGAGTTGACCCAGCACCTAGGGCTCCAGGCTCCTCTAAGACTAAAGGCACCAAACATGCCTTAGTGCTGAGACCTTCTGTACCGAAGAAGCAGGACACTGCAGGAAAGGAGTCTAAGCACTCCACTTCTCAAAAGGTGGTACCCTCAACTCTTTTGGTACCCTCCATACTTGAGCCCGCCACCAAGACATCCTGGGTACTGGGGGGATGCCACGCTTCTCATATCGTTTCAGTTCATCCCAAGTCATCTTTGTCTGTACTGTTGACTTCTGTCAGACAAGATTTACCTGAGCATTCTACACCCATGGCAGCAATGATGGAACCTTGCCCTGTGCCATCTCAAACCCACCCAGTACTACAAGAATTCAGATACTCCAGGGACTTATTCATTTCAGATGAGCCAGAGTCTCCCCTGCTAGTGGGTACTGAATGGCTGTCAGTACCGAGAGTGACACAGTCGCTGAGATTGAACCTTTCCCTGGTACCATTCGATTCTCCAGCACACTCTGAGAGTGGCAGAGCTCCTCCTTTAGACGAGGAGAGGTTCTCTTCTGACTCCCAACTTCCCAAGTCCCAGTGCAGGATTCCCCTATTTACTAACCAAGGGACTTCCCTCCTGATGCTTTTGGGAGGAGGGAGGAGTTACATCCGAGATGAACCTGTACCACTCTGCTCTGGTTCAAACACCACTGGATGCCACATCCCACACCTTATGGGCCCCTCGGTGACCATTCTGGGATCCTTGGGCTGCAAATCAACAGCAAATCTCATGAGACCCTAGTTTTTCTCAGGGGGACCACAAAAGGAGACATTCTCCTGCTCCATGTATTCCTCCTCCATTACTTCAAGTGCAGGAATCTTTTGAAGAATAGGAGGCCAAAGCAGATGAGGAGGCTACTCTACAAACAATTATCTCCTCATCTTCTCTGGCTGAGGTGGTTATGCCCCCTCTACTTTCTCTGGCTGATGATTTCAGTCAATTCAAATCTTAATGAAATGCATTGCAAACTCCTTACAGATCCCTTAGAAGAGGTCAGAGAGTTGCAGCATAAGCTCCTGGATATTCTTCAAAGATACCCTCTGCTTGAGTTGCCCTGCCAATCATGAGGCCCTGTTGCACCAAGACCAGCGGGCAGACACCAGAAAAGATACCACTGACGTGAATGTGCCCATAAAAATTTTATTAAAGCTAATGTTAAAAAAAGTATATAATACATAGGTTGAGAAAAGAGTGTCTGTACATCTGGGTATAGTGCTTAGATTATCCACAAATACAAAGTTTGTTTTTAAAAGTCATATGACACATAGGGTACATAATCAGCAATAATCCAAATTTAGGTAAATAGATTTAACAATACAGTTTAGATATTAGAATCCGAATACTCGGGTACATCACTCATGAAAAGTTGTACAGAGATTTAGTTGTGGAAAGAAAAATATATCAATGAGTGGAGATTGTCCCTCAGTAATTGAGAATTAGGTTGGTTGTCCATTTCGAAAATACAATCCATGAGGAAAGTATTTCAGTTACTTTCCTGACTGTGCTTCTCATCAGCACAACAGCTCATCCCTCCTGGTATTGCCGATATCCAGTGATGTGTTCTATGTAGATGTCCCTCGACCACCTGATGGCGTCCAACACCACGAGTTGCTGCATCAGCCGAGTGTAGCGCTGACCGATTCCGCCTTCTCTCAACACTCGCTCGTTACCAGGTTCCCATGCGCCCAAGGCTCCGATGATCAGTTACGTCTTTGATGTTTCCAGGGCTGACTCAGGATGGTCTATATACTAAAGAAACACAAGCTGGACAAACTGGTGTTAGTTCCTTGTCAAGTACGAGACTCTCCCAATTGGTGGAGAGACCCCAACAGCATCTGTGAAGGTGTTCCATTCATCCAGCCCTCCCCAACCATCACCATAATCACAGATGCATCTCTGGTGGTTTGGAGGGGGCACATTTAGGGATTCACACCATTCAGGTCAAATGGTCTGTCATACATTGTTATACATCAATCTCCTGGAGCTGAGGGCAGTCAGGAATGCCTATACCCACTTCCTGCCATAATAATCATGATAGACAAGATAGCCTGCATGTTCTACATCAACCAGCAGAGGAAGGAGGGGGCCAGGTTCCCTTCTCTTTGTGCCAAAGCAAGGAGGCTATAGATCTGGTGCAGAGCCAACTGCATCCTAAGTTTGGCAACCTACCTCCCGGTCGTGCGAAACACTATGGCTGACAACCTCAGCAGACACTTCTCCCAGGACTATGAATGGGAGTTGTACTCTCAAAATCTCAATCACATTCTTCTGTCTTGAGGATTTCCAGAAGTGGATCTCTTTGCCACATTAACCAACAGTAAGTGCAAACGATGTGCTTGAAAGGCCCTCACTCATTGTGAGATGCTTTCCTCATTCCAGGGATGAGGGGCTTTCTGTATGCATTTCCTCCAGTGCCCCAGATTATGAGGATGGTAAACAAAATTAAGCAAGACAAGTCCAAGATCATATTAAAAGTTCCAACATGGCCCAGAAAGATCTTGTACCTTTACCTGATTTGCCTTGCTGTTTGTCCAATGCAGGGTCTTCCATCCATTTACAGCCTTCTTTTTCAAGATGCCAATCGGATTCTTCATCCTAACCTGGGAATTCTTTGCCTGAAGGCTAGGTTACTTGATGGTTCATGGGAATAGAGCCTTCCTATTCTGCAGATGTACAACAGGTGTTATTAAATAGTAAGGAAAGTTCTACATAAAATACTTACGTGCAGAAATGGGAAAAAAATCACCCCTGGTGTGACCAGTGATGTCTTTCATCCATTCATTCTTCACTCTCTGCTGTCCTTAATTATCTGCTGGAATTAAAAAAGTCAGGATTATATATGAGTTCCATCAGAGTTCACTTGGCAACCATAACAGCCTTTCATTCATTCCCTGGTTGAGGGATTCTCAGTGTTTGCTCATTCCACCATTGCAAGATTCATTAAGGGGTTGAGGAACCTTTTCCTTCAGATTAGAGAACCCACCCCTGTATGGGATTTCAATTTTGTATTCAAGTGTCTTATGAAACTCCCTTTCAAACACATGGCCATGTGTTTCCTTCTTTACCAGCCCATGGAAACAGCCATTTTGGTAGCCATCACTTCTGCTCAGAGTCGGGGAATTGGCAGCTTCAATGGCAGACCCTCCCTTTATAAGATGTTTCAAGGACAAAGTCTCATCATAGCATCATAGAAATGTAAGGCTGGCAGGGATCTTGAGAAGTCATCCAGTCCAGCCCCATAGACCATCCTTAACAGGTGTTTGCCCAACCTGATATTAAAAATCTCCATTGATAGGGATTCCACAACCTCCATTGGAAGTCTATTCCAGAGCTTAACTACCCTTATAGGTAGAACATTTTTCATAATGTCTACCCTAAATCTCCCTTGCTGCAGATTAAGACTATTACTTCTTGTCCTACCTTCAGAGGACATGGAGAAAAACTGATCATCGTCCTCTTTATAACAGTCCTTTACATATTTGAAGGCTGTTATCTGGTTACTCCAACTGCATCCAAGTCATCCATCTCCTAATTTTCTTCTCAAAACACACATCAGATCAGCGAAGATGCTGCCTTCCATACCCTAGATTCAGGAAAGTGCAAGCCTCTTATTTGGATAGAACCAGATCTTTCAAAAAATTTCCAAGACTGTTAGTGTCAGTTGTTGACAGGTCAAAAGGGTCCATAATCTCCACCTGGAGAGCCTTTGGGTGGGTTCCTAAATATATTATTTCTTGCTATGAATCTGCTGATTTACAACCTCCTCCTAGGGTATCAGCCCGTTCCACAAGGTCTCTTTCTACCTCTATGGCATTATTCAAAAACGTCCCCATTGTTGAGATCTGCAAGACGGCAACTTGGTCTTCAGTACATAAATTCTCCAAGCACTACATGGTTGTTCATTCTTCTAGATCAGATGCTGCCCTTGGGAATGCAGTCTTGTCTTCAGTATTGGACCTCACTCCAAAGCTCCCTCCTCCTGTTAAAGAAACTGCTTGGAAGTCATCTGAAGTGGAGCACCCATAGGGCCACTACTTGAAGGAGAGGTTGCTCACCTAGCGCAGTAACTGGAATTCTTCAAGGTGTGTGTCCCTGTGGGTGCTCCACTACCTGTCCTCTGTCCCCTCTGCTTCAGTTTCCTTGCGGGACTTTGCAGTGGAGAAGAAACTGAGGCCAGTTTGCCCATGCAGACCTATATATCCTCAGTGTTGTGTACAAGGAGTAAGGGTGCATTTGTGGGCCAAATGGGCACTACTACCAAAAATCTCCAATCAAAGGTGCCTGGGGTGTAAGCACACCTGAAGCGGAGCATGCCTGGGGGGACACATTGCAAAAAATTCAGTGACCGAGCAAGGTGAGTAACCTCTCCTATTCTCTATGTAGCGCAGACATTAAAGATCCAGTGATGCTATTTTACAAAATCCGCTTTCTTTCCTAGGTTGCATGAAGGTACGTAATATGCAGGAGTTGGTGGGTGACTGGGGACAGGAAGGCAGAGATAAGGAAACTCTGACTTACCATTCCATCTAATGTTTTGTTTGCTTATTTATTTTAAGTGTAACCTTCACTTCGACTCATTTGGCTTCCACATGTGTTTTAAAGGAAACTGTTCCACTGGGGGTATTGACAGGTATCTACAGCCTTAACTCTATTCAAACAAAGCTTTAATTTGGGAATATGCACGTTGGCCAGAATAATTTTCCTTTCCTTTTCTCCCAGACTGGCTGGCCAATGGTTAAAGCCTCCACAGGTGCAGCCTTGTGTGATTAACATTCACTGAAACCTGGAGTTGGTGGAGATAATTAAAAAGATTTAATTAGATAATGCATTTGGCTGCCTCCCCCTAGTCCTGACATCCTACCACAACAGCAAGACAACTATCTCTTTGTTCCTTGCCTTAGTCCTGGATGAAAGCTACAAGGGCAATGGAAGATGAGAGGGAGTGATGAACACCCACCGTGTTTGTGGAGGAGAGGATAGGGCTTGATTATGTTTCCAGGCAGGGGAGCAAGATGGGCTCCTTGTGACATTTTCATATTGCATCAGTTCTTTGATGGGCTGTGGACACTGAAAAGTCATCACTGGAGTGGCCTGGGTTTGCTAATTTTGGAGGCATCCTTGAAAAGGGCAGGGTAATCACATGTCCTTTCCATTTGTAAAGGTTCCCCACCCCCGAATTCCCACTGCAGAGGGTGGCTGAAGGAAAAGCAAACACTCAGTGAGAGGAAGCCCGTGTATCACTAATTAGAAAGAGGTGTTAACGGACTGAGTGAAGAGGGCAAAGTGTGAAAATCACACAATGGAGGCTGTGCAGACTCACACAACACAGATATGGTGGTAGTGATGAGGAAGAGCCAGAAAGCCCTGCTTAGCCAAAGGGGTGCAGTGCATTTCTCCATTCGGGCATTCCTGGCATTTTACTTGTTTAAACTTTCATCATCTCCTTAGTGCAATGGATATTTATTGCTGCGGAGCTACAACGGAGCTTAGTGTGAAGGAGGAAACAACTGGTAAGAGGTTACATTTATTGCGTTAATTACCCCCTCTGTCTCACTCACTTCCCTCACTCCTTTCTTCTGTGCTTCTGTTTGTTTCTCTCTTTCTCTTCTTTTTTGTCCCTGTCCCAGAGTAGGTGCCCACTGTCCAGTTTCTGCCGTTTGGATTCATCTTGGTCTTACAGCGATGCTACTTGAGACTCCCAGATAAAGGCTGGTAAAATACTTGGATTAGCTCAGAGAAAGAACTTGTAATGTGGCATGTAGGTACCACTGCCCTTTGAGGGCCAGTGTTAGACCTGCTCAAGTGTTGTTATGTCGCTCTCTGCTGGCTGACCTGCAAAGAGGAGTACAGGCCTTGAGGTGTCTACAGCAGAGGAGCAATGCAGGAGTTAGGAGCTGTGTTTTGGAATTCTCTCCCCTTGAACTGCATGAAGTGCAATGCAGCTACAGAGCATGGAGAAATGGATGACTGTGGAGTGTGACACACCCAGGACAGACACCCCTAGCAGAATGAAGTTCAGCATTATATTTTAGGATCTGCACTAGTCAAGCTGGCTGCAGAAATCCACTTCTGCTTCTTCTCTTCCTTTGTTCCAAAGGAATGGACGAGACTCTGGGGGGTAGCCCCTTGCCTGCCGGGCATTAGTGCAAGCTTTAAGGGAAATGTTTCACCTGTAGCAGTCACTGAAGGTGCAAAGGCACATTACAAAAATTCAACTCAGCCCACTGAGCTGTTCAAGTAAATCCTGCCTTGGATGAAGTCTGTTGCAGATACTTTGCTATTCAAAGCCAGGTGCCTTTGTACTCTCTCTGAGCAGGACCACCTGCAAACCACCAAAGAAAACAAGAGAAGGGAAGCAGGAGCCTGCTGGGATCCAGGAAGTCCGTGATGACTCAAGCCAAGATGCCTGTCACTTTCCCTTTTCTAATCATGTGACAAGGTTAAATATGGCCCCAGGCTGCTAGCCAAACCCTTCAACCACAGCAACCTTTTGCCAGCCATGTAGGAGAATTAAATACTCCTTCCTCTGTCTCCAGCTGTCCATAGAGACAAGATCCCTGCTGGCTGGATAGCCAGCCACGCACTAATTGGGGATGTCAAAAGAAACAAGTTTCCAGGCGAGACAGAATCAGGCAGGACTGTGTCTCAAGTGCACACCTGCCAGCTCCTTTCCTCTTTGTTTTCTTTTCCCTTCTGTCCTTTCTTTGCATGCCCTCCACTCAGCCTCTGTTTTGCTCTCTTTTAAATTCTTTTCTGCTAATGACTGGAAATTTGTTCTCCAGAAGAGGAGACTCGAAGTTCAGTATCTGAGTAACTTTGCAGAACTGTTCAAACCAGCCCATTTTGCAGGCAATGTAACCAAATGCGGTGCTTTGCTCCTGAGGCTATCTGCAGTGCCAGGTCGCTCACTCAGGATATTCAAGTTGGCTTCCAGCAGCCTTGCTGCAAGGTGACGTAGGTGCTATTCCTAACTCACCACTTACTGGTGTGTTGACCTTGAGCAAGTTGTTTTGTACCTCTCTTTCCCCTCCTGTCGTCTCTCTTGTCTATTTAGATTGTAAGCTTCTCTGGGCAATTACTGCCTCTTACTATATATATGTGCAGTGCCTAGCATAATAGGACCCTGGCCTTGGGTGGGGCCTCTAGGCAGAGATGAATGGTGCCTGCCAATAGTGGGGGGGAGGACAGTGAAGGCAGGCGGCTTCAGCAGTGTTACTGAGCATGCCCAGTCCAGGTGAGCATGCTCAGTAGTACAAGCCAAGCAGCAAAACTGGGGGCGGGTGGGGCACGTTACCTGGCATGTCTCTCCACACATTGCCTCTGCCTCTGCAGTTTAAAACCCCATGCCAGCTGACTTGGGCCCATGGCGCTTCGGGGTAATGGGCTATTTAATTGCAGTGTAGACATTTGGGCTCGGGATGAAGCCTGGGCTCTAGAACCCTGCAAGGTAGGCAAGTCACTCAGGGTACATCTACACCAGGGGTGGGCAAACTTTTTGGCCCCGGGGCCATATCTGGGAATAGATATTATATGGCGGGCCATGAATGCTCATAAAATTGGGGTTGGGGTGCGGGAGGGGGTGAGGGCTCTGGTTGGGGGTGTGGACTCCGAGGTGGGGTCAAAAATGAGGAATTCAGGGTACGGGAGGGGGCTTCAGGCTGGGGCAGGGTAGTGGGGTGCAGGGGGGGTGAGGGCTCCAGCTGGGGGTGCAGGCTCTGTGGTGGGGCTGGGGATGAGGGGCTTGGGGTGCAGGAGGGTATTCCGGGTTGGGATTGAGGGGTTTGGAGGGTGGGAGGGGGATCAGGGCTGGAGCAGAGGGTTGGGGCATGGGGAGAGGCTCAGGGGTGCAGGATCCTGGCGGCGCTTACTTCAGGCAGCTCCTGGAGGCAGCAGCATGTCCCCACTCTGGCTCCTATGTGGCGGTGTGGCCAGGCGGCTCTGCACACTGCCCCGTCCGCAGGTTCCCGGCCAATGGGAACTGCGGGGGCGGCGCTTGGGGCAAAGGCAGTGTGCAAAGCGGAGCCTCCTGGCTGCTTCATGCGTAGAAGCTGGAGTGGGACCATGCCGCTGCTTCTGGGAGCCACGTGGAGTAGCTCCTGACCCTGCTCCCCAGCTGGAGCACCGGAGTGGGGCCATGCCACTGCTTCCAGGAGCCGCGTACAGTGGCCCCCGACCCTGCTCCCTGGCTGGAGCGCCGGAGCGCTGGAGGGGGTAAGCCCCAGACCCCGCTCCCCAGCAGGAGCTCGAGGGCCGGATTAAAATGCCTGGCAGGCCAGATCTGGCCCGCGGGCCCTAGTTTGCCCACTCCTGATCTACACAGCAAAAAAACCCAAAACCCGGGGCAGCAAGTCTCAAAGCCTGGGTCAACTGACTTGTGCTCGCGGGGCTAAAAACTAGAGTGTAGACGTTTAGGCTGGAGCATGGACTCTGGGCTGTACTGTGTACCCTGCTATTTTTAGCCCCATGATCCTGAGTTGGTTGACCAGGCTCTGAGACTTGCTTTTTGCTGTGTAGATGAACCCTGAGCCTCTCTGGGCCTGAGTTCACCATTGATGACGTGGGGCTAACAGTGATGCCCTACATCTGATAAAAGAACAGGAGTACTTGTGGCACCTTAGAGACTAACAAATTTATTAGAGCATAAGCTTTCGTGGGCTACAACCCACTTCTTCGGATGCATATAGAGTGAAACATTGAGGAGATATATATACACACATACAGAGAGCATGAACAGGTGGGAGTTGTCTTACCAACTCTGAGAGGCCAATTAAGTAAGAGAAAAAAAACTTTTGAAGTGATAATCAAGATAGCCCAGTACAGACAGTTTGATAAGAAGCAAGTGTGAGAGTACTTACAAGAGGAGATAGATTCAATGTTTGTAATGGCTCAGCCATTCCCAATCCCTGTTTAACCCTGAGTTGATTGTGTCTAGTTTGCATATCAATTCCAGCTCAGCAGTCTCTCGTTGGAGTCTGTTTTTGAAGTTTTTCTGTTTTAAGATAGCCACCCACAGGTCTGTCATAGAATGGCCATACAGGTTAAAGTGTTCTCCCACTGGTTTTTGAGTATTATGATTCCTGATGTCAGATTTGTGTCCATTAATTCTTTTGCGTAGAGACTGTCCGGTTTGGCCAATGTACATGGCAGAGGGGCATTGCTGGCACATGATGGCATATATCACATTGGTAGATGTGCAGGTGAACGAGCCCCTGATGGTATGGCTGATGTGATTAGGCCCTATGATGGTGTCACTTGAATAGATATGTGGACAGAGTTGGCATCGGGCTTTGTTACAAGGATAGGTTCCTGGGTCAGTGTTTTTGTTCAGTGATGTGTGGTTGCTGGTGAGTATTTGCTTTAGGTTGGGGGGTTGTCTGTAAGCGAGGACAGGTCGGTCTCCCAAGATCTGTGAGAGTAAAGGATCATCTTTCAGGATAGGTTGTAGATCTCTGATGATGCGCTGGAGAGGTTTTATTTGGGGCTGAAGGTGACAGCTAATGGCGTTCTGTTATTTTCTTTGTTGGCCCTGTCTTGTAGGAGGTGACTTCTGGGTACTCGTCTGGCTCTGTCAATCTGTTTTTTCACTTCAGCAGGTGGGTATTGTAGTTTTAAGAATGCTTGATAGAGATCTTGTAGGTGCTTGTCTCTATCTGAGGGATTGGAGCAAATGCGGTTATATCTTAGAGCTTGGCTGTAGACAATGGATCGTGTGGTGTGTCCTGGATGGAAGTTGGAGGCATGTAGGTAAGTGTAGCGGTCAGTAGGTTTCCGGTACAGGGTGGTATTTATGTGACCATCGCTTATTAACACAGTAGTGTCCAGGAAATGGACCGCTTGTGTGGATTGATCTAGGCTGAGGTTGATGGTGGGATGGAAATTATTGAAATCATGGTGGAATTCCTCAAGGGCTTCTTTTCCATGGGTCCAGGTGATGAAGATGTCATCAATGTAGCGCAAGTAGAGTAGGGGCGTTAGGGGACGAGAGCTAAGGAAGCGTTGTTCTAAGTCAGCCATAAAAATGTTGGCATACTGTGGGGCCATGCGGGTACCCATAGCAGTGCCGCTGACTTGAAGGTATATATTGTCCCCAAATGTGAAATAGTTGTGGGTGAGGACAAAGTCACAGAGTTCAGCCACCAGGTTAGCTGTGACATTATCGGGGATACTGTTCCTGATAGCTTGTAGTCCATCTGTGTGTGGAATATTGGTGTAGAGGGCTTCTACGTCCATAGTGGCCAGGATGGTGTTTTCTGGAAGATCACCGATGGATTGTAGTTTCCTCAGGAAGTCAGTAGTATCTCGAAGATAGCTAGGAGTGCTGGTAGCGTAGGGTCTGAGGAGAGAGTCCACATAACCAGACAAGCCTGATGTTAGGGTGCCAATGCCTGAGATGATGGGACGTCCAGGATTTCCAGGTTTATGGATCTTGGGTAGCAAATAGAATGTCCCTGGTCGGGGTTCTAGGCATGTGTCTGTACAGATTTGTTCCTGCGCTTTGTCAGGGAGTTTTTTTAGCAGATGGTGTAGTTTCTTTAGGTAATCCTCAGTGGGATCAGAGGATAATGGCCTGTAGAATGTGGTGTTAGAGAGCTGTCTAGCAGCTTCTTGGTCATATTCCAATTTATTCATGATGACAACAGCACCTCCTTTGTCAGCCTTTTTGATAATGATGTCAGGGTTGTTTCTGAGGCTGTAGATGGCGTTGTGTTCGGCATGGCTGAGGTTATGGGGCAAGTGATGTTGCTTTTCCACAATTTCAGCCTTTGCACGTTGACGGAAGCAATCTATGTAGAAATCCAGTCTGTTGTTTTGACCATCCGGAGGAGTCCACGCAGAATCCTTTTGTTTGTAGTGCTGGTAGGGGGGATTCTGTGGGTTAGTATGCTGTTCAGAGGTATGTTGGAAATATTCTTTGAGTTGGAGACGTCGAAAGTAGGATTCTAGGTCACCGCAGAAGTGTATCATGTTCGTGGGTCTGGAGGGACAAAAGGAGAGGCCCTGAGATAGGACAGACTCTTCTGCTGGACTAAGAGTATAGCTGGAAAGATTAACAATATTGCTGGGTGGGTTAAGGGAACTGATGCGTGTTGTGAGGATGAATACCTTAAAGCAGCAGTTCCCCAACTGTGGGTCACAACCCCACCTCGGTTCATGGTATCAGCTCGGTTGCGGTGATCACTAATGGGTGGGGGATGCCACTTTGCTCCACATAGCATGACCTCGCATGCACTATACGTACTGGTCATGCTGTGTGGAGGATGTCATTTTGTAGAGCAAAATGGCATCCCCCATGTGGTGTGACCTCACACAAGCCATGCGTGTAAAGTCAGACTGTGTGCAGGATGCCATTTTGCTCTTCAGAATGGTGTCCTACATGCTGTCTGGAGTCCCAGGAGGAAATAATTCATTAAAATGAGGCTGGGCCAAAAAAAAAAGTTTGGGGACCACTTCCTTAAAGCTTGTGAGGTGGTCACAGACTACGCTGATGGGAACCGTGTAAGTACCACAAGCAGATTGATTTGCTGTGTCAGTCTTAAGACAGTTTTTCTTCCCAAGTTACTTCCATTAAACTGGCATAGTTGGAGCATCTAATTGCCCTTCCCAAGGCTAGAGTTCATGGTCTCGTTGCCATGGACAATCCTATCATGGAATGAGGTAGAGTTGACACTGCACGGAAGAGCTCCGTTACGGCCCTGTGCCTAAAGCATCATGTAACAGTGACAGCTCCAGGTGCAGCATTGGCAGAATGCATTGTGTATGGTCACAGTGTAGAGGGCTGTTAACATTATACACTTATTAAATGGATAGAATGCACAAATTACACTTGAGCGGAGTTGGGAAATTATTTCTTCCCATCTGCCACTCGATATTCAGGCCTAGAAATGCCCCCCATGGACTCAATGGAAGATTACCTCCAATAATATGCCAGGGACATGTTACACAAACTGTCTGCCCGGAATGCATTTTGATTTATTCTCTTTCTCAGGATACAAGAGGTAGCAGACCTGGGCACTGACCTTCTACACTAGCGAGGTCAAACATCAGTCCTTCCCTCTCTGGTGCACAAAATGTTGGCTACAGCTGTAATGGAGCAGGACTCAGCCTGAAGATGAGAAGCTGTAGAAATGCATTCCAGATATTGCTACAAATCCAGGATCTGCCAACACTCCCATTTTATCATTGGAACTTCAAGTGTTAGGCTTCAAATCTAATAGCCCTCTGAGATGAATAGGGGCAGTTCACATCTATATTAGAACCCCAAACTAATTGTTTGTGGAGGCCTGTTTACAGCATGGTTGTATAGAGTCCTCAGTACAGTCCAAACACAGTTTTGGCTCATGGTGTAGATGGCATTTAATCATCTTTTAACCATGATCTCATCCCTCGCTTGGGCTGTCCTGGGCTGTAGCTGAGTTAAAATATGGCTAGGTCTTTGCTGTCATGATCATGACAGTAAAATCCCCAATCAGACATACTCCATCTCCAGGCTGTCAAACCTTCAAGCCACCTCCTCTCCAAATGCCTGGGTTTTGCAGTGTCCCTGGGAAGTGTCACAAATCCAGGCTCCAGTGGATCACAAGGAATTTGGGTGGAGAAGTGAATTCCAAAGCTGAAGACCTCTCATGGAGAATGTTGTGCCAGAAGCCCTCTGCCACTTACACTGATGGACCCCTTCTCAGGTACCTCTGCCCACTGCATCTGTGGAGGTGTCACATGGGGTCTTTCGTTCTGACCTTGATCCAAAGCCCATTGAAGTTGATCAGAGTCTTTCCAGTGACTTAGCAGGTTTTGAGTCAGGCTAGGGTGACCAGGTGTCCGGTTTTCAACCAGAACACCCGGTCAAAAAGGGATCCTAGTGGCTCCGGTCAGCACCGCTGACTGGGCCGTTGACCGTCCAGTTGGCAGCTCTGCGTAGAGGGGCTGGCAGGCTCCCTGCTAGCCTCCACGCCCCGCGGCTCCCAGGGAGCAGCCAGCATGTTCAGCTCCTAGACATAGGGGTGGCCGGGGGGGTGTCTGCATGCTGCTCTGCCCCACACCTGCAGGCACAGCTCCCATTGGCTGGGTCAGGGCAGGGGACGAACTAGCATGACTCGTGAGCGCTCAGCAGGTGGCTGTTGAAAGGTCATGACGCGCACCTCTCCCGCTGCTGCTGGCCCTCTTTTCCTCCTCGCACTCTTCCTGTGGCTGGGCTGGAGCTGCGGCATGTGCCCTTCGGCGAACTGCAGTCTCTCATCCCATCGTCGGCACCCAGGAGTTCGAGGTGTGTTTCCCTGTCTCCAAGTGCTGGGAATGGGGCTGCTGGAGGGGAGGGGAGGAGAACAAGATGAACCCAGCGCCCAGCCCGGCCTGGCCACTTTGGGGAGTCAGGGGCGGGCCCATCCCAGCAGCACCATCCCAGCACCACCTCCACCCTGGCAGCACTGCTCCCCCCTGGCCCGGGACAGTCCTCCTGAGTCTGCCGCTGGCCCCAGCAGCCCCAGACTCTGGGCAACTCCTCCCACCCAGCCCTGCACCCCCATCACTGCATCCCTCCCCATCCCAATCCCCCCACATCCCCATCCCCCTCACTTCATTGCTCCCCATCCCAACCCCATAGGGGCTGAGAGTAGTGTGAATGCCCCATGCAGTCTTCCTCCCCCTCTGTTTGAAACCCTTCTCTTTTCAGTGGTGGGGAGGGGGAGGTGTCCCTCTCTGCAGGGCATCAAGAGGGGACACTGACCCTCTCTCTTATGCTATTGTGCAAAAAGGCATACGAGTGAATGTTAAAGGGAGAGCATTAATCTAATTACAATTTCCTTCCTAAGGGTCTACTCCCTACCTCCATTCACTTCAGTAGAAACGGTGTATGATCGGCCCCTCTCAGAATCAAACCAGTAAATCTTGATCCTGCCATGAGCGCTGTGCAGAAAGATCTTTGTGCCCACCAAGAGCTCTTTGCAAGATCAGGGCCTCAGTTTGTATCACACTATAAATGAATAGTTACCAGCTGAGCAGCAATCTGTCTCTAAATAGAGTAAACTACTTAACCTTATTCTATAGGTTGTGTGACTAGGTTTGCCAGGCGTCCGGTTTTTGATGCACCCAAATATCAAACACCCTCCAGCACCCCAACCCCCTACCCCAGCCCTGAGTCCCCTCCTGCACCCAAAACCCCTAATCCCTGGCCCCACCCCAGAGCCCACACCCCCAGTCAGAGCCCACACCCTCTCCGACACCCCAACTCCCTGCCCATAGGTGCCGACTTCCCCTCTTTCATGTGGGTGCTCGCCCCCCGCTCTGCCCTCGCCCCCACTCCACCCCTTCCAGGAGGCCCTGCCCCTGCCCCATCTCTTCCCACCCTTGCCCCATTCCAACCCCTTCCCCAAAATTCCTGCCCCAACTCCGCCCCCTCCCTGCCAATATTCCAATTCCTTCCCCAAATCCCTGCCCTGGCCCCGCCTCTTCTCCACCTCCTCCCCTGAGTGTACCACGTTCCCGCTCCTCCCCGTCCCTTCTGGAGCGTGCTAACGTTGTCAAACAGCTCTTTGACGGCTGCCAGGCAGGAAACGCTGGGAGGTAGGCAGAGGAGCGGGGACATGGTGTGCTCAGGGGAGGAGGAGGAGGAGGAGGTGGGGTGGGGGGTAAGGGGAGCTTTTCCCCCATGGGTGCTCCAGCCCCGGAGCACCCACAGAGTCAGTGCCTATGCCCCTGCCCCAGCCTGGCGAAAGTGAGTGAGAGGGTGGGGGATAGCAAGCGACGGAGGGAGGGGGGATGGAATGAGTGGGGGCCGGGGCCTCAGAGAAGGGGTGGGGCAGAGGTGTGGCCTCGGAGAAGGGGCAGGCTGGGGACAGGGCAAGGGTGTTTGGTTTTGTGCGATTAGAAAGTTGGCAACCCTAAGTCAGGCCCATAGTACATTGGCATTGAGCAGTGGACTAATAATGCCTGACTCCTCCTACCACCATGCACTGTGTCCATAAACCTAGTAACATCCCCTGGCTTCTGCTGAAATCCCTCTCCCAGGAGCTTCTGTTGTTGCTGTGATTCCCTCTGGCTTCTAGTCAGCACACCAGCCTGTGATTGAGGGGAGAGGGGCAGGTAGAAGAGATAGAGATGACAGATTGGGAGGCTACCTTGCACTGCAAGAGACTGAGGAATTATTTATCAATCAGTGCAGGGGTGATGCAGTCTCTTTGGCCCCGGGGGCTTGGCTCAGAGTGAAAGGGTACTTTTGGGAGGTAGGCATGTCGAGGGCAGGGACAGTATGACAAAGGTTAAACCACACCTTGGCCTTTGCTGACTTGAAGAAAATCTGATGAGTTTCCTTTAGTCATTGTGCTGACAGCTATATTATTAATTGAGTGAAAGGCAGCTAGGCCAGGCCCGAAGTCTCTTCCTCTCCACTGCATCAGCGTAAAGGCCAAGTGATTGAAAATGAAGGACGACACTGGCACCATACAGCTCTTCACTTTATTTTTATCTTTTTTTATTATTCTTTTAATGTTTACACCACATGCCAGTAAGATTTATAGTGTGTGCATTGAGCAAACCAGGGCACCATGACTTGCTCTTGGAAACCCTACACTGCATTTTCTCTTTCAGAAAGTGTTATACCTGAAACACAGTAATATTGCCCCTCCCCCTGCAATCTCCACTGTATGTTTAAGCCTGCAAACGTCATGCCTCGGGAGGTCACAAAGTCAAATGCTAACGCTGGATTCTATAAAGGATAGGATGATTTTATGACATGTGTAGTTATACATGCTACTGTAAGCTAAAGCTAATCAATTCTCATGCTTCAGGTCAGAAGCTGCCGGCTGAAGGAGTCAGGATGGAATCATTGCCGCCTGATTTACAGCATTTAATTGGCCAGATGCATTAAGACGTTTCATTATTTTTTACTGTCCTTTGAAGCGTATGGCATTGTGCACTTCCAGAGGCAGCATTCCAGGCTTGAGAGGAGACCAACGGTCTTCTCTGGCATGGTGAACCCTGCTTCCTGTGTTAATGAACCAGCACACTGCTTGGATTTTTGTTGAATGCTTGCAGGGTGTTTCACACCTCTGAAAGGCTCTTTATCAGAGTGGACTCAGGGTAAAGGAAGCAGATGTAGACTTTTTATGATGTGCAGTTTGGAATGTGTGAACGGGGTCTTTTGTCAGTTGAGTTCTGGAGCTGCTTGGAATTTGCCATCAAACTCTTTTTTTTTTTTTTTGACAGAAAATGCAGTTACTTCAGTTTCTGATTGACTGACATTGTTTTGATTGTCCATCAAGAAAGTCAAAATTACATGTCTCATTTTGGGTCACATCTAAATGTCCTGGTTTGTTGAACTGAACAAAATGTTTCATTTTGAGTTTGTTCGAATTAAACTACATCTGACTTGTGGTCGTTCTAGTTTGGGTGCTTTGTGCTCTCATTCACCTCTATGAGCTGGACTCCTTAGCGAGGGTACATTTTTTATGATATGCCATGGTCTCCCTCTGACCATGCCACATGGGGCTTCATGGGAGTCACATGATTGCAGGTGCACCATGGGAAATGTAGTATGGCCAGGGAGCCTGCCCTAGGGCATGGGACACTGTGGCAACACAGGCGGGTGCAGTATAATGTCAAACGTTAATATTTCAACTTTTCGTCCCCATATGAAATGATCAAACACAATGTTACAGCTGCCCCGATCCCATTCCGCCCCCCTCCCCCCCCACACACACCTTTTTGGTTTGTGAAAATCTTTGACATTTTGACATTTTGTCTCAATTTGGGAAGGGATTTTTTTAAAATCTCAACTATTCATGTGGGATGGAAAAACTCTTTCCCACCCAGCTGTGCTTCAGACATCTGATAAGCCTTTGTTTAGGGGATATGGTCAGGTATCTCCTATTACTGTAGCTCAGGGCACATCTGTCATTCTCATGGATTTAAGGGTCTGTATCAAATAATTTGGCCCAGATCTTCAGCTGCTCTCAGGTATCATCTCCAGCCTCTTGTGGATTCTCTCTGCAGAGCAGAATTGCTAGGACACATAGAATCACTGTAATCATGGCAAAGATCTGCAAGTGACCACATCATGCTCTGTACTATGAGTGTTGGATTGTTCTCTGCCTATCGTACATTCCGGAGCAGAGCTGAGGTATCAAGTGGTGGTGAATAAATTAGCCAGTGATTTTGGCCTCTTTTTCTGTTGGTAAAATGCCCACAAGTAGTTTAGGGTTTTCTCAAATTCACTCCTCCTGGACAATGATTTTCTGAATATTTCATGCAAATAATTCTTGGACTGAAGATCATACATGAAAGCTCACGAGGAGTATTCAGTGTCTGAGTTTCCAGCTATATCAGCTAGTTTTGACTGTACCTATATGCTTTTCTTCCCTGAGTGGATGAATTTAATACCAGGGGACTAGACTTCTGTTGCATGTTCTTGCAGCTGTGAACTTCCTAAGATATCCTCTAGAACATGCCCAGAATAGGTTGCCAAACATTCCTACCTGTATGATTCAAGTAAGTCAATCAATTATAGGATTCTAGCCATTTCCCTTGAGAGAGACCATTCCATAGACTAATAGATATCACCATGCGGAATTCTTAGATATTCAGTCTAAATTTTCCTTAGCTTAATTTCATACCATTAATCCTAATTACACCTCCTTCCGCCGATCCCTGCCTTAGCCAATTCCTCCCTCTGCTTGGCACTAAATCCTTTCAGCATTATAAATAATGATCAAATCTCCCTTAGCCTTTACTTAGCCAAGCTATGCATATTTCAGTTGGGAATTTCAGGGAGTCAGGCATAGCCCTAAATTCCCCTAGGCTCCACTGAAAATGCCATTTTTAGCTCCTTGATGCTTTCCTCATAAATAACTCTTTCAGGCCCACGATACAAGAACCAGAGGGACAAGTGATGTAATGTAATTAAATGGCCGCAAATTCAACACAGTACTTTCTTCTATAATTCACCCGTGGGATTCACTGCCACAAGATTTTAGTTAGGCCAAGAGTTTAGGAGGATTCAAAAGGGGTAACACCCAATAGGAACATTACATCAGGTAGGCTGCACTACAAGGGTACTCAGGCCTCATGTGTAAAGGTAAAACATAATCAGCTGCTGCAGTCTGGAAGCAACAACTGGGCAGTGCATTAGAGGAAGGATGTTGTTGCCTTCTTACTTTGGTACTATCTGGACTTTATGACCCTAGTATCGGGTCATCTCACAGTCTTCAATGTATTTATCCTCACAACACTCCTGCGAAGTAGGGAAGTGCTGTTATCCCCATTGTACAGATGGGGAGCTGAGACACAGAGAGCTTAAATGACCTATCCAGGGGCACACAGGAAATCTGTGGCAGAGCAAGGACCTGACCCTGGCTGTTCCTAAATCCCTCACTGGTACCCTAATCATTGAACTGCTGTTTCTTTTTCTGCCAGCTATTGGCACAGACTGGATGGTGGAGGAGATGGACCATATTGTAATCTGGTATGTTGCTCCTATGTCTATTATTGCCCATAAAGGGCTGGTAATAAACTGAATGGAAATGATTGATTAGATTAATTGTAAATAGTACACAAATAACCACCTTCTTTGCACATCTATAATCATTTCAGGCCTGCAATCAATTATACACCGCCAGTCAATACCTGAGCCTCATTCAATACCTAACCCGCAACAAAACTGTACATGCATTGGCACTTTGTAGTTTCAACCAGGAAATCACTATCATTGTTGCTTTAACAGAAATTAAGTGTTTACACCTGTTGTAATACTTTTATGAAAAAATACAGTGAAAACGTATGGAATATTACCGGTTGTCTCTTGCTGGTAACTGCCAGGAATATGGAGTTCGGGAGAGGATCAGTGTGTTTGCAAATTGGGCAAAAAGGCCTGTACGTCCCCAGATTCATGGTAGGAAGGCTTTTTTGCTCTGCTTTAGCTACCAATAACCATGGTCCTGGACAGGTATAGAATGCATCAGTCACTGGAGCATTACATCCAAGCTTGCAGGAAATAGTTATTTAGTAAAGGACTGGCTTGGATTCATTTTTTTGTTTCATTTTGGTTTGGTTTGTTTTTAACTTGTGCTTGCGAAAATCAATGACTATTAGTGACTAAAGCAGATGTAAAATCTTGGAAAAGTCAAGTTCTTGCTTTTACATTTTTAAATCGCATTGTATCCCGAATGGTTGCTATAAAAAAATATGCTAGTATTTGCAGACTAATTCTGTGTTTCCTATAAATGTGCCCATAACTAGATAAATATTGGCTTTGAATGGATCAGCGGGTGCTTTACTTATTCATCCTATCCTCTCGTCACTCTTTGTCCATCCTGAGTGATAGCGCTCATTCGGCTTTGCTTGTCATTCAGTACAGGCAGACAAGTCTCATACAGTGGTTTGTAACAATGTCCTGTTTATAAAAAGCCAAGAAGGGAAAGGGTTAACATCAGTTTAAAATTCTGCACACTATTTAAATTGAAGAACCAGGGATGCCTGAAAACTGGAGATAGCACCCTAATAATGTCTTTCAAAAAACACCTATGGGCTTTTTCCTAGGGCTGATTGAAAATGTTCTGCCAACACTCTTTTTTGACAGAAAATTGGATTTTCAATTAAATGAAGGTTTTTTTGCAAAAGAGTCTTTCTACAAAAAAAAAAAAAAAAAAAAAGATTTTTCATTGAAGAAAAATATATGCTCCACAATGGAAATATTTCAATTCTGAAATATCATTTGGGTGCCTCATGCCTCTGTTCTCCTCTATGGGTTGGGCTCCCCAGCCAGACTTATCTCCCATGATGCACCTTGGCCATGCAACTCCCGTCATACACAACACCCTCATACTGAGAGAGGGGAAACATGGTGCATCATGGGAGATGTAGTCCAACCAGGGAACCCAGTCAATAGAGGAGAATAGAACCATGAGGAACCTGAACATCCCATGAGGGACCATGTTGGTATTTCAGAATGCAAATATTTGGATTTCAATGTTGTGATGAAAACTCAAAATTTTCCACACAAAAAACAACCTGATTGGCTCTGGTTTTCCCCTCTCACTAGAACTGCAGCTGGAACTGCCAGAAGCGGAACAAAAACTGAATTGTGTGACTCAGGGTAACAGTCGGGTGCCTGCTTCTGCCTGCTCCATGCCTTGTTTGAGGAGCTGTGCTGGGAAATTTGTGAGGGCATTCAGTACGCACTGCTGGCTGTCGAGTTGCACAGGCTAAGGTTCATGTTCTCAGAGGTGCACCCCTACCTGTTCTGGCACAGCTTCCTTCCTCCTTGCTGGTTGGCACAAAAGGGGTGGCACCTGGGATTTACCTGCTCAGTGTCCCTATCTGCCCACTCCCCATCCACCCCCACAGAGGAGCAAGGGGCCCCCATGCTCCTGTGTTCCCCTGCATGGGCCTGTAGGCCTGGGGTGCCATTTCAGATTTGGGAGGGTGGGGGGCAACTTTAACTGTGATTCCAAGGGCTACTTAGCCACCTGAAAACTCTGGGGTTGTTGTTGTTTTTTTGTTTCTTTTTTTTTGCAGATAACTTAGAAATTAGCTGATAGGAGCACTGTATCTAATTCCAATATAAAAAAAGATGATTTAATAAATATTAGACCCACTCAGCTCGAATATTAACATGTTCTCATATCTTGTGTCAAGTCACTTAAGTAACACTGGTTAGGTTTAAGATTTTAACGTATATTCTTTGTTACTACTCTTGAATACAACAATTGAAAAAATTGTAGAAAAATCTAGATTACTTTCTATCACTTTTTTGCAGTTCACCAAGCTTGGAATCATAGAATCAGAGAAGATTAGGGTTCAAAGAGACCTCAGGAGGCCATCTAGTCCAACCCCCTGCTCAAAGCAGCACCAATAGCAACAAAATCATCCCAGCCAGGGCTTTGTCAAGCTGGGACTTAAAAACCTCTAAGGAAGGAGATTCCACCATCTCCCTATGTAACCCATTCCAGTGCTTCACCACCCTCCTCGTGAAATAGTGTTTCCTAATATCCAACCTAGACCTCCCCCACTGCAACTTGAGACCATTGCTCCTTGTTCTGTCATCTGCCACCACTGAGAACAGCCGAGCTCCATCCTCTTTGGAACACCCCTTCAGGTAGTTGAAGGCTGCTATCAAATCCCTCCTCACTCTTCTCTTCTGCAGACTAAATAACCCCAGTTCCCTCAGCCTCTCCTCGTAAGTCATGTGCCCCAGCCCCCTGATCATTTTCGTTGCCCCCTGCAGGACTCTCTCCAATTTGTCCATATCCTTTCTGTAGTGGGATGCCCAAAACTGGACACAGTACTCCAGATGTGGCCTCACCAGTGCCAAATAGAGGGGAATAATCACTTCCCTCAATCTGCTGGCAATGCTTCTACTAATGTAGCCCAATTTGCCGTTAGCCTTCTTGTCAAAAAGAGCACATTGCTGACTCATATTCAGCTTCTCATCCACTGTAATCCCCAGGTCCTTTTCTGCAGAACTGCTGCTTAGCCAGTCAGTCCCCAGCCTGTAGCGGTGCAGGTAATTCTTCTGTCCTAAGTGCAGGACTCTGCACTTGTCCTTGTTGAACCTCGTCAGATTTCTTTTGGCCCAATCCTCCAATTTGTCTAGGTCACTCTGGACCCTATCCCTACCCTCCAGCATATCTATCTCTCCCCCCAGCTTAGTGTCATCTGTGAACTTGCTGAGGGTGCAATCCATCCCACCATCCAGATCATTAATAAAGATGTTGAACAAAACCGGCCCCCGGACCTGGGGTACTCTGCTTGATACCGGCTGCCAACTAGACATCGAGCCGTTGATCACTACCCATTGATCAGTACCCAACAATCTAGCCAGCTTTCTATCCACCTTATAGTCCATTCATCCAATCCATACTTTTTTAACTTGCTGGCAAGAATACTGTGGGAGACTATATCAAAAGCTTTGCTAAAGTCAAGATATATCACGTCCACTGCTTTCCCCATATCCACAGAGCCAGTCATCTCATAATAGAAGGCAATCAGGTTGGTCAGGCATGACTTGCCCTTGGTGAATCCATGTTGACTGTTCCTGATCACCTTCCTCTCCTCCAAGTGCTTCAAAATGATTTCCTTGAGGACCTGTCCATGATTTTTCCATGGACTGAGGTGAGGCTGACCGGTCTGTAATTCCCCGGGTTCTCCTTCTTCCCTTTTTTAAAGATGGGCACTATATTTGCTTTTTTCCAATCATCCAGGACCTCCCCCAGTCACCATGAGTTTTCAAAGATAATCGCCAATGGCTCTGCAATCACATCAGCCAATTCCCTCAGCACCCTCCGATGCATTAGATCTGGACCCATGGACTTGTGCATGTCCAGCTTTTCTAAATAGTCCTTAATCTGTTCTTTCACCACTGAGGGCTGCTCACCTCCTCCCCATACTGTGTTGCCCAGGACAGCAGTGTGGGAGCTGATCTTGTCTGTGAATACTGAGGTGAAAAAAGCATTGAGTACTTCTGCTTTTTCCACATCATCTGTCACTAGGTTGCCTCCCCCATTCATTAAGGGTCCCACACTTTCCCTGACCTTTTTCTTGTTGCTAACATACCTGTAGAAACCCTTCTTGTTACCCTTCACATCTGTTACTAGCTGCAACTCCAGTTGTGTTTGGCCTTCCTGATTATACCCCTGCATGCTCGAGCGATATTTTTATACTTCTCCCTAGTCATCTGTCCAATAGATCATTTAACTTTGGAAACATCATACTATGGCAAGGCCCCATGAGTTTATACTGCACCTGCCTGGGGCTAGAGGTGTTACCTCCCAACAAATAATAGACTAGAAACTAACCTTAAACAGGAGTGAAATTGACACTTTCAAGTCACTTTCACAGTATTGCCAATCCCAAATGTTCAAAAATCATGGATCAGGCTCACCAAAAATAATGAGATTGGCTTTAAAATCATGACATTATGTAAAAATACCAGATTTGGGGTTCTTTTTATTTGCCTTCTGCTTTTTGAGCCTTTAGGGTGCACTGGGATCACATTTTGAAGCTTTCTCCACAGTCACGAGGACTAGAAACTTCATTTTTCTTTAAGAATGAAGGCTGAAATCATCACATATCCACTTGGCTCCAGGAGCTGGGGCTTTAAGGAAAACAATTACCATGAGATTCATGACAAAATCATGAGAGTTGGAAACACTGCTTTCACATCTGTGGGGGGAGGGATAGCTCAGTGGTTTGAGCATTGGCCTCCTAAACCCAGGGTTGTGAGTTCAATCCTTGAGGGGGCCACTTAGGGATCTGGGGCAAAATCAGTACTTGGTCCTGCTAGTGAAGGCAGGGGGCTGGACTTAATGCCCTTTCAAGGTCCCTTCCAGTTCTAGGAGATAGGATATCTTCATTATATTTTTTTTTTTATTTAAAGGCTAGTTACTTTCCAGAAGGCTCTTAAACACAACACTACAGCGATTGAGTTGCAGTTCTCACAGGAGAATATTTAAAACCAAACACCAAGAAAATTCTATAGTTTAAAGTTGAGAAAAAAACTGAGACTTCTGTGGTATATCAGGGCTACTGCAGGCAGGAAAGGAAATAAACAGGCACAGGAGCTCGGGACAGCTCTTCCTTTAGGAAGAAAGTTGGAGGGTCAAATCTTCTAGTCCTTACTCAACTAAAACTTTTATTGCCATCAGTGCTTCCACCCATAGATATAAACATCATAGTGAACATGTGTGGTCAATAACTTTACACTTCATACTTAAATATCTGAGCCATCTTATCCAGAGTTACACATCGTATATGCATTGGCTCAGGGACTGGATTTTCTGGCATATTATGAACAGTTCTGAGCACACCTGGTGCACAGTGAATAATGCAAATCATAACAATAATCGTCAACATTATGAACTCTGTGGATGCAGTTTCTGGTCTCTGTTTTGGAATTGGCCTGACTACAGCTGAAACCCTAAGAATTTGAGGCATAAACACATCTGATACTCGTACAACACTTTCTCATTCCTTCCTTTTCTCAAACTCAGAACAAAAAATGACTGAAGAAAATGGTTTTCAGTTAAAATGTAAACTTGCACAGCAGCCATTGCTATACAACCCAGTACAGGGCAGAACCTGCCACCCCTTGGGAGTTAAGTGATTGCCTCTCATCTGACTCTCATTCTCCATCCATCCTAACCTCTGTATGGCTTTTACGCTATCAGCCAGGATATCCATCCTGGGACCATTTGTTGGAGTCTCAGAGAACTGGCTGCCTTGGTTTTGCTCCTATCTATCAGCATGCAGCAGAGAGAGAATGACTGGTCTGCTGGATAGGGCGCTAGCTCTGAAAGACCTGGGTTCTAATCCCTTCATGGACTTCCTGTCTGACTCCTGGCCAGTGCTTTAAGGACAGAATTTCAAAGATTTTTAGGCACCCAAAAATGCAGCTAGATATCTAGTGGGGTTTACAAAGCACCAAACCTTCTAAGTGCATTTGAAAATGTCACTAGGTGCCTAAATACCTTTGAAAATCTGGCCCTTAGTCTGTGTGTGCTTCAGTGCCCCATCTGAACAATGGGGATAACTGCACTGCTTTACCTCACTGAGGGGCTGGGAGGAGAAATAGGTTAAACGTTGTAAGGCCACATAAGTACCACAGGTAGAGTGGGAACTTCTCTATACACTGCTAGCCGTTCCCTGGGTTTGAGCCCTTCTTTTCACCTATACCCCCAAATCTCCCCCTTTTCTGAATGTAACCTAGGCTCAATGCTTTGCTGTATTTTTTCTGAGTCCCCCTCTGTGTTCTCTCTAAAACAATCCCTTCTCCCTCTCCCGCCTCCATAGAGGGATTCCTCTTTTACAGGCTAAACTTCCATATCCTTAATTTAATCACCAGCCCTTTCTTATCTTAATCACCCTGCCTCTGTTTGTAAACAAAATACTGACTCCCTGCCCCAGGGGCACCTCTCCTCTGCAGAACTTACATTTCACACTAGGGGCTCGTCTACACTGGAAAAGTTACAGTGCTGGCAGATACAGCGCTGCTCAGATAGTGCTGAAGGAAAACCACTGTTGTGTGTTCACACTGACAGCTGCCTGTGCAATACCGTGTTCACTTGCAGCACTTGCGGCGCAATTCAGAGCGATGCACTCTGGGCAGCTATCCCACAGAGCACCTCTTTCTCTTTTGCCGCTAAGACTTGTGGGAAGATGGAAGGGGTCGCGGAGCATCCTGGGTCCTGTCCCAATTCCCCATGATGCATTGCTTCGCATCCCAGCAATCCCTGTGCTTCCGTCTGCATTTGGCGGCATCTTTCAATGGTTTGTGTACTGCGTGTCCTGCCTTGCCTCTTTCTGGCTGCAGGAATGGATCCCAAACTCTTGACCAGTATGCTGTTTGCTCTGACCAACACGTCATGAGTGGCACTGGAGTTATTCCTTAAACTACAAAGGCAAGAGGAGTGCAACATTGAGCTCGCCACACGTAGAAGCTATGACACGAGAATGCTTGTGGCATTCACGGAGGTGCTTTCCACAGTGGAACACCGATTTTGGGCTCGGGAAACAAGCACTGAGTGGTGGGATCACATCATGATGCATGTCTGGGATGACGAGCAGTGGCTGCAGAACTTTCGCTTGAGGAAAGCCACATTCACGGGACTGTATGATGAGCTCGCACCAGCCCTGCGGTACAAGGACATGAGAATGAGAGCTGCCCTGCCATTGGAGAAGCGCGTGGTGATTGCACTGTGGAAGCTGGCTACTCCAGACTGCTACTGGTTGCTAACCAGTTCAGAGTTGGAAAGTTGACCATTGGAGTTGTGTTGATGCAAGTGTGCAGGGCCATTAATCGCATCCTGCTCTGAAAGACCGTGACTCTGGGCAACGTGTATGAGATTGTGGATGGCTTTGCACAAATGGGTTTCCCTAACTGTGGAGGGGAGATTGATGGCACACACATTACAATTCTGGCACCAGACCACCTAGCCACCGAGTACATTAATTGCAAGGGGTATTTCTCAATGGTTCTCCAGGCGCTTGTGGATCACCAGGGGCGTTTCACAGATATTAACGCAGGCTGGTCTGGAAAGGTGAATGATGCATTCACGTTCTAGAACACTGGCCTGTTCAAGAAGCTGCAAGCAGGGACTTTCTTCCCAGACCAGAAGATTACCGTAGGGGAAGTCAAAATGCCCATTGTGCTCCTGGGAGACCCCGCCTATCCCTAATGCCGTGGCTCATGAAGCCATATATGGGGCAACTTGACAGCAGCAAGGAGTGGTTCAACAACAGGCTGAGCCGGTGCAGAATGACTGTGGAGTGTGCATTTGACCGTTTAAAAGCCCACTGGCGATGCCTGTATGGGAAGCTGAACATGACCGATTACAATATTCCTATGCTTATAGCCACGTGCTGTGCGGTCCATAATATTTGTGAAGGGAAGGGTGAAAGCTTCACTCAGGGCTGGATCGTAGAGGCTCAGTGCCTGGAGGCTGAGTTTGAACAGCCGGAGACCAGGGCTATGAGAGGGGCACAACGCGGGGCCATAAGGATCAGGGATGCTTTGAGGCAGCAGTTTGAAGCTGAAAGCCAGTAATATTTGTTGCTATGCTCAGGATTGCAGTGCTTGTAATGCTAGGAGGCGATTGGTGCACATGATGCAAGAAGGGGCCTTAACATAATTGTATGTTGCTTTGCAGTGCTCCTTTTGCTTTCACATCATAGAATAAAGATTGCTTTCAAACAAACACAATTCTTTTACTGAAAGACAACAACCAGAGGAGAGAGTCAAATGACAAAATTCATCAGCAGGGAGTGGGAGGGGGGAATGGAAGGAATAGGGGAATAGAAGGTCTCAAGAGGAGGAGGGGTCCCGGGACGGCTACAGATTTGTGTATGTCCAGGTATCATACCCAACCTTCTCCTTTGGAGTATGATGCAGTGGGTACTGTACTTCAGCAGGGCCAAACTGCAGAGGGATGGGTGTTGAGTGCAGTGGGTATTGGGAGTCCACACTGCTGGACTGTGAGGAGGAAGGAGAGGAATGTTGCGAGTAGATAGTGAAGCCAGGAGATTGATAACAGTGTGTTGGCAGTGGGGGAGGGGAGGGCGCATGGGAAAGAGTTTTGTGACAGTGGCTGCAGGGGAGGGCGGGCGCGGAGCTGCTCAGTTTGAAGAGCTAGTATCGCCTGGAGCATGTCCACTTGGTGCTCCATAACTGTTAAGAGCCGCTCCATGGCTTCTTTCTGGTGTGCCATGTTCTCCTTTCATTCCCTCTTCTCGCTGTCCCGCCACTCCTTCAATTCCTTTTTCTCGGCAGCGGACTGCATCATAACCTCACGCATAAAGTCCTCCTTAGTTCTTCTTGGACGCTTTCTAATTCTTCGCAACCGTTCTGCCACCGATAAGGGAGGCTGGGCTCCCAAGGTCATCTCTGTGAAGTTTAAATGCAACATTTTACAGAAGCAGTAATGTTTGCAACACAGACAACACTGTTTCAGTGCTTTAAAACACAGCCAGTACTCACACACCTGTCACTAACTGGCTGACCCCAGGCAAGCACACATAAGCCACAAGCCCCCCAAAATGGTGAGTAGCCACAAGGGCAGGGTAAATCACTGTTCCTGGACCCTGCTTTACACTGGGCACGTGGCTCTTGGGCAC
Organism: Terrapene triunguis; assembly: GCF_002925995.2. Classification (NCBI taxonomy): domain Eukaryota; kingdom Metazoa; phylum Chordata; order Testudines; family Emydidae; genus Terrapene; species Terrapene triunguis. The sequence continues at coordinate 2,538,266 of NW_020665188.1, read as the reverse complement.
TTGGGGAGAGCAGCACTGTAGGTGGGGCCTCATAATCATTCCTGTTCCAACACTTTCCACAGGAGGTGATCATTATGGAAGATATTTCGCTGCTGAGGGTGAGCAGGGAATCAAGGGAGGGTCTTCTCCAAGCCTGCGACTTCCGCCCTGGCCCCTGTGCAGCTAGCCTGTGTGCAGCAATGGTCTCTTCCCCCCCCCCCCCGGTGATGGCACAATGGCGTGGGAAAATTACCGTTATTGGGTCAAGAAACAAAGCAGCTCTGCCAAGGAACCTGCAGGAGTGGATTGCCCAGTATAGCCACAAGAGTTTCCTGGAGATCTCTGAGGGAGATACATGTGAAGTGAGGGAGTGTATTAACAGCCTGTTCCGCCACTCGAACTAGGCAGGAGGTGGGAGACAAGCCTGCTTTCTCCAACCCTCCTGCCCCCAGCAACTCGCTTCAGCAATTCCCAAAATCAGATCCACTTACCAGGGGCCGCCTCTCCTGTTTGCGCTTCACCAAGATCCGACTGCTGTGACTGGCTAGGCTCCTCCGGGGTAGAAAAGAGCTCTGACTGCATAGATCTCTGGCCTCCGAGCCATCCTCTGCCTCGGGGTCCCCCTCCCCCTCTTCATCCAAGATTGCCTCCTCCTGGCTCAGTTCACTCTCAACTGGCAATGAAGCCAACAAAGTATCCACAGGGGCCTTTGCAGTGGAGGTGGGGTCACCACCGAGTATCACGTCCAGCTCTTTGTAGAACCGGCAGCTCTTGGGTGCAGCACCGGAGCAGCGGTTTGCCTCCTGTGCCTAGTGGCAGGTGTTCCGCAGCTCCTTCACTTTGACCCTGCACTGCAATGTGTCCCGGTCATGGCCCTTTTCTATCATGCATCTAGAAATCTGTCCATAGGTATCATAATTCCTATGGCTGGAGCGCAGCTGTAACTGCTCTGCCTCCTCTCCCCAAATGCCCATGAGGTCCAGCAGCTTGGCATTGCTACAAGCAGGGGAAATTGCCTGGTGCGTGGATCAGTCATGGCCACCTGGAAAGATGTGCTGAGACCACTGCACGCATCACCGAGCAAACAGAAAGGGGACTTTCAATTTTGCAAAGGAATGTATGGGGTGGGGCTGATGGTTGGTCACCTGAGGGCAGGGCAGTAGAGTTCAAACTGATGGCCAGAGAGGTGAGAACAGGCATTGTGGGACACCTCCCAGAGGCCAATCACAGCTCTGTAATCACCATGGTGTCTACACTGGCACCGCAGCACTGTAGCCCTGGCACAGAAAGCTCTACGCCTCTCATCGAGGTGGTTTTTTTAGAGCGCTGCATCTGCTCAGTTTCCGCGCACTAAGTGGCTTGGTAGTGTGTACACCTCGGGAGTTACAGCGCTCAAAACTGCTTTACTGCACACAGACTTGCCAGTGTAGACAAGGCCTAATGCTGTGCTGTAGTTAAGAGCTCCACCTGGGAGCTTGCACACCTCCTGTAGGAAACTCGGGGGGGGGGGGGGGGCTTCTGCCCTTCCTCGCGCCCCCATTTGGTGCCCTTGCTGTAAGTCAGCTCACTACTGCACCCTAAACAGAGTGTGCAGGATGATATTTCCATTCCAGTCCTACTAGTGCAGAGATTGTGCAAGTTCCAGAGGCCAGCTGATATATTAATGCAAAGGGACGTGCCGGGGGGCACATGCACGCATGCGCTTGAGCCCCAGTCTGGTGGATTCCCAAGCAAGGATGCTCACAAGGGAAGCTTGCTTCATTTTACCCTTGATTCCTTTTCCACATGCTCCTCCTCCTCTTCAGCAGCAGCTCCTCTTGTAGGCCATCTGCCTCACCCTTAGGAGAGCCATGAGGAGAGACCTCCAAACAGAGAATCCAGAGGCTGTCTTTCACCTCCCTTAACTTTACAGGCATGCTGAGTACAGACCCATCAGTCACTCTCAGTGGGAGATGTGACATGGTTCAGCTGTCACTTCCTTCCCGTAATTGGCCAATAACCGTTGCTTTGTAAACTACAAGAAACACTGCTGGTTTCTTTCCTTTCAGCATCCCGTCGACTCAGCCAGCTGTTAGCTCCTTGCTCAGCTTTGCAGCTGGCTTCTCCTTCCAATGTTTGTTTCCTCCCTCCCTTGGGCAGCATTCATTTCTCCCACGAAGCTGTTAGATGTCTGTGCACAGTGGCAGGGAAATCCCTATGCACAGCTTGTGTCTATAACTACTGGCCTGCTTCCCTCCTTAGTATTCTCATTGAGAGGCTGTCCACTGCAGCTGTCTTTACTTCCTTCCCTCCAACAGTGCCACCTGGCTCCTTGCCTTTCTGCTCCTTGGACACCACTCCTGCTTAAGCCTCAAGTGACCTCTTCCCAGCTAAATCTCAAGGCCTGTTCTCAATCTTAGTTCTTCCTGTCACTGTGTTGGTAACATCCTATCTTCCTTTGGTGTCTCTGCCTTAGGGTGGAATCATGCCCTTTCTGAAGTTAATGGGAGTTTTACCAGTGACTTCCATGGGGCTAGGATTTCACACTTAGCCGCATTCCTTTGACATTGTTAGGCTTTAATCAGGCCTACCTCTAAGAACATATTAGATTCTGAGTCAAACTAAAGCTTCATCTAGCCCTACAGTGGCCAATTCCAGGTGCCCCAGAGAGAATGAAAAGAACAGGTAATCATCAAGTGATCCATCTCGTCGCCCATTCCCAGCTTCTGGCAAAACCGAGGCTAGGGACACTATCCCTGCTCATCCTGGCTAATAGCCATTGATGGACCTATCCTCCATAGAATCATAGAATATCAGGGTTGGAAGGGACCTCAGGAGGTCATCTAGTCCAACCCCCTGCTCAAATCAGGACCAATCCCCAACTAAATCATCCCAGCCAGGGCTTCATCAAGCCTGATCTTAAAAACCTCTAAGGAAGGAGATTCCACCACCTCCCTAGATAACCCAGTCCAGTGCTTCACCACCCTCCTAGTGAAAAAGTTTTTCCTAATATCCAACCTAAACCTCCCCCACTGCAACTTGAGACCATTACTCCTTGTTCTGTCATCTGCTACCACTGAGAACAGTCTAGATCCATCCTCTTTGGAACCCCCCTTCAGGTAGTTTAAAGCAGCTATCAAATCCCAGCTCATTCTTCTCTTCTGCAGACTAAACAATCCCAGTTCCCTCAGCCTCTCCTCATAAGTCATGTGCTCCAGCCCCCTAATCATTTTTGTTGCCCTCTGCTGGATTCTTTCAAATTTTTCCACATCCTTCTTGTAGTGTGTGGCCCAAAACTGGACACAGTACTCCAGATGAGGCCTCACCAATGCTGAATAGAGGGGAATGATCATGTCCTTCGATCTGCTGGCAATGCCCCTATATAGCCCCAAACGCCGTTAGCCTTCTTGTCAACAAGGGCACACTGCTGACTCATATTCAACTTCTTATCCACTGTAGTCCCCAGGTCCTTTTCTTCAGAACTGCTGCCTAGCCATTTGGTCCCTAGTCTGTAGCAGTGCATGGGATTCTTCCATCCTAAGTGCAGGACTCTGCACTTGTCCTTGTTGAACCTCATCAGATTTCTTTTGGCCCAATCCTCTAATTTGTCTAGGTCCCTCTGTATCCTATCCCTACCATCTAGCGTATCTACCACTCCTTCCAGTTTAGTGTCATCTGCAAACTTGCTGAGGGTGCAGTCCACGCCATCCTCCAGATCATTAATGAAGATATTGAACAAAACCGGTCCCAGGACCGACCCTTGGGGCACTCTGCTTGATATCGGCTGCCAACTAGACATGGAACCATTGATCACAACCTGTTGAGCCCGATGATCTAGCCAGCTTTCTACCCACCTTATAGTCCATGTATTTATCTAGTTCTTTTTTGAACCCTGTTATAGTCTTGGCCTTCACAGCATCCTCTGGCAAGTAGTTCCACAGACTTACTGTGCGTTGTGTGAAGAAGTACTTCCTTTCATTTGTTTTAAACCTGCTGCCTATTAATTTCATTTGGTGACCTCTAGTTCTTGTGTTATGAGAAGGAGTAAATAACACTTCCTTATTTACTTTCTCCATACCAGTCATGATTTTATAGACCTCTATCATATCCCCCCTTAGTTGTCTCTTTTCAAAAGCTAAAATGTCCCACTCTCTTTAATCTTTCCTCATATGGAAGCTGTTCCATACCCCTAATCATTTTTGTTGCCCTTTTCTGAACCTTTTCCAATTCCAATATATCTTTTTTGAGATGGGTCGACCACATCTGTACGCAGTATTCAAGATGTGGGCATACCATGGATTCTCTGACTGCTTCTTTAGTATTTCTTTTGGTGGCTCTTCCTCCTTCCTGTCTCTGCTGGAGGCTCACAGGACTTTGTTTTCAGCCCTCTCCTCTTCTTTTGCTTTGTCAAAAATGTGAGAACATTTCACAGACAGTTTTGAAACAAGCATTTTTATTTTTACATTTTGTTTGAAAATTTTCACAAATTTTTCTTTTAACAAAAAAAATTGTTAAATTTCAGTGGGAGGAAAAATACTCTCCTGTTTTTAGACTTTTTTCTAACAGAAAAACTGAGCATGTATGTGGGGGAAGAGTGAAAAAGTGAGACAAATGAGATTTTTCACACCACAAACCACACAAACATTTTTGAAAAACTTTGAAAATTTTGGTTTAGAAATGTTGACAAAACCAAAAAATATACTTATTTTTGTCAAAAGCCATGTTTTTGGTGAAAAAGGTTTATTTTGTTCAAAAAACTATTAAGCAGTTTTAGTCCCTGTGTATACATGTAGCAATAAATATCTTACTGGTACAGTGTACTGGACCGCACCTCCCTACTTGCACCACTGCTGGTAGGCCAAGCTGTTCTCACTAGAGCTGGACCAATTCTTTTTAGCAATAGTTAATTCCTTGAAAAATGCATTTTTCATGGCACCAAAACTATTTCAAATTTGGTGAATAGTTTTGTGTCTCCCCCTCCACCAAATCAAAAATTGGAAATATCAAACTATTATTTTTCAAAAATTGAAATGAACTATTTTAAAAATGTCATTTAACAACATTTTGAAACAAAATGTTGAATTGCAATGTCCTTTACAACGTGAAAAAATGCTGAAAAATTTGTTTCAAATGAGCATTTCATTCCAAAAACATTGTTTCGCGTCAACATTTCATTTCAAAATGTCAGTTTGAATCAATATTCAAAACATTACATTTCAACCGGAATGCAGTTTACCATGTTTTTCATTTTGGTGAGAAAAAGCAAAAAGTAAAAAGAAAAAAATTAGCTTTGGTTCTAAGCAAACCTATTTTAAAAAAAATTAAATTTTGATTGTTTGTTATAGCCACCAAATCAAAAGGTTAATTATTTGCTCCGCTCTACTTCTCACTTTATTTTTTCCAGCACAGAGCATCCACTGGTGAATGTTGCTGAGTGGGGGCTGTTGAGGTCATTGGAGAATGGGGTCAAGGGGATATATTTGTGTCAGTTGAACCTGGCCGAGTTGCTGTCTGGGACATCTGGCGTACAGATCCATACTCTGCTGACATTCCCATCCTCTCCTTTCCCTTTCATAACAGCACTTGATATGTGTTTAGAGTCTGTCACCTCCGAGCCCTTGATGCTCTGTGTTCAGAGAGGAAACTGAAAGACAGTGACCAGCTGGCTCATGGCAACTGGGAAGAGGACACACCATTTTTACAAACAGACCAGTGCAAATCACTGCTCTGACCAAGCGTGTCATCGAATAGCAGGGTGGGGGTTATGAAATGTGCTCAGCATTGGCCTATCTCTGCTCCCATTACAGTTCGGGGTAGAACTCCGCTTGACTTCACTGAGGGCAGAGATAGGCCAAGGTTGAGGGTATTTGAAACACCACTGTGCAGGGGGCAGTCCTTGTTGGTAGTCAATTGCAAACTGTCACCCTCCACGCCTTGAGGTCGAGACCCCCCACATGTTTGGGGAGGCAGAGATTCCCCCACAAAGCACTCCAGTGCTGCTGTTAGTAAGAAATAGCTATATCAGCAACACTTCCCTTAATCAGCAAACACACAGTACCAGTGCCGCCCCAGCATCAGTCCTGCAGTCACCAGTTGGGGCCTCTGTGCCCTTTGGTCTCTGGCTGATCCTTGCCTGCCACATAGGGCAGGCTCATAGGGGCCATATATTCAGCCTGCTCCCTGGGTGTGGGCCCCAGCCCAAAGCTCAGACTCTCAGCCTGCTGTGTCCCTGCAGCAGCTACCACACATGCTCTCTGGCAGCCATGCAACTCCTTCTTCAGTCTCAGGACAGTTCTCTAGCCAGGCAGTAAGGGTAGAGAGGCTGGCCTCTCCTGTTTGTTCAGTCTCTCTTTGGGAGCAGGGCCATCCTTCACAGCACCACTGCCGGTCTGTGACGTGGGGGCTCCACTTCCCCCTTCATTCCAAAACAGAACAGGAGTGCAGACAAGATGTTCAGAAATGACTAGGGGTTTTGGACACCTCCACTGTTTGGATGCTCAATGTGAGATATGTCAAAGAGGCCTGATTTTTGGAGGATGGAGGCTCAGCACGTTATGAAAATCAGACCCCTTTTGAGTTGTCTCAGGCTGCGACTCAAGAAAAGAGGTGCCCCACATCACCAAGTATTGGCCTCCATTCTCCAGGTTTTGCTCAGTAAGCATAAATTTCTCAGAGGGATGAGTGATATAGATGAGTTGTCCCTTATGGCATGTGAAGGTGCGGTGATGGGGATCATATATGAAAGTAGTCAGACAGACCATGTGCTTCCATGAAGTCTAGATCTTCTGAACCTGAAGTTTAGGCATCAAATTTATTCCTTCCTGACCCAGCTTTGCTTCATTGACTGTTAGTTCCATGGCTCCGACTGGCAAAGGGACAGAAAGAGAGAAAGACACAGCATAAAAGGAAGGGCCATAAGAAATGGTTGAGGATGGCAGGAGAAAAAGCATGATTGCCCTATAATCAATTGTAATTTAAAGAGTGAGATTCATTATTTCTCTGCCTGATTACTCCCGTAGTGTGCCGTTCATGGGTCTCATCACAAAAAACAATTGCTATTTCGTTGGGAGTCTTGGATGCCAAGGTCCCAGGGAGCAGCCTAATTTGGCAAGCAGTAATCCCGTAACGTGGGCCGATTGCTTCGGTATCATGGTGAAGATAACTTTCCTTGGCAGAAATACACAGTTCTCAAACATGGCTTCTCACTTTGCGTCCTTTCTATAAGGATTTTGCTCAGGGATTTTCACTAGGAAGAATCAGTCAGAAGGCTGGTCACAGCGCTTCAGGTGCCCAAGGATGGATGAGATAGAGGGGGTCATCCATGAGAGTTATTAGCAAAGATTTTCACTAAATATTGGCTCTCGAATTTCATTGCAGATAAAATATGCCAATTGAAGTATATCTTTTCCTTTCAGAGTAGCAGCCGTGTTAGTCTGTATCCGCAAAAAGAACAGGAGTACTTGTGGCACCTTAGAGACTAACAAATTTATTAGAGCATAAGCTTTCGTGGGCTACAGCCCACTTCTTCGGATGCATATAGAATGGAACATATATTGAGGAGATATATATACACACATTCAGAGAGCATGAACAGGTGGGAGTTGTCTTACCAACTCTGAGAGGCCAATTAAGTAAGAGAAAAAAAACTTTTGAAGTTATAATCAAGATAGCCCAGTACAGACAGTTTGATAAGAAGTGTGAAAATACTTACAAGGGGAGATAGATTGAATGTTTGTAATGGCTGAGCCATTACAAACCCAGGTTTACAATGCACTGTGGACACTTAAGCATGAGCTTGGAAACACTGAGTCCATAAGCCTGAGTTGCACAGATGTGGGATAACAATGCAGTGTAGATACACCCTGTGGGTCCTGGTCCCACCCTTGTTCTCAGGGGGAAGTAAGCTGTGCCAGCCCTATACTTAGTGCCAATTGGGGTTGCAAGTGCTTTGGAGGATAGGATTAAAATTCAAAATGATCTGGATAAACTGGAGAAATGGTCTGAAGTAAATAGGATGAAATTCCATAAGGACAAATGCAAAGTACTCCACTTAGGAAGGAACAATCAGTTGCATACATACAAAATGGGAAATGACTGCCTAGGAAGGAGTACGGGAAAGGGATCTGGGGGACATAGTGGACCACAAGCTAAATATGAGTCAACAGTGTAACGCTGTTGCATAAAAAGCGAACATCCTTCTGGGATGTATTAGCAGGAGTGTTGTAAGCAAGACACGAGAAGTAATTCTTCCACTCTACTTGGCGCTGATTAGGCTTCAACTGGAGTATCGTGTCCAGTTCTGGGTGCCACATTTCAGGAAGGCTGTGGACAAATTGGAGAAAGTACAGAGAAGAGCAACAAAAATGATTAAAGGTCTAGAAAACATGACCTATGAGGGAAGATTGAAAAAATTGGGTTTGTTTAGTCTGGAAAAGAGAAGACTAAGGGGGGACATGATAACAGTTTTCAAGTACATAAAAGTTTGTTACAAGGAGGGAGAAAAATTGTTTTTTCTTAACATCTGAGGACAGGACAAGAAGCAATGGGCTTAAACTGCAGCAAGGGAGGCTTAGGCTGGATATTAGGAAAAAGTTCATCACTGTCAGGGTGGTTAAATTCTGGAATAAATTGCCTAGGGAGGTTGTGGAATATCCATCATTGAAGATTTTTAAGAGCAGGTTAGACAAACACCTCTCAGGGATGGTCAAGATAATACTTAGTTCTGCCATGAGTGCAGGGGACTGGACTAGATGACCTCTCAAGGTCCCTTCCAGTCCTATGATTCGATGATTCTAATTACTTCACTGGGCAGGGCATTGAGGAAGGAGGTGTGGCCCTATAGGGGCTGCTCTCCCCCTACATGGCTATTTGTGCTGCTTGTAGCCTGTGCAAGAAAGTAAAGGGTGCATTGCCCATGCACCCACAGTGGCTGATGGCTGACCCCTTGTTGCTTAGGGCATATCTCTGTACGGGCCAAACCAGATGCCTTAAGCAGAACATCCTCAAACTTTGTGAGTGGCCAAGGGATTCATGACCTTCAACTGAAAGGTAAAATTTTGCAGCTCAGACCCATCTTACTTCTGACATGATCAATGTATGGGACTCGCTGCAACAAAAGCTTTCCAGTTGTAGCCTGTTTAATTTGAGGCTTATAATAAATAGACTACACAAGGCTTTTGGATACAAAGCTTAACATTGATTCATAGATTCAAGGATTTTAAGCTAAGTAGAGTAAAGGGCATCGGGAGAATGATTTCGTTAATGATATCGATCTTATTAAGAATAGCAGCAAAAGCCACATGGCAATACTCTGCTCTCTCAGAATGTGCGGCTGCTTCTTTTTGGCATACATTAGTATTAACTAGCCTTCACTGGAGACGTTCACTTGTGTAACTGCTGTCCTACATAGCACAGGATAAGAAGATTGTATTGCTGTTATAAGGGCTTTGGCAAAGCTCTGTATGTTAGGCTATCCCTTCTGGAGTCATCAAGCCTTCCATAAACCTGCTAATTAGTGATCTCCATGTGCAGAGTCCAATGTTTTTGCCAATGGGTCTAAAAGTTACAGGCCATGTTTATTCAAGCAGCTGTGTTTCATATTTAAAGAGACAGAAGCAGGGGGCAGGGACCTAGCATTTCTGTGCACTTCCAGACAAACTGATGGCACACTTGTGTCCATGAGAGTCACTGGCTGTTTCAAGCTCTTTGTTTAAAGTGACCTTAAAGACTTGGCTGTGTTCTAATGTATTCATACCTTGAACCATTGTAGATTAAGGGCAACTGATTCTGGGCAGCATTGCAGCCTCCTTACACCACCCTTGTAATGTAAAGGGGCCAGAAAGCAGTTAGAGCTTCCCTCCCTAGTGCACACTCCTCTGAAAATTTCCTGGACAGTGTAGTAATAACATGAAAGCCTGAGGCAGTCTACATCCTCGCAGCCGTGGGCATTGAAAAATGCCAGAGGAGTGGCTAGGGTGAGAGTGCATGTGGCTGGAATCCACTACCAGACTGCCCTTTTAAGATCATTGCAACTCAGGCATATGGTAGAGCAACCTCTGGGCTGCTCTAGCTTACACTAGAGGCCAAACTGGCCCTTGGCAGCCCCAAAATCCTAGAGGTGCAAAGGTGGCATAATGTCACTTTTTCCCTACCTCCAGTCTCTGCCCTGAGCTGTCTCTCCTGAGAGATGCAGTGGCCCAGGAGCATGCTAATATTATGTCCAAAGACAATGCAGGTGCTCTGCATCTCAGAAAATCAGGCCAATTTTATTTATGTGCCTAAATGTGGCTTTAGAAACCTAACTTTAGACTTAAGGCACATTAAAACCTTAAGCATTTTGAAAACTTGCAGGAGCGTGATGGTACGGTAGATTTTCACCTCTACAGCCTTGGGCTTGAGGCTGGCAGAAATTACATTTCCTTGAATTTGGTGAGTCAAGCTTAGTCCTGAGTGGACGTTTGCCAGAATCTCAGTCGAGCACTGTGTTTGGCTGGCAGTGACCCCCTGGCAGCCTTCACTCTGGAGAAATTTAGGACTAGAAGAGCGGAAGGGGTGTTGCAATGCAGGGAGGGTCCCGGATGCGGTTTGGAACTGCAATAACAGAGGCAGCGCAGGTCAAAATGTCCACACGGAGTCTCATCAAAACACTGGAAAGACTCCACCTTTCTTCTCGCCCTGGTAGATCTTTAAAGGAAACTGTACTCTCCTGTACGCAAGCATAAATCCAAAGTGTCTTCACTGATTTACACTAGTGCAACTGAGGGCAGAATTCAGCCCCTAAAGCTGAAGTTGTGACAGCACAATAGTTTCCACTGGAACAGACTGATGTCTCCAGCACAGTGTTTTTGACTTCACGGTAATAGCGACTGGACAGAGAAGACCGATGGTGGGGGACTATCCCATTACCACTGCAAGAAGCAGAAGCAGTAAATGCCAGTGCCATTGGTCTGGACGGAGGCCCAGCCATGAGCAGCGAGTTCTATGGTCCCGTGGTGCCTGGGCACCAGGAATATTCCTGGTGCCCAGGCACCATGGGTCCGGCTCCAGCACTGTCTGAGGTTGGGTCTCTCCCTCGGCCCCACCTTCCACCCTGGGCACTCCCGCCCCGCGTGTCCCCTGAGCCATTTAAAATGGCCCGGGGCCCCCACTCACCACCCGCAGCGCAGTGGAGCTGAGCGGCTTCCTGCCTGCTTGCTCCATGTGGCTGCCAGCCCCTCCCTGCAGCCTCTGGACAGGGTGGGTCTGTGTCCCTCCCCAAGTGCTCCTGCGGCCAATGGGAAGCTATGGGGGCAGTGCCTGGGGGTAGCAGCACATGGAGAGTCCCGGCCCGCTCTGCCTAGGAGCCCCAGGTAAGTGCCACACCCCCCACCCCCTCCCAGAGCCTGCACCCCCCCCTTCGGCCCCCAAACTCCTTCCCAGAGCCTGCACCCCCTCCCTCCACCCCCCTCTGGCCTCCAAACTCCTTCCCAGAGCCTGCATCCCCTCCCTCCTCACCCCCTCCCATCCCCAAACTCCCTCCCAGAGCCTGCACCCCCCCCTTCGGCCCCCAAACTCCCTCCCAGAGCCTGCACCCCTCCCTCTGTACCCCCTCCCGCCCTCACCCCCCCCCAGAGCCTGCACCCCTCATCCCCTCCTGCACCCCCAGCCCCTGTCCCAGTCCGGAGCCTGCACACAGCACCCAAACTCTGTCCCAGAGCCTGCACCCCCACCCCCTTCCCACACACCCCCTCCTGCTCCCCCAGAGCCTGCACCCAGCACCCAAACTCCATCCCAGAGCCTGCACCCCAGACCCCCTCCCCCACCCAAACTCCCTCCCAGAGCCCAACCTCTCACCTGTCCTGCACTCCAATCCCCTGCCCCAGCCCAGGGCCTGCACCCCAGATCTCGCCCCCAACTCCCTCCCAGAGCCTTAGGCAGGTGGGGGGCAGAGTTTGGGGGAGGGGCGGGTTCTGGGCACCACCAAAATTTCTACAAACTTCTGTGCCCAGCCAGACAAAGTCCAAGCTCCCACGGGTAAGTTTGTAACAGAGGTAGGAATTGAATGCAGCTCTGCTGAGTTCCAAGTACCAGACAAGCCTAAGCCAAGTTCAGTGCTGCACTCACTAGGCCAAGCCTGGCCAGTCACTTTTTTAGTCTTTTGATAAAGCATTGTAAAGACTGTCTGAGCAGCACACTGGTGTATTTGCATCTTTACAGAACTGCTGACTCAGTGGATGTAGGACAAAACTCTCTTAACATTGTGACAGATTTATGTTACCAATCTGCCTGGGGCTTCAGGTGATCAGGCTGAAGCCGCAGGATCTTTAGGGAAGGAGATGAAGGAGCACACCAAGTAACTAAGTTTAAGGCTTTATTAATCAAATAACAGCGGTGAGTGCTGGGTGATCCCCACATCACTCAAAGGAAGGAAGAAAGTGTTAGTGCCCAAGCCCTAACTCACTTTCATACTCACACACGCACAACCCAAGGCTGGCCAAGCCTGGGTGTAACGTAAGAAGAAGAGGGGGGAAGGGTAGACAGGAGTTATGTCCTGTGCACAGGCCGTCTAGGGTCCGCTGTTGATCTCTGACTTGCTTCAGCTTTTGGGAGGGCTTTAAGCCCTGGGTTCTTCCGGGGGCATTTTTGTCCAAGGATCCTCATCTCCCGTGCTCTCTGTACCAGTTCGAACCGGCCTTCTGTGACTCCCTTAGGTTCCCCAAAACACACTGGCTTCAGGGTCACAAGACTGTTGTTTTTCAGCTCACTGGCCTTTGCAATCTTTCGCGTTTGCAACCCCCTTCAGATCCGTCTGGTTCAGTTCTCCTTTCCCACAGGCTTTTGGCTGTTTGGCAGCAGGGAGCTTGTTTGTGTGTGTTGGCCTTGAGTGGCAGTTTCATTCCTTATCTTTGAGCCTTGCTGAATCGTTGAGTTAACCCGTTCCTTTTTCCCTTCCTCCCCCTTCGGCCTCTCGCAACCCGCAAAGGAATCTTTCACTCCACACTCACACCTGCAACCCTTCCCAAGATCCTTTCCCCTGCATATATAAGCGTTAGCAATATACAACACTGGTGCTTACCCAGGGGATCCCATGGTGTGGGGGGGGCAAGTTTTATTGTGACAACATTACTTAGCCCGTAGACATGAGAAAAGCCCTTTGCACACAAAGTCCCCTCCTGTGACCATGGCGAGGCATCTGAACAACATGATGACCCATGAATGTGTGATGACATTTTGTCATTGCAAACAGCTGCAGTGCTGTTAAATTCACCATAGACCAGTGGTGGGCAACCTGCGGCCTGTGGGCCGCATGCGGCCCTTCAGGGTAATCCGTTGGTGGGCTGTCAGACAGTTTGTTTACATTTGCACGGCCGCCCGCAGCTCCCAGGGGCTGCGATTCACTGTTCCTAGCCAATGGGAGCTGCGGGCAGTGGCGCGAGCCACAGGGATAGACACAGCATAATGACTCCACTGCCATAGACGCACCATAATGACTCGATGCAACATTGTCATATCTTGCCACAACCAGTCACAATAGGGTGATGCCTGAAATAAAGTGGTGAAATAGATGCTTCCCACAAGTACCTCCCACAGCCTCCCTCAATTATACACCCCATACCAGCCACCATTCTGCACCCCTGTACTAGCACCACCATCCGACCAGGATGCACCCCAATACTTCCCAACGTTATACAGTCCCAAACACCAATGCCCATCCACCATTGTACACCACAGTACCACCCACCAGCATACACCCTCTATTACCCACCATCATACATCCCCAGTACCACCCATTCCTTCCACCATTAGGCACCCTGTATTACCCACACTTCCCTTCATTATACCTCCCACATACCACCAATGCTCTCCCATTATACAGCCCAGTAACACCTACACACTGCCACCATTATACTCCCCAGCACTAGCAACCCCCTCCCACCATTAGAAACCCCAACCCACCTGCACTCTCCCCCCCATTGTACACCCCACAGCCTCTGAAAGTAGGACAAAATGTAATAGTCTTAATTTTCAGCAAGGGAGATTTAGGTTAGGAAAAAACGTTCTAATAAGAAGGGTAGTTAACTCTGGGACATGCTTCCAATGGAGGTTGTAGAATCCCCATCACTGGAGGCTTTTAAGAACAGATTGGACAAACACCTGTCAGGGATGGTCTAAGTTTACTTGGTACTGCACAAGGAGCTGGACTTTATGACTTCTCAAGGTCCCTTCCAGCCCTAGCTAGCTAAATAGATGCACAGGTAGTGAAACAGACAAATATTCAGTATCTCAGTACACTTCCTACTCTTAATCACAGTGATGAAATGATTAGCTAAAGGAACAGCTTCACCAGCACAATTCCTCTGCCCAGGGTGAAATTCACCACCTATTTTGAGGATGTAGGTGAAGCAAGGCTCTGCTAATACACCTTGAAAGAGGGGCTATTATATCTAAGTTAGTGTTTCTTCTGCAGGTTCTAGAAAAGGGATTTCCTTGGTGTCACCTGTCTATTACAATACACTGATACTTTGCAGGTGTCTGTCACTCCCTGTATCTGATCGTCCTCATTTCGTTGCATTTGCTGCAGGCAGCTACTGAAACATGACTTTCGAATCTAGCTGGAGTTTGAGCACTCCGAGCTAATCCCATGTGCGTCACACACCAATTAGCGCCACCTCTCCAAAAAAAATGCAGCCACACAGTGCAGGAAAGAAAGGGTTAAATTCAACAGCTTGCAGCCACGCTGGAGAGTTACATCATGTTGCTGTGGAAACTAACTTCCTGAAGCCACAGTGATGTATAGTAAAGCTCTGGGTCAGCGGGTAATAAATTCTCTTTTAAAAGTGCTTTTTCCACCCATCTGCTGATGTAAACATCATTAAAAGAAATGACGGTAGAGAGATGGATTTCTTTTTATATCAATTTTCAGACAAAAGAAATATTTTATTTTTTTAAAGAAAAGTTGTTGAAAATCAGAGCGCGCTATAAATAAAAAAGCGGGTGATGGAAAGGAAAATTTCCACTGGTGACTGGTTTACAGCCTACAGTGATTTAATGGTAAATTACAGTTCCCTCTGGGAAGCTGTGACAGAGCCGGGGACTTGCTCAGTGAGAGAAGATAATGGCTTACCCTTCAGGATTAGAAAAGCTCCTGCTCCTGGAGGGTGAAGGCCTTCTAGCTGGCAATAGGCAGATACTATTTGTTCCATCTGCTGCCTCCCCGTCCCTTCCTTTGTTCTGTAACTGGGTCTGGCTGCACCAAAACAGTGCCAGAACTCCACACATTCCCTTCAATAGCCTGTCTGTTCCTCTGCCTGGTTTTCCTAGTCTTCCTCCCAAACTCCTCCAACAGAACTTCCACTCAAACTCCCCTGTTTACAGCTCTGTTTGCTGGCTCCTGTGCCGCTGCAGCTGTCTGTGCCACTGGCTGGCTGGCTACCTTTATAGGACCCCTAGTCAGAGAAGCCCTACCCCCTAATCAGGGCTCAGCTTCTCTCCCAGCACACTGCCTCTACCAGTCTCTACACATACAAATACATGCTGGATGTGGTAGGGCATATGGGCCCATTCTATGCGCAGGATTCCTCTGCAATGCTGCATACTTGCCAGTCTGTAAGGGGAGAAAGTGGAAACCAACAGAGAAGGGGAATCAGGGCAGCATGCAAACATCTCCCCCTGCTGAGGACCCCAAGATTATTTTGTTTTACAGAATCTTATCCTTGAATTCTTTGAGCAGCTTTGTGGTTTTTAATAACTAAGTCACCTTGGTGATTTGGATACCTCATTCCCATTCAGTTTTAATGGGGACTGGGGCTCAGACCCATTCTGAGGTTCTGGGTCTGGGTATCCAAGTTCATTAGTCAGCTTTGAAAAGCTCAGCCTAAATCTCAGACTTCCTGCGCTTCAGGCCATCGCAAGTAGGGTGGTGAAATGTAAAGGTCCTGGGAATAGCATCTCCTGCTGCCTTGGCCAGCAGGGTGACACAGGCATCGTAAAGGTTAGTTCCCTACGTGGCTGTGATGGGACAATGCCTGCATACGACCAGCATGACGCTCCGTGATAAGAACGTGGGAGCTGCGTGCAGGCGGGTCAGCCGATGTAGAGTGCTGGGGTGGGACTTCGGTTTCAGTGTCTGATGTTGGGGGGTCTGTCCATACCAGAATCTCTTCCCCGCCTCTCAGTGATCCATCTGTCACCCTCACCCCCGCCCTTGTCCTGTAGGGTCTGGAAAAAGGGAGCAGGGATCTATTTATTCTGTAAGCAAAGCACTGAGCTACTCCCAGCCAGGCGCAAGTGAGCTATCGGGAGTGCACAAAAGGTGTCATTGTGATTTATGGAGTAATTAATAAACAATTAAGGTGCTTTGGAGCATGGTTATACATTTTATTTTGGCCATCCACTCCATACAGCTCCAACATCCCCATAAACCAGAGTCCAGAGTAGGCCACGCTGGGAAAGATGAAGGCTTCAGACCACAGAGCGACGGCAGCCTCATGGCTTTAATTTTGTGGAGTCTCCATAATGTCATCCAGAGTGTCTCTGTGTAGCTTTGCACTGATGCTGCAAGTTTCCTATTATGGCAGCGCACTTGGGGAGTGCTAGGAGCAGGGCGCTGTTGGTCAGAATGGAAGGGCTGAGGAGTGTGTACTCTTATTATGTGATTAACTAATGGCGTTCAATGTGTGGAGTGAATGCTCTTGAACCAGAGTGACTAAGCCCTAGCTTGCATTGGGTATTGTGTTGACAGGCGCTATGAAATTCCTCCTTCATGCTTCTTACCAATGCTCAGCTCCACGACCCGTGGAATTCAGTCCTGAGCTGCAGCACCAGGTCTTTACAAATGTGTTTTAACCGTGACATATAACAGTTCTCTCAGCTCAGTCCGCTACCCTGATCCAGCTCTCACAGTTCACCCCATGATCCCACATGGCCTGGAACAGCCTATAGTAGTCTAATTATTCGTCTCTTTTGAGCCTCCAATAGACCAGTCATATGCCTCTTTTGAGTAAAGACTCTCAATCATCATCAACACTAAGTGGGTTTTATACTAATGCCTAGAGGTTGGGAGGGAACCAGACATTCTATTTCATGGGGAAGTCCATGCGTTTGAATTTTTGTTCCAAATTGGAATGGAGTGAAAACAAAAATTTCAAAACTTCCCACAAAAGGAAATTGAAAAAAAAATCAAGTCAATCGAAATGTTGCATTTCAATTAAATGAAAATGTTTTGTTCCAATTTCATCCTTTACAAGGTTTCAAAACTAAAATTGAAATGTTCCATTCTGAAAAAGTCAAAACGTGTTTCAACAGAATTGAAACTCTTCCTGTCATTTTTTTTTAATGGAAATTCATCCAAATTGACACACTTCAGCAAAATGAAGGAGGGAGGTATAGCTCAGTGGTTTGAGCATTGGCCTAAGCATTGGCCTACTAAACCCAGAGTTGTAAGTTCAATCCTTGAAGGGGCCACTTAGGGATCTGGAACAAAAATCAGTACTTGGTCCTGCTAGTGAAGGCAACGGGCTAGACTTGATGACCCTTTGGGGTCCCTTCCAGTTCTATGAGATAGGTATATCTCCATAATTTAAAATGTTCACTTGAAAAATTCCCAACTAGCTGTGCTAATGGCCACTGAGACATTCGTATTAATGTCTACTAACATTATTTCATTTGTGTCTTAAACTATTGAGGCCACCTCTCTGGCTGCTAGTGCATTAACGCCTCATTCGGGGTGAAACTCCCATTGACTGCAATGGTGCAAGATGAGACCCCAGTTCATGAACTGACTGCCATCCCTGTCTTCTCCATTTTCCTTTCTTCCCTTCTCCCCTCAGTGACTGCAGGTTGGTGAGCAGGGCCAGGTTGAAGGCAAACGTGTAGCTGTATGGGAAACTACTTGGCAAATGCTTCTGAAGAAGAAAGACACTTGCAAGGTGTCATAACTATAAAGGGAAGGGTAACAGCCCTCCTGTGTACAATACTATAAAATCCCTCCTGGCCAGAGACACCAAAATCCTTTTACCTGTAAAGGTTAAGAAGCTCAGGTAACCTGGCTGACACCTGACCAATAAGGGGATAAGATACTTTCAAATCTTGGTGGGGGGAAGGCTTTTGTTTGTGCTCTTTGTTTTGGGGGTTGTTCGCTCTTGGGACTAAGAGGGACCGGACATCAATCCAAGCTCTCCAAATCATTCTGAACAAGTCTCTCGTATTTCAAACCTGTAAGTAACAGCCAGGCAAGGCGTCTTAGTTTTAACTTTGTTTTCTCAACTTGTAAATGTTCCTTTTGCTAGAGGCTTTACCTCTGTTTGCTGTAACTTTGAACCTAAGGCTAGAGGGGGTTCCTTTGGGCTCTTTGAATCTGATTACCCTGTAAAGTTATTTTCCATCCTGATTTTACAGAGATGATTTTTACCTTTCTTTCTTTAATTAAAAGCCTTCTTTTAAAGAACCTGATTGATTTTTCCTTGTTTTAAGATCCAAGGGGGTTGGATCTGGACTCACCAGGAATTGGTGGGGGAAAGGAGGGGGAATGGTTAATTTCTCCTTGTTTTAAGATCCAAGGGTTTGGATCGGTGCTCACCAGGAAATTGGTGGAGAAGTCTCTCAAGGCTACCCAGGGAAGGGTTTATAGTACTTGGGAGGGAGATATTCTGAGGGGGAGGTAGACAGAGTTTCCCAAATAACTCATAAATAATTTGGGTGGTGGCAGCAAAACCAGATCTAAGCTGGTAGTTAAGCTTAGAGGTTCTCATGCAGGTCCCCACATCTGTACCCTAGAGTTCAGAGTGTGGAAGGAACCTTGACACAAGGAATCTGGGTAAGTCTGTGAATGATTTGTTAACTGGGAAAGGAACTAAAATCCTAACAAATATGATCCAAAACTGAACTAGCTCCAGTCCTGGGTGTGGCCGCAGAAGCACCATGACCTACTGTCTAGGTGGGCAGCAAGCATCTGAAGGAATGGAGCTCTGAAGCTAGGCACCATCCCTCTCTGTCACTGACCCATCTGGCTGCTTGGATTTCACCATTGCTTTTTCCCCTTGTTTGAGCTCCTCTGTCATTATATAACTGCTAAAGCCTGGAGTAAATCAAGAAGAAAAAGCCATCAGATTTCACAACGCCAGAATGGCAAAGATGGGAAATTTCACATTTTGTCGTAGATTAATAGAAACAATAGAAAGTTTGAGGCTCACTGGCCAGGCTTAAGAATAAAAACAATAGGCTGCAGTGCACAATGGAAAGAATCATCCTCCTCACAAAGGCCAGCATGGAAACTAGGGTTCACCCCAAATACCTGCAGTTAACCTCAAAATATTGGCATCTACTCAGGCTATGTGCATACATAAAACGCTAGGGCGGCACAGCGGTAGCACTTCAGTGTAGCCACTCACTACAGCAATGGGAGGGGTTCTCCCATTTGTCATAGTTAATTCACCTCCCTGAGACGTGGAAGCTACGTTGATGAAAGAATTCTTCCATCGCCCTAGTGCTGTCCAGGGGTTAGGCTAGCTAAACTATGTTGCTTAGGGGGTGTGGATTTTTCACCCTTCCCCCCTCCCCCCGCCCGAGCAACATAGCTGGGTCGACCTAACTTTTCAGTGTAGACCTGGCTCCAGGGATCCCAAAATGCCTCCATTCCTGATAGTCTGGCCTCTTTACAAGAGCCACCTTCACACTGTTTTCAACACTGTGTCACGCATCAATGTAGACATAGGCCCTGGCCAACTTTCTCATGTCTAAAAACCAGACCCTCCCAGTCCATCTCTTCCTCCAAAGCCTCGCCTCTGCCCTGCCTCTTCCCTTGAGGCCCTGCCCCCCTACTTACTCCTCTCCCCTTTCCACTCCCCGTTGCTCGCTGCTCTCCCCCATCAACTCCAGCGTGAGCAGCCCCAAGGGACTTGCAAACCCCAGCTCCAGCAGGCTACCTGGGAGTGCAGATCAGAAGAGCACTGTGGCCACATGGTAGCAGCCAGGCCACCCCCGCTGGTGAGCTAAGACGCGGCCCTCCTACACGGCAGTCCCCCGCTTCCCTCTGCACGGCCAGGCCAGCAGCCTCCATCCCCATCTGCTCGAGACCTCCCCACTCCGGAGCTGCCTGAGAGCATGGCCGGGGGAAGTACCGGCTGGAGGGGCAGCTCGCGTCCCTTCCCTCTCAGGGAACGTTCCATGCCCTCTAGGAGCTTCTTACCCCGCTCACCATGGGCCCCCGCATTCTGTCCTCTGCTGTAGCCCTGCAAACCATGCTCCAAAAAGGGGCTGCCCACAGCCCAAGCCGGTGCAGGCATGCTGCTATGGGAGCTGCTGCTTCAGGGCCAGGCAACAGGCTGCCACTCCCCACAATCCTCGGTAAGCAGACTTTTAGTGTCCAGTCAGTACATCTGACTGGACACTGCCAGATTCCCTTTTTGACTGGACTTTCCGGTTGAAGACCGGACACCTGGGAACCCTAGACCTAATTCCGGAAAGCACTTAAACACATGCTCAGTTGACTTCAAAGAGACTCAAGCACGCGCTTAAGTACTCTCCTGGACAGGGATTCTTTCCTGAATTGAGGATTTAGGGGAGATTAATTTCCTTTACAGCCAGAATTATTGGGTGAGGGTCTCTGGTCTGGATTACACGGGAAATCAGACTAGATGATCATAATGGCTCCAGGTGCACTTTAACCTTCTCTTCAATAACTAAATAGATCAAGCTCATTATATTTTAGAGCAGAAATACTCAGACCTCAGTGATTCAGGAGCAAATTAGCAATCAACATTACCCAAAAGAGCCCCAGAAGTGTGAATTCATTGGTTTATTTATTATATTTTTTCTTGGTTATTCTGACCAAGTATTATTATTTTTCAACTACAGTTGGTTAATAACAGAGAAAAACATCCTGGTTGGTTAATAACTTAGACTGGGAGTGGCTGGCTCATTACAAAAGCAGCTTTGCCTCTCCTGGAATTGACACCTCCTCATCTATTATTGGGATTGGACTCATCCACTCTGATTGAATTGGCCTTGTCAACACTGGTTCTCCACTTGTGAGGTAACCCCCTTCTCTTCATGTGTCATTATATAATGCCTGCATCTGTAATTTTCACTCCATGCATCTGAAGAAGTGTTTTTTTTACCCACGAAAACTTATGCCCAAATAAATCTGTTAGTCTTTAAGGTGCCACCGGACTCCTTGTTGTTTTTGTGGATATAGACTAACACGGCTACCCCCTGATACTTAACTTAGATTGGTTAATAATTAAATTACACAATGTTTTAATATCATGTGTTGCAAAGAGCCACAGGAGACCCATTTAAGAGCCAACTGCGGCTCCCGAGCCTCAGTCCTGAGTATCACTGGTTAGGGTATGTCTGCACTGCAATCAGAGGTGTAACTGCAGCATGTGTAGACACTAGGGATGTAAATAGGGTTTAAAAATAGTAACTGTTTAACCTATTAAAATTCTATCAGTTAACCGGTTAACCGTTAAGGAGTTCACATAGGTGGGGAACTAGAGGTGCAGGAGATGCTGCAGCATCCAGGACTTTGCTGCTGCCCTGTGCGCGGCATCCCAGCTGCTGGCCCTTTGCCCGAGGTCCCAGCTGCAGGCCCCGCACCCAGAACTCCGCTGCCACCCGTGCTCGGCATCCTGGCTGGCGGCCCTGTGCCCGGGGTCTCGGCTGCTAGCCACATGTCCGAGACTCCACTGCCGGCCCCATGCCCAGGCCGGCCGGCAGTGGAGTCCTGGGGGCAGGGCCGGCAGTCGGGATCCTGGGCGCAGGGTGGCAGCAGAGCTGGCAGTGGAGTTATGGGCGTGGGGCTGGCAGCTGGGACCCCGGGTATATCTACATGTGCTGCAGTCAGCCTCATAGCTCTTATTGCAATGTAGACATTCCCTTAGAATTGAGCAGGTTTTCTAGCCCTCAGATCAGTCTCATTGCTCTTCTCTGAACCCTCTCCAATTTTTCAACAACCTTTTTAAAGTGTGGCCACTAAAATGGGACACGATATTCCAGTAATGGCCTCACCAGTACTGTACAGCCCCTCTTTACTCCTACTACATATTCCCCTGTTTATACATTCAAGGATCACATCAGCCCTTAGCCACAGTATCACACTAGGATCTGATGTTCAACTGGTTACCTATCATGACTCCAGAATTCTTGTTGGAATCACAGCTTTCTAGGATGTAGTCATCCATCCTCCAAGAATGGCCTGTATTCTTTGTTCCCAGAGGTATAACTTTACCTTTGGCTGTTCTAAAATGTATGCTGTTTGAATGAGACCAGCTCACCAAGACATCCGGATCACTCTGTATAAGTGACTTGTCTACATGATCATTTACCACTCCACTGATATTTGTGTCATCTGTGATCTTTACTGGCAATGACTTTATAGTTTCTTCCAGATCGCTGATAAAAATATCAGATAGCATCTACTGAGAACAGATTTTTTTGTGAACTGTGTGACAGACATTTGTTCTGTCTCCTGTGTTGCTTTTGGAACCAGTAATTTAGGGCCTGTCAGACTTCAGTGGAATTTTCACTTGAGTAAGGATTTCAGGTCTAGGCTCTTGCATGACCTTTGTTTATTTCTTTCTTTGCTCACTAGGCACCATCAAAGAATGTGCATGGGGAAACTGTTTTTGCTGAGATCTTACCTAAACAATAATTACAAAGAGTGGAATGATCTTCCTGTCAAAGTGGATATTAAGGGCCATATCACACCACTGATTTTTAAGCAGAACTCCCCATTGAAATCAGCGCACAATTCTATTTAAATATTGATAGCGCCCAAAAAGGATATTGAGAAACTGAGGGATGTTCCTCATCGGATTATTTTGTGGTAGGTTAAATGTTGTACTTAAATTCACAGCTGTGCCCCTTTAATTTAAAAGCAACTTTACGTTTATTGCTAGGGCTGGAAGCACCTACCAACACAGATTTAACATCAGCCTCCAGGCTTAAGATACAGCTGTTATCGTTTTCTTTTTTCCTTTAATTTTTTCTCCTTTACACTAATGCAATGCTTATTTAGGAGCCACAGCCATCTGTGTCTGCTGTGGCTGGCACTGCTGAATTTGCTGTTGCTTTCTTCTCCTCGTCTGATGAGACTCGTGGCGCATAGAGAATTTCCCAGGACAGCAGAGACTTTCTTTGATTGCCTTTTTGATTCTCTCCTAAAGAGATTGTTCACAGTCTTCTTTCTGCCCCCCCCCCCAAATGGGTCTCAGCAGAAGAAGCTTGGGTGTCGTTCTGCCCATGGCTCCTTAGGCAGTTCTATGATAAGCCTTGGATAAGCCAGACAGATTCTCCTTCTGCAGGATTCAGAGGCCTTTTTTACCCTTTCCCCATGTTCCCCTTTGTGATTGTCCTGTAGTGTTTTGTCTCTAGACTGGATCTGTATCCTTTCCCCATAAACTCTCCTCCTTATGAGTCATAGCTCCTTTCACCATAGCACCCTATACTCTCCACCCTGTTGACCTGCAGCTTCATGGCAAGAACTGTATCTCTTTCCCCAGAGGAAGGTTGGCTCCAGCTGCCTTTCCATCTTATTCTCTTACACTGAATTCTAGGGCCAGGTCGTCAGCTGGTGTATGTGCTGTATTATGGTTTATACCAACTCAGGATTTGGCACAGAATTTTTGATCCTGGAACCTTTCCTTTCCAAGGCATGAGCAAATCACCCAGAGTATGAGTATCAAATTCACCAGGAGCCAGGGAACATTCTTGACTCCCAGTATCATATCTACTGACTTCACTCTACCCTCCAAATTCGAAGAGAGCCAAGACAATCCATCTGCCTCCTACTGCATATCCAGTACCTCCTGCCACTGACAGAAAACACAATCACCTTTGAGAAAATCTATAGTGCTGGGTTTAAGAAACCATGTAAAGGTCCTGGCTATGAATTAGCACTTGGTCTGATGAAGGCACATATGAGCTTTGCAATATAGTTTTGCAGCTGTCAGCATGATTAATGAACATTGTATTTTATTTCCTGCTTTATCAAATACTAATTATGTGTATGATAACTCTAAAAATCATGGTTGCTCTTGGTTCATTTGTTTTTTTTTCTCCCTGGAGACATAACGGGATTGTATCTCCCTCATTCCTGAAATTCTGTTTTAATTGCTTCTCTTCCACTTTCACGTGTGGTTTCATACTCTGTGTGGGTCAATGTATCGATCCCTCGCTTTGATAAGGTCAGCAGAGACCAGGTGTGACATTTAGAAGAGATTGCTCCTCCCCAAACAGGCTTACTCATCAAGAGCCATCCAGAGGATGGAGTGGGAGAGAGGGGGAATTTAAAACTATTACATATGCTTATTTAGGCCCCCCTTAAGACGATTTGGCTAGCGAACTCACTTGAGATTCATATGTACTTGATGAACATATTAAGGGATCTGCACAGCAAGTCGAGCATAATAGCAACAACTTGATTGAATCTAAAAACTTGTGAACAGTGCAACAGCCACTGTTATTCTCATCTACCACTAGATGGCGATCTTTATATATACTAGGTCAGTGGTTCCCAAACTGGGGTTCGGGAACCCCTGGGGGTTCGCAAAATGTTACAGGGGGTTCTCAGGAAAAAATTCCCTAATGGCGGACAGAGTTGCCCCAGCAGCCCGGAGCCCCTGGACTTCCAAGAGCTAAGCAGATCAAAGCAAGCATATCTATCACACTGAGGAGATTTAAACTTCAAGACTCCTTATAAGAAATGGAAAGGATGGTGGATATTTTTTGCTGGTTTTAAAATTAAATAGGCAGCTTGTATTGTTTTTAAAATTATTATGAAGAATAAGTTTAAGCTTTGTTCTAACGTGCGTTGTTTGCCTGGCTCAAGACCTGTATGCTTGTGTAGGAGGAACTCTTTGAGTTGGCGTCTTAAATACCTTCATGCTGTTTCACATCTGATACTCCTTGATGAAACATAGGAGCCTTGTCTTATAACAGGCTTATTCAAAGTGATACACGCTATGAAAGTGAGATCTTGGAAGAGTGTTGCCATTTTCATAATGTAATAAAAATACTGTAATGATAAATAATAATTAATAATAAAGAGTGTGTAATAAGCATGTCATAAAAACAAATTTTATATTTCCAAGATCACTGCTCTTATAATTTATACTCAGGTAAAGGAGAAAATCCCTGGAAATATTCATTTTTAGGAGGGGGTTCGCGAGACTTGACATTTTAGTGAAAGGGGTTCACAGGTTGTTAAAGTTTGGGAACCACTGTACTAGGTGTATACACACAGGGAGAGATACTAGATTTTACATCTCACTCATCAGAGTGCACACACAATGGCAATGTGAAAGGGGTCGGAGCGGATCCTCAGCTGTGCTCTGACCCCTTTGCACTGCTCAGGTGAAGCAAAGGGGCTGTTAAACCACTGGAAATGTCCACCTGGGGATTCGTTGGTTTGTGCAGAGTGAGCACAGCCAATTCCTTCCAGCCCCTGGTGTCGGGAACAATATTAGGGGGCTGATTGTGAGAAAAGGGGTGTGCCCAGAGTGTTGTGTTCTGACGCTCCTGGAGCATAGCCAGTCTGGACCTGCTCTAAGCTATGCTGGTATGTTTGCCCCCTCACCAGTTTTCCCCAGGATCATCTGTTTTATTTATTTATTTTTTCTCTGTGGGAGCTGTCCTGGGAAGTCTGTCAGGGTGCTCAGTGCATGCTGCCAGCTGTCTGGCTTGATGGGCTCAGGATTATCCTGATGTCCCATTTTTTTGTACCTCAGCGGTGGCAACCCTAAGAGCTGGGGCCAAGGCAGAACCAGTCCCATGGTCAACAGGCCCCCAACGGCTCTTTTTTTGGCTCCCCACACTGTGCTGATAGTTCACAGCTGAGGGGTGAGCCCATAAAATTCTTGGGACATTCCAGGCAATGGCAGAGCCATTAAATTAGACTCTCTGATTTGAGTCTCTTTCAAAGCTCTTATCAGTGGCCAAACTCTGCTACTATGGAAGTGACTGATAAAACTCCCATGGGATTTGATGGGAGCAGTGAAGCCAATGCTGGATGCTTTTCAAAATACCACTCTAACAAGAGTTTTGCCCGGTCTAGTTTTAAAGCTCTCAAGTGTTGGAACAGCTGTCCTTGGGAGACTTTGCTACAGTCCAAGGGCTGGATTCTGACCTCAGCTACACCAGGGCAAATGCAGAGTAACTGCAATGGAGTTATTCCAGAATTACCCCTGTGTGTCTGGAGATCAGAATCCGGTGCAAAGTCCCCATCTGAGCTGGGCTAGAATCACACTCAGCAAACCAGTTTGAAATAAGATTTTAAACTGGATCTGGTGAACTGAATATAATGATGATTTGCCTGACCAAAGGGGACAGGCCAAAACAATATTTAAACAGGTTTGGCAGCGTGGAGGCTAGAGTCTCAGGCCAAGCGGATAACAGTGGATGCAAAAGTGCTTTAAGACATGTTTAGACACTCCCAATTGTGTGGCCATCTGGGTTTGGTCCTTGTTGTAAGTTAGAGCAGTCTCAGGGCTGCTCCAATTTACAGTGCATCTGGCTGCCCACAGACCCATGGGGCTGTTCTGACATTTAGGGATGGCAAGGGTGCATGGATGCTCTGGAGAAAATCCTTCTACCCTGGCCATGGCCCCTGCACCAGGAACTGGAATGTGGGGTAGCATAGGAACTATTGTGTGTATATACCTAACAATTCCCCCCAAGCAGGAGATCCTCAAGGAGCTGCATTTGCCAGGTTTCCAGCCACTTTCCATTGCCAGCTAGAGTCTCCTAATATAAGAACAGCCACACTGGGTCAGACCAATGGTCCATCTAGCCCAGTATCCTGTCCCTGATAGTGGCCAGTGCCAGATGCTTCGGAGGGATTGAATAGAACAGGGCAATTATTGAGTGATCCATCCCCTGTTTCCCAGTCCAAGCTTCTGGCAAGCAGATGTTTAGGGATATCTAGAGCATGTGGCTGTGTCTCTGACCACTTAGCTAATAGCCATTGATGGACCTATCCTCCATTAACTTGGCTAACTCTTTTTTGAACCCAGTTATACTTTTGGCCTTCACAACATCCCCTGGCAATGAGTTCCTCTGGTTGATTGTGCATTGTGTGAAGAAGTACTTCCTGGTACTTGTGTTAAGTGAATGGGTAAATAATACTTCCCTATTTACTTTCTCCACACCATTCATGATTTTATAGACCTTTATCACATCCTTCCCCCATAGTCATCTCTTTTCCAAGATGAACAGTGCAGGTGTAACCCCTTTGGGGTTTAGAGAGCATGGCCCCTTTAAATCTTTTTCCTAGGGGGGAGGGGGAGAGTAAGAAAAAAGGTGGGAAACTCCGGGAGGCAGCGCTGGAGCTCCAGGGAGAGAGAGAGGCAGCCAGAGGCCTGGAAAAGTGAAGGAGAGAGAAACCTGCCTGAAGCCTGGGAAGGCCAGGGCAGCCGATCGGGGACAGCCCAGGACAGGAGCCAGGAGGAGCACTGGGCCAGGGAGGAATTGCCCGAGAAGGACAGGCCGGAGCTGGACCCAGTATCACTGCTGCCCAGAGCTGCATGGGGCTGTGAGTACTGGGGCTTGGGACTCTGCATTGGGAACAAGGAGGGAGGCTGTAGCTAGTTAAGTGAGGAGGTGGTCGCTTTTTGTGGCTTTGCAGAGAGCGGCAGAAGAGGGCACCGGAGGGGTTTGTTGGGGGAAAGTTCATTGGCGTTGAAGACGACCAGGAGCACCCAAGACTCACCACTGGACTGGAACTTTGCTCAGGACTCCTGAACTCGGTGTGCAGACACATTGCTCAGTGTCTGCCCTTCCAGACTGTGCTACCACTGGACCTGTGGGGCCTTGGCTTGGATGCAACCCTGTTCTACTGCTCCCCCTATATTTCCCCTTGTTGTTTTTCTCCTCTCATCCCTCTGTAAATAAATATCTCCCTTTGTTATATCCATTGTACTTTTCCTGTGGGTGTGTGTGTTCACTCTGGGGGGGTTGGAACAGGTGCCCCTGGGGTGGAAGGGATTTCTCCTGCTGCAGTCCTGCACGCGTCCTCTCTTGGCCAGAGCTGCCTGCAGAGCAGACTCCATCTTGGCCATGAGGGCGTTAAAGTTACACTTGGTGGCCCGTACGGGGATTTTGCAGTACACAAACGCACACACCTATGTTGCGCACCCTGGGCTCTTCTTCACAGAGCAAAGAAACTCCTACGTGACTTTCATCTCAGTTAAAAAAAAAAAAAAATGGAGAGAGGATTATTAGAAGACCTGTGCCAAGGGGCACGAATCCCAGTAACCAAAGCTGTGCTGGTGGCGGGGTTCCCAGAAGAGATGGAACCAAATGAAATTGAGGAGAGCCTAGATGCAGCTGAAATACTGGGGAGGGTAAAGGTCCACACCCGTATTTACAACCACAAAGTGAAGGGCATGGTAGCACTATGTACTCACTCCAAGGAAGTAGATCCCAAAGATTTAAAGTGCCCAAAGAGGTGCAAGTAGAAGGTATCCCCTGGACAATTCTGGGGGAAGAGCAGTCCCCTCCTAGTGTGCCTGTGTCACTTGAGGTGGATTCTTTAGCGCAGAAATTGCAAGCTCTGATGGTGGATGAGAAGCGGACAAGAGAAGAATTAATTTTGGCATTAGGAGGGGCTCCAACACCTGCAGCACCCAGCCTAGTGGGATGGGCCAAAGAGCTGGGAAACGCTCTCAAAGATGCATTGAGGCCGATATATGAAAGTGCTCCATACAAGTGGTTACATTCATTCTCGGGGGTGTTACTTGTACCCTCAGGGGAGGATGATTACGAGACCTGGAGGGATTTTACGGTGCCACTTGTCCAAGAGTGGGAATGCTCTGATGCTGAGAAGCGGAAATGTGTGCTTGAGAGTCTGAGGGGACCTGCCATGCGAATTATCCGAGCCCTGAAATGCTCACAACCAGCTGCCACAGTGCAAGACTATTTAACCGCTCTTGAGAGTGTCTACGGTACTACTGATAGCAGTGAAGACCTGTATTATCGTTTCTGCCATACCTATCAGGAGCCCCACGAATGATTGTCGGATTTCATCAGGAGACTAGAGGAGTTGCTACAGCAGGTAGTGCGGAAGGAGGGCATCCCCACCAAGCACATTGATTCCGCTAGGTTGGACCAAATCCTTCAGGGCATCCGAAAAGATGGGTTGATATTGTGGCGACTGCAGCTGAGGGAGCGGGCCCAAAACCCACCCCCATTCCACAAGCTCATTCGAGAGATACGTGAAGAGGCGGAGCGATTGTTGCAAGTGGATACAGTGGCGCAGCCGAAGATGGCAGGGAGTCACACCACCACAGTGCTTGGAGAGATGGAAGACGCACCATCAGTGGCAGCAGCACTGAGAGATTTGACCCGAGAAGTGGCCATGATGAAGGCTCAGGGACATACTGTGCCATCCTCAAGAGGGGAGAGTAGCAGGAGGGGTGATAGCCAGCGAGAAGGTTTCTGTTATAACTGTGGAAGAGATGGTCACTATGCCTTGGACTGCCAAAACAAGACAGATCATGCAAGGGTATCTCAGAGATTGCAGCAGACCACTAGGAAGCTTCAGGGAAACACCAACAGGGCTTGGGGAAGGAGCAACCCAAGACCCTGAAATTCCAAGGCTCCCCAGAAAAAACTACAAATGGGTTACCCAGATGGGCTGATAGGCCCCACAGGCTATAGTACCCGTTCGTATAGAAGGACGATTGTGGAGGCATTGCTGGACAGTGGATCACAGGTCACCATACTTTATGAATCTTACTACAGAAAACACCTGCGGCGTTTACCCTTGTGTCCCCTGTCTGGCCTGACAGTCTGGGGAATCGGCTGTGACTCCTGCCCCTATCGGGGATATATCCTGTTAAATGTTCAGTTTCCAAAGAATGTTGCAGGGGTAAACCAGGAAATAGAAAAATTGGCACTGGTCTGCCCAGATCCAAAGGGAAGAAAGTATGCACCTTTAATCCTAGGGACAAATGCAAACCTGTTCCAGAGATTGGCGTGGAAATGCCGTGAGATGGCAGGGAACAACTATCTGCAGGAGCTGTCAATGCACGCTTTATGTAAAGCTGCATACCAGCGAGCGAGGGGGGCCCCATCCCAAGAGAAGACCAAGGCTAGACCTTTTGGGAGGGATAGTTTCCAGTTTGGGGATTCCCCCATTCCTGCTGAGTGGAAGGACCGCCTGTGTGAGAAGTTAGTCAAGAGGAAGGCTGTTTTCTCTATGCACGAATGGGATGTTGGGTGTGCACATGATGTGGAGCACCATATCCAAATGCAGGATGGTCGGCCTTTTCGAGAGAGGTCAAGACGATTAGCCTCCACTGATATTGAAGATGTGAGGCAGCACCTACAGGAACTGGTTCAAGCAGGTATCATTGCAGAATCCAGAAGCCCCTGTGCATCGCCGATCATTGTAGCACGAAAGGGAAAAGTGGAAAGGTGCGCATGTGCGTCGACTATCGCACTCTGAATCGGAGGACGATCCCTGACCAATACACAATGCCCTGGGTGGATGACGCCTTGGATAGCCTGAAAGGTAGCTGCTGGTTCTCTGTCCTTGATCTCCGCAGTGGATACTATCAGGTGCCCATGGCACCAGAGGACCAGGAGAAGACAGCATTTATCTGCCCTTTAGGGTTTTACCAATTTAATCGCATGCCTCAGGGAGTACCTGGAGCTCCAGCCATGTTTCAGCGACTCATGGAGCAGGTGGTAGGGGACATGCACCTGTTGGAATGTCTGGTGTACATGGATGACATTATAGTGTTTGGGCGCACTTTAGAAGAACACGAGACTCGGCTGTGCAAAGTCCTGGATCGTTTGGAACAGGCTGGCCTCAAGTTATCCTTAGACAAGTGCATCTTCTGCCAGACATCCATGCGGTATGTGGGACACATAGTGTCTGCAGACGGTATAGCTTCAGACCCAGAGAAGGTGAAGGTGGTAACCACCTGGCCGAGGCCCACAACACTCAAGGAATTACGGTCGTTTCTGGGCTTCTGTGGCTATTACTGCAAATTTATCAAGCATTTTTTGCACATCGTACATGCACTCACAGAGCTCACCAAGGGATACCCGCCACAAATAAGAAGAAGGGGAACTCACCAATACGTTAATGTGGGTGCGCCTTTTGGAAAGCGGTGGACTGCTGAGTGTGAAGCAGCTTTCCGTAAAATCATTCAACCGCTCACGCAAGCCCCTGTTTTGGTGAACGCTGATCCCGCCCAGCCATATGAACGTCATGTCGACGCACGCTACACCGGTTTAGGCGCTGTCCTTTATCAAGAGCGTGAGGGCAAACTCCGACCGGTAGCGTTTGCAAGTCGAGGTCTCACACCGCCTGAGAGAAACTACCCTGCTCATCAAGTGGAGTTCCTGGCATTGAAATGGGCCATCGCAGAGAGGTTCCATGACTACCTTTATGGGGCCAAGTTCACTGTAAAAACCGATAATAACCCTTTGACATACAACAAGACAACAGCAAAATTATCCGTAGCAGGGCACCGGTGGTTAGCGGCACTCTCTGCCTATGATTTCACTCTGCAGTATCGACCTGGTCGAACAAACACGGATGCAGATGCCTTGTCTCGGCAGCCTCACTCTAAGGATTTATTACCCAATGATCAAATGAATGTGGGGACCCCTGAATTGAGAGCTTTATGCCAACGGGTATCCATTGTGGAGGAAAAATCCACTGCCAATGGAGAACGAGCAATTGACTGTCTGGGTGCACCACCCGAAGCCATACCCATAGTCTACTCAAGTTTTACTAGAGTACAGGACCCTCAGCTGCCCAAACTAAAGGATCAAGAGGTGGACCATGCCCAGCGAGCTGATCCATGGATGAAGGACATCCTTTATGCATTAGAAAGGGGAAAGGATCCCAGGGCTATTCGACCGAGTCACCCAGAGGAGGCCCTTTTGCTGAAAGAATGGGATCGCCTATTGGTTCGGGATGGATGACTTTATTGAGGGCAGAAGCATCCCCAGAGACTTCACCATAAGCAATTGGTGCTACTGCAAAAGTACCGGTGAGGCGTGTTAGAGGCCTGCCACGATCGAATGGGGCATCTGGGAGTTGAGCGATTGGAGGCCCTAGTTAAGGCAAGATTCTGTTGGCCCCGGATGGAGCCTGACATCGCCCACCACATTCGCACCTGCACCAGATGTATCCAACGAAAGACTCTGCCTAAGCAGGTGGCTCCTCTTGTCAACATCACGAGTTCTGCACCCATGGAGCTTGTCTTTATGGACTTTCTGTCATTAGAGCCTGACCGCCGGGGTACTGCAAATATCTTGGTGGTCACTGACCATTTTACTCGTTATGCCCAGGCTTATCCCACCAAAGATCAAAAAGCTTCCATAGTTGCCAAGATCCTGTGGGAAAAGTTCTTCGTCCACTATGGGTTGCCTGCCAGACTACACTCAGATCAGGGACGGGATTTTGAAAGTTGGTTAATAAAAGAACTTTGTAAGTTCACGGGGATCAAAAAATCACGCACCACCCCTTATCATCCTCAAGGGGATCCACTACCAGAACGATTCAACCGCACACTACTGAACATGCTGGGAACTCTGGAACCTCAGCAGAAAAAATACTGGAGCCAGCACGTGAAGCATTTGGTACATGCGTATAACTGCACTCGACACGATGCAACTGGGTTCACACCATACATGTTAATGTTCGGTCGAGAGGCCCAGTTGCCGGTCGATCTCTGTTTTGGCATGTCTTCAGATGGGGCACTCCCAGAAACATACTTGGGGTATGTGACTCGCTTAAGAGATCAACTGAAGGAGGCATATTGGATAGCGACGCAAGCAGCTGGTCACCAGAATCAAAAGAATAAAACCCGATATGATCAGCGAGTGAGGCAACAGGAGATTCAGGTTGGTGACCGAGTTTTGGCCTGAAATCTCGGACTACAGGGAAAACACAAAATTGCAGATCGTTGGGAGTCACACCCATACATTATAGAGAAGAAACTTGGGGATCTACCAGTGTATCGCATACGTCCTGAGGGCAGTCACGGCCCCACCAAAACTCTCCACCGGAATCATCTGTTACCTATAGGATAAGTATTGTTTCCCTATGAGGATGTTTCCTCAGATTCTGAGACTCCCGGCCCTGCGAGTCGGACACGGTCCCAACGACGGAAATATACCTGTCCTTTGCAAACTCCAGCTTCTCGGAGAGTGAGGATGAAATGGGGTTTGGCAAACATCCAGTTTGGAATGCCCTGACCCTAATGGATCCTCTTGTTGTCACACAACGAGATGGTGAAGGGGAAGAACCCACATTGAGCACTCCCGAAGCTCCACTGTCCCAAGCTGTGGAGACCCCCCAAGAACATGATGAGGAAGTTTCAGTGCAGGCAGAGAATCCTGTACCCCAAACAGCCACTTTAAACCCAGATGCACTCGAATTCGTGCCGCAAGGACCCATCATCTTGCCTCCATGTTCAGTGGTGTTACCTCAGCCAATACCTGACAGCCAGCCTAGACGTTCCTCTAGGGAAGGGAAGCCCAGGTGTGTGCTAACGTATGATCATTTAGGGGAACCCAGTGACCTACAGATCCCTGGGGTGCCACAGGGGGTGAGCTGCCTCATGGGAAACCTGTTCCACCCCTCTGGATCCTGTGGGATGGATGATGGGAATGCTTCTGATGAATGGGGGCCCTGGGTCTCCTGCTGGGGATCCATGGTTTAGAGTTGCCTACCTTGATGGGGGACATCAAGGATTATTTCTTTTGGAGGGGGGAGAGTGTAACCCCTTTGGGGTTTAGAGAGCATGGCCCTTTTAAATCTTTTTCCTGGGGGGAGGGGGAGAGTAAGAAAAAAGGAGGGAAACTCCAGGGGGCAGCGCTGGAGCTCCGGGGAAAGAGAGATGCAGCCGGAGGCCTGGAAAAGTGAAGGAGAGAGAACCTGCCTGAAGCCTGAGAAGGACAGGGCCGATCGGGGACAGCCCAGGACAGGAGCCAGGAGAAGACCTGTGCCAGGGAGGAATCACCCGAGAAGGACAGGCTGGAGCTGGACCCAGTATCACGGCTGCCCAGAGCTGCATGGGGCTGTGAGTACTGGGGCTTGGGACTCTGCATTGGGAACAAGGACGGAGGCTGTAGCTAGTTAAGTGGGGAGGTGGTCGCTCTGTGTGGCTTTGCAGAGAGCAGCAGAAGAGGGCACCGGAGGGGTTTGTTGGGGGAAAGTTCACTGGCGCCGAAGACGACCAGGAGCACCCAAGACTCACCACTGGACTGGAACTTTGCTCAGGACTCCTGAACTCGGTGTGCAGACACATTGCTCAGTGTCTGCCCTTCCAGACTGTGCTACCACTGGGCCCATGGGGCCTTGGCTTGGATGCAACCCTGTTCTACTGCTCCCCCTCTATTTCCCCTTGTTGTTTTCTCGTCTCATCCCTCTGTAAATAAATATCTCCCTTTGTTATATCCATTGTACTTTTCCTGTGGGGGGGTGTGTTCACTCTGGGGGGGTTGGAACAGGTGCCCCTGGGGTGGAAGGGATTTCTCCTGCTGCATTCCTGCACGCACCCTCTCTTGGCCAGAGCTGCCTGCAGAGCAGACTCCATCTTGGCCACGAGGGCGCTAAAGTTACACAGGTCTTTTTAATCTCTCCTCAGATGGAAACTGTTCCTTACCCCTAATCATTTTTATTGTCCTCTGTACTTTTACCAATTCTACTATATCCTTTTTGAGATGGGGTGACCACAACTGCACGCAGTATTCAAGGTCTAAATCCAGTCTGAATTCCTCTCTTTTGTAAGCTGCTTTCACTGACCTCACCCTAAATAGTTTCTCTCTCTAGGTGTTTGCATCCTTCCAACTCTTCCCGTCAAACACTTAGTCATCACTTAGCTAAGCAACTAGATACAAATTTAGCTCTTTTGATCTTTTTCCATAAATCAATACCTCCTGCCCTTTAATCTTTTCAGTTGTTCTTCTCTGAACTCCCTCCAGTTTTGTACCATCTTTCCGGTAACGTGCTGTGCTGTCTAGTGGAAAACACACTGAGCCTGATTCTCCACTGCCATATACCTGGTGTGGTATTCCACACCTGTACAAGGTGGGTGTATAACACTACTGTCTTCATACCCCCTTTGCATACATAAGGTGTGAGGCAAAGGAGATTTACACCCAATATTTCAGTTGGTGTTGCCAACTGTACAAACAAACTATTGGTTCCCTGCTCTGTGGTATGTCTACATTGCAATTAAACACCTATGGCTGGCCCATGCCAGTTGACTCGGTCTCATGGGGTTTGGGCTAGGGGCTGTTTAACTACAGTGTAGACATTCAGGCATGGGCTGGCTCCCAGACTTTATTACCCTGTGAGGTGGGAGGGTCTCAGAGCTCAGGCTGCAGCCCAAATATCTACACTGCAATTAAACAGCCCTTTAGCGCAAACCCGAGTCAGCTGGGGCCAGCGATGGGCTTTTAATTGCAGCATAGACATACCCTGTGAGGGCTTTGCACATGCAGTTCAGTAATAGCTTGGCCTTTGTTGGAGCTGTATTGCATTGCAAACTCTTGTCAACCTGCAGTCCTCTGTCAATCACCCCTAAATGTCTCCCTGCGTTAGTGCTTCCCAGGTTTCTCCTGCTGACTATGGGTGTTTTTAATTATTTCCCACAAATCCCATTTTTCCAAGGCGAGGCTCTTGTGGCAGTTTTGTGACCGTGATCCTAGCCAGTCTGAGTTCATCTTTTCGCACTGTTGGTTTACACCTGCACCCCTAGTGTCCTTTGAGAAGTGTGTCTAGTGCACTGGTTGTTGTACACACAAATCCCAGCCTTCCTGCCCAGGTACAGTAGCTATTTGATTTAGACACAGGAGAGTTTAGGACAAGTCAAGAGAACTCAGATATAGCCCACAAAGCTCAATAATACGTATTAACATCAGCAGCACCAAAAGGACATGCCTACAATGGGGCTTGTGTTCATTATCCCTTAAATTTGATCTCTGCTGCAGAGGCCTTGCTGTGTTTCAGGCCAGCGCCTCTGGGCCCAGCCACCACACAGTATCCAAGAACTACTCCTTCCATGCTCTTAACACAGCTTCCACCCTTAAAGGGACAGAAGCATCTTTTCCCTGCAAGAGCAACTAATCCAGCTGGGCCTTTTCTAAGCAGCTCAACTAATCCAGCTGGGGAGAAGGCCACAATGGCCTCAGTATGGCTTAGACAGAGCACTCAGTTGCTAGTGTGACAAAACAATGCAAGTGGGAGGAGGGGATGGGAGCCAAACCCCTGGTCCAGAGAAGTTCTTTCCTCCCTTCTTCCCTGCCGTCTGGGTAGGTACCTATGAGCTGTCTTAGAAGCAGGAGAAGGCTTGTGAAAAGGCCATCTCTAGTGTAACTGATGAGGGCTCAGTTCCCCCAAGCAGTGGCCTATATTTGTGCAGTAGTATCTAGGCAATTTCTGTTAAGGGGGAGCTTTCCTTCTATTTTGCATGGGAGGGTGGTCCAGGAGGCAGCTGATGCATTTTGTATAACTCATGGAATGTTAACTAAAGCAAGGATAGAACCTGACTGTTTCACATCTTAGCTGAGAAGCCTAACCACTGGGCTACAGAATCAGTCAGATTCTCTTTGGCCCACTGAAGAGTTAATGATTTATACAAAGCGGAACAGCTCTGGCAAGAGATTGAGGAAGAGATTGACTCTAGCCCAATGGGTTTTTGACCAGAATTTCCATCCTGGATCTGACACACCCTTTCTCAACTAAAGGTTTGTTGAACCTCACACATTCCCACGGAATTTTCAGTTTCAGGAAATCTACATTTTCTGATGAAAACCTGTCTTGTCAAAAACTTTCTGCCCATACTTGTAAGCTTCTTGGCTGTAGATGTTTGAAACCATGAGAACTCCAGGGACATCCTGCCTTTGACTAGTGGAAGATGACCTTGTTTCTTGTTAAAATGGAGATCTCGGACAGTGGGTCCACCACACACTTAAGCCCAAATGCTTTTCCTTGTAGGTTAGTTTACATTTACTAAATAAAACCATCAGGGAAGTGTCCCAGAGTGGCTTCAGGGTAGGAATCATTGCTCTTACCAGGCTGCTAAAACAGAATTAGCCCTTCCACCTCTAGGCATCCCCTAGAAACATTCCACACTTAGCCAGGGAACACAGGCAGACAGTCACTTAAAGCCATTACACTAATAGCAATAAATCCCTTATTTTAGTATCTTATTATGGGTCAAATGAAAGCTGGCTGGATGTGGGGCTGAGACGACACCCCATTGCCTGGCCTTTGTGGATGGATCTAGCAGCACTGTGATGGGCAGCGTACCTTTATTATTCACCATCCCTTGAAGAAAAACTTTGCAGACATTAGTCAGGCTGCTCAGTGTCACATCTCCTGTTCTCAGAAAGGAGTTAATGAATTCATTAATCTGTTAATGGCAAGGAAGGTCTTTCGGGACCAGCGTCGCAATTTACAGCTCCCACAGGGGAGACCCTCTCTCTGTCAGTGATCTAAAGTTTCAGCTTCACTAATTCAAGCTGGCAGAGTTGCTGAGATTCACGCTGCAATGCCTGGGAGCTCACTGAGATTTCGTAGCCGTAGTAGCATTATTACTATTAGTAATAATATCAAACTCTTCCCTCCTCCCTCCAACTTCCATGTGGGTTGCTACAGCACCTGTGGATGGGGAAGGTTTGTAAGAGGGAGCCCAGGGAGGGGTGGCAGAGAGTGTGAATGGATGTTCAGAGAGGGGGCAGTAAGCATATGTGATGGGGCTTGCCCATGATGACAAAGGTGGTGGTTCAGGCTAGTACCGATGAAGTGCGACTGTACATGGGGGCGGCGAGCCCAAGTGGCAGCCCATGCTGCCACAGATGCACTGCTAGTTTGAGGCCAGGGGGCCGGCTCCAGGCACCAGCGAAGGAAGCAGGTGCCTGGGGTGGGCAATAGAAAGGGGTGGCACTCCGTCCGTTAGCGGGGCGGCACGTCTGTGTCTGCGGCGGCAATTCAGTGGTGAATCTTTCAGTCCCTCTCATCCTCTTCGGCGGCAACTCAATCGATGCGCTTCAGTCGGCGGCAGCACTTCGACAGCAGGTCCTTCAAACCCTCTCTTCCGCTTCGGCAGCAGCTCAATCGGGTTTGTCTTTTTTTTTTTTTTTTTTTTTTGCTGCTTGGGGTGGCAAAAAGGCTGGAGCTGGCCCTGTTTGAGGCGCTAGTTCGAGCAGACCTAGCCGGGATACATCTATGCAAGCTGGGACTCACGCCTGCCAGCTCAAATGCAGATGTCCCTTATGAAGAAAGTTCCCCCTTCTTCCACTCCACAACTGTTAAATTCAGGTTTCTGGAACCTGCTGTGTCATGGCATAATGAGGGGTGGATTCTGAGCTGGGTTTCTATGTGCACCTGATCTGGCATCTGGTTACCACCTCTGAGACGGAAGAATCTGAGCTCTGCTTGTTGAATTGAATGTAATGTCATCTATTGCAACTAGCAGCCAGCAGTGCACCTGTTGTGCTAGCAGATGGGCCCTGAATAAAGGATATAAGCCTAGGTCCTTCAGAAAGATGAATGCCCTCCATCTCTGCCTTTAATAATTCTGTTGGGATATCAGCTTTGGAAATGTTGGTCTCATCCTTACCATTCAGTGGAGAGGCCTGGACCCGGGGCAGACTCTGGCAGCGTCAGCTGGCACTTTAGGAAGAACCTCCGGTGCTCTGAGCTCGCCATGAACCTTGCTGACCTGGGGGAGATGGCTTTGTTAAATGAGGGACCGACGCGTGCCACCTTTATCCAAACAATGCAATCAGAAGAGCTCTTGTGCACCGCAGACAGAGATCCAGTTAATGACAGACACAATTTTTTTTGTTCTGAACGTTCTAAACATTTATTATTCTAAATTGCCTTCTGCACATTTTACAATAATTACGACTAGTGTTTGCCTTGTTATCTCCACAGTTACTAACAAGAATGCCATCATTATCCCAGTCATTAGCAAAATTGATGTTGTTGTCCAGAGTTGCCGGCTGTGGGCCTGCTTTCAGAAGGAGTGTCTTACCATCAATCCTTATTTTCTCTATTCTTCCGTGCAGAGGCGTATGATTACACTCAGTCGGATGGACCAAAGGGGGCGTGAGGGCAGAGCTAATCTAGGAAAGAAAAGGGTTGAGGGAGAGTTTGGGGGTGGGAAGTTTGGTAGCTGTCAGACCTACGTTGTTGGGGTTTGAAAAGGCTGCTAATGGCAAAGTTTATATAAGTTAGTGACCAAGCAGCCATTTTCCTTGTGATCATTTGGCATCCATATGGCTTCAGTCTATTTCAGATAATACAAGGAATCCAATACAAGTCTGATAGCTGGATCCCATTGTTCGGGAGTGGAAACTCTCAGGGCCACGGTCATGGACTAGTTCATGTGGAGCTGTGCAGACCTCAGTGTGAACACTGGACCTGGGATAGTTATTGTTACAATTTTTATTTCATTAGCAGTTGGAAGCCCCAACCGAGATCCAGGCCCCATTGTGACAGCCGCTGTACAAAGAGAAGAGACCCTCGGAGATTGTTCCTGCTCTGAATTGCTTAGAGTCTAAAAAGGTGAAGCACACAAACAGCGATAGATAAAGAACAAATACGCAATTTGTCAAAAGCACAGAGCTCTGAAGCTACAGCGCTATTTCACACCACTTTCCTCCTCACCTGACAGGCCACGCCTGTGACACTGACAACCCCGAAACCTTCCCTTCTGTTCAGGATTAGAATGAATAGAAAGCAAAAAGAGTTCACCCAGCACCTGTTATGGATCTGGGCAGTGGTTCTTTGGTAAAGATGGCTGGGAACTATCACTCAATATCTCTTCAGCGCAGGATCATACTGGTGGTCCTAGATTTTAATAGCAAACTAAGTACAAATTAAAAAAAACAAAAAAAAACTAAAAAAACCCGGAATCCATTATTTATGGACATTTCGTTCTTTCTAATCTCTAAGTACTGATTCCAGGAAAGACTAATGTAATCATTTCTGAATACAGTATTTGCTGCCATTTTGATGCATTGACATCGGAATTTATCCAGGCAGACATTTGCCACTAAGCTTTTGAAAGAAAAATGAAATTTCCACCCAAAAATCTTTGTTGAGTTGCAGTTAAGGTTGCTAAATGGAATTCAGGGGTCTAACTGAGGAGTAAAGTACTACTCAACGTGAGTAAGTGTGGCAGAATCTGGCCCTTGCTGAGCAAAATAAAATGTATCTTAGTTAGACAAATACCACTAGTGACAAAAGTAGCATAGACTAAACATAACTCTTATGTCAGATCATAAAATAATGTCCATAATAATAAAGCAGGAACATTTCATGCTACAGTGAACCAGGAAACTCGACACTGCAGAACAAATAATATACATGTACATTGAATTATCCAAATGTATAATGTGCCAAGTCTCATTTAAAGTCAAAGAAAAGGTTGCCTTTGATTTCAGTGGAAGTCAGAGTGGGCTCTAAAATAGCAACACAAATAAGGGGCAGGTTGATGGTCTTGGAGAATTGTTTTATTTTATGGCACATAGGCAGGAATTGGGTATTTCTGTTTATATTTTTTGTCAATTTCTACATTTAGTGACTATGCAAAGGTAATGAAAATTAGGGGTGCTCAGTCATCAGCTCTCGGGGTTCTCATGTGGGTGGCAGAGGGTTCCATTCTGTCTCCCCTCTGCTCTCTCTCTAAATAAGCCTGCTGATAGGATTAGCACTCAGATATAGGTTGCATTATCTTTGGCACACTGATGATATCCAGATATGTGGCCAACTAGTCCGCTTCTGCCAGTGGAATGGATAATCCATGTCTCCTGGAGGATCGGGCTTCCTTTGCTGGCTGAAGCTCAAACCAGATAAGGCAGGATGATGTTGGTACACTGGGGGAAGCAGCCATGAGAAGTGATGAGAATTATATTTGCAGCCCTTATGGAGGGAGAGTGCCTGGCGTTCGTGATTCAGGATTATGGAAGAGAAGTTTTGCTGGACCTGAGGCTGCTTCTGGTGGCTGAGGCCAGGAAAGCACCTTTTCATCTGCGTTTGAGGAGGCCGAGAGATTTTCTCTCTGATGCGGACCTTTCTGCATTTACCCATGTCTTTGTCACCTCAGCACTGGGCTACTCTAACTTACTTCTTAAGACCACTCTGAAAGTGAAGCTAGCATAGAATGCTTAAGGATGGAGCTTCACTCTGCGAGCGCACAACACTGGTTCTCCATGAGCCGCATT
The DNA here is from genome assembly GCF_002925995.2 of Terrapene triunguis. Classification (NCBI taxonomy): domain Eukaryota; kingdom Metazoa; phylum Chordata; order Testudines; family Emydidae; genus Terrapene; species Terrapene triunguis. The sequence continues at coordinate 2,497,127 of NW_020665188.1, read as the reverse complement.
GGCGATCTGTGACTTACCAGATGGATGCCAAGGCATCACAGTTTGAATAGGAGTCAACAGTATGATGCTGCGGTGAAAATGGTGGATGTCATTCTGGGATGTTCCACTCTTCTCAGCACTGCTGGGGCTTTAGCTGGAGTGCTTTGTCCAGATTTGGGCACCCCACTAAAAAAAGACATGGAAAAAAATGAAGAGAGTCCAGATGAGAGCAACAAAACTGATAAGAGGTTTAGCAAACCTCACCTATGAGGAAAGGTTGGAAGAACTGGACTTGTTTGGTCTAGAAAAGAGAAAGCAGAGAGAGAAATCTGCGAATAATCTTCAAATATGAAAAGAGTTGTTCTGAAGATGTCAGGGGTTAATTGCTCTCCAGATCCACTGAGGGTAGGACAAGACACAACTGAACATAAGAACAGCAATACTGGGTCAGACCAAAGGTTCATCTAGCCCAGTATCCTGTCTTTTGACAGTGGCCAATGCCAGGTACTTCAGAGGGAATGAACAGAACAGGTAATCATCAAGTGATTCATCCCCTGTTGCCTATTCCCAGCTTCTGGCAAACAGAGGCTATGGACACCTTCCCTGCCCATCCTGGCTAATTTCCATTGATGGACCTATCCTCCATGAACTTATCTAGTTCCTTTTTGAACTCTGTTATAGTCTCGGCCTTCACAACATCCTCTGGTTCCAAGGAGTTCCACAGGTTTTGTGGAGAAATGCTTTCTTTTGTTTCTTTTAAATCTGCTATCTATTAATTTCATTTGGTGCCCCATAGTTCTTGTGTTATAAGAAGGAGTAAATAACACTTTCTCATTTACTTTCTCCATACTAGTCATGATTTTATAGACCTCTATCATATCGCCCCTTAGTCGTCGCTTTTCCAAGCTGAAAAGTCCCAGTCTTATTAATCTCTCCTCATATGGAAGCTGTTCCATACCCCTAATCATTTTTGTTCCCCTTTTCTGTACCTTTTCCAATTCCAATATATCTTTTTTGAGATGGGGCGACCACATCTGCACGCAGTATTCAAGGCATACCATGTATTTATATAGAGTCAATGTGATATTTTCAGTCTTATTATCTATCCCTTTCCTAATGATTCCCAACACTCTCTTAGATTTTTGACTGCTGCTGCACATTGAGTGGATGTTTTCAGAGAATTATCCACAATGACTCTTTCTTGAGTGGTAACAGCTAATTTAGACCCCATCACTTTATATGTATAGTTGGGATTATGTTTTCCAATGTGCATTACTTTGCATTTATCAACACTGAATTTCACCTGACATTTTGTTGCCCAGTCACTCAGTTTTTTGAGACCCCTTTGTAACTCTTGGCACTCTGCCTGGGACTTAACTATCTTGAGTAGTTTTGTATCATCTGCAAATTTTGCCACCTCATTGTTTACCCCTTTTTCCAGATCATTTATGAATATGTTGAATAGGACTGGTCCCAGTACAGACCCTTGGGGGACGCCACTATTTACCTCTCTCCGTTCTGAAAACTGACCATTTATTCCTACCCTTTGTTTCCTATCTTTTAACTAGTTACCAGTCCATGAGAGGACATTCCCTTTTATTCCATGACTGCTTACTTTGCTTAAGAGCCTTTAGTGAGGGACCTTGTCAAAGGCTTTCTGAAAAATCTAAGTACATTATATCCACTGTATCCCACTTGTCCACATGCTTGTTGACCCCCTCAAAGAATTCTAGTAGATTAGTGAGGCATGATTTCCCTTTAAAAAAACCATGTGGACTCTTCCCCAACAAATTATGTTCATCTATGTGTCTGACAATTTTGTTCTTTACTATAGTTTCAACCAGTTTGCCCGGTACCAAAGTTAGGCTTATCGGCCTGTAATTGCCAGGATCGCCTCTGGAGCCTTGTTTAAAAATTGGTGTGACATTAGCTATCATCCAGTCATCTGATCCTGGTGACTTATTACTGTTTAGTTTATCAATTTGTTCCAAAACCTCCTTTAATGACACCTCAATCTGGGACAGTTCCTCAGATTTGTCACCTAAAAAGAATGGCTTGGGTTTGGGAATCTCCCTCACATCCTCAGCCGTGAAGACCGATGCAAAGAATTCATTTAGTTTCTTCACAATGGCCTTATTGTCCTCAAGTGCTCCTTTAGCATCTCGATCGTCCAGTGACCCCACTGGTTGTTTAGCAGGCTTTCTGCTTCTGATGTACTTAAACATTTTTTTGCTGTTACTTTTTGAGTCTTTGGCTAGCTGTTCTTCAAATTCTTTTTGGCCTTCCTAATTATATTTTTACACGTCACTGGCCAGAGTTTATGCTCCTTTCTATTTTCCTCAATAGGATTTAACTTCCATTTTTTAAAGGATGCCTTTTTGCCTCTCACTGCTTCTTTTACTTTGTTGTTTAGACATGGTGGCACTTTTTTGATCCTCTTACTATGTTTTTTAATTTTTTAATTTTTAATTTAAAATTTTTAACTGGCTTAGTTTGCAGCAGGAGAGATTCATTTTGGCTATCAGGATAACCTTTCTAACTGTGGGACTAGTTGAGTGCTAGAGCAGGTTGCCTGGGGTGTATGTGGAGTACTCGTTACTGGAGGTTTTTGAGAGCAGGTTGGACAGGCACCTGTGGTGAATTGTCTGGGTGTTCTTGGTCCTGCCTCAGTGCTGGGGGAATTCCTGGATGGCCTCTGGAGGTCACTTCCCACCTACATTTCTATGATTCTATGTTGGTTTTAACCTTGAAGGCCCTAGGTGGTCTGAGATTTGGTTACCCGAGTGCTTCCAATTGCATGCTGCCGTGTGGAGGCGCTTGATAATATAATGGGAGGGAATGGCTAGCAGGGTGTTTTCCACAATGGCACCTCAGTACTGGAATGCGCTTCTTCACCTTGGTTTGTGGGGAGGGGAGTGGTGCACCCACTAACCTCTTAGACACAGTGCCAGGCCCATCTCCACGCATTCAGGGAGCAGGGGGTCAGAGGAGTTTATCCAGATTAGTGGGGCATCTGCTGGTGATCATGTTTTAACTGCATTAGGGTGAAGAGTCTGTTGTGTTAGGACAGAAGCTGTACACATTGTGAGGGAGCCCAGGGAAGGAGTAATTAACAGCTGTAGCAGCTGGAATAAATACACAGTATGCTGTCCTCTGTTAGATGGTGCAGAGGGAGGAGAAGCATGGAAATCCCATGGGCTGAGGGTCGGAAGTGAGGGCGTCATGCAGAGAAGAGTGCACCATGGTGTGTCCCTGTGACACTGCATCACTGCAACAGCCCCTCCATGACAACTGCTGTGCCTGACATGGGAGGAAAAGGAAGGTTTCTCTCTGCGATACCAAAGTACCAGCAGATATATTTGTAACCCACACCCACACAGTGTGGCACTCTGTCCCCCTCTACTGGTGTCTGGGCCACAGTTAACTGTTGATGAGCCTGCTGCAGCCTTGGCTGAGGGACCAGAGCACAGGATGCCTGCTCCCAGCTCCGGAGGGTAGAATGTGGCATAACAGCAGCTCTTCAAAAGGTGTTCAGCTTTCAAGGCGAGTTAGGGCAATGGAACGGTGTAGGGGCTAAGGCGCTGACTCAGGCTCAGGAGGTCTGTGCTCAATTCCTGACTCTTCCCCACTCTTCTTGGGTCATCTTGAGCAAGTCACTTAATTGCACTGTGCCTCAACTTTCCCATTAGTTAAATGAAAATAATAATCCATCGTTTCTCCCCCTCCGCATGGCTGTCTTGTCTAGTCAGACTCTAAGCTCTCTGGAGCAGGGACTGTCTTGCACTGTGTTGGCACAGCACCTAGTGCAATGGGGCCCTGATCTTCCAGGTGCTACTGTATACAGATACTAAAGTAGTACACAAGAAGGAGCCTGTGTGTGCACTGTAGCTAGGAGCCTTTTTAAATCCATGCTGCCATTTATTCTGCCTATTCATTTAGTGATGTCCCCAAGTCCAATGTTCTCTCTAATTTTTTACATCCATGTGCAGAATTAATTTTGTTATGTGCACCAATATGGAAGGGATGTGTGGCAGGGGTGGGGCTGAGGGGTTCGGAGTGTGGGAGGGGGCTCAGGCAGAGGGTTGGGTGCGGGGGCGAGGGCTCCAGTAGGGGGTGTAGGCTGTGAGGTGGGGTGGGGGGATGAGGGGTTTGGGGTGCAGGCTGCCCTGGGGCTGCAGCTGGGAGACACCCATCTACCTTGTTCATCAGCAATGAAGGGGACAAAGACAGTGCAATAGACTGAGTAAACACATCGATGCTGTGACAGAAGCACTTTGAGGCCCTAGCTGTGATCAGGGCCCCAGTGTGCTAGAAGCTGTGCATACATACAGTAAGAGACACTCATGGCTCTGAAGTGCTTACAATCGACGTAGGTAAAGCAAGCAAAGGGGGGGGGAGAGGAAACAGAGGTAAAGTGGCTTGGTTAAGGTCACCCAACATCTGAGTGGCAGGGCCAGGAATCAAACCTGGGTCTCCTGATTCATACTCAGTTGCCCCCTGCACTAGGTCCCGCCGCCTCTGTCCGACGGGGTGCTTTGTCAGCATGCCTGGACACCGCCAGAGTTCTTTAAGCAAGAGATTCTCGTTTACGGAGTCAACAGCTTCGAACAGGCTTGGCATATTAATTATTAATTACGTCGGGAAAGCGCCCTGCATTCGATCAGTAGTTAATAGCCCCGTCTCCTCCTCCTCACGGACGCGCTGCCGCTGTCAGATGCCTCACTCTGGTTAAGACCCCAGTGTTAGAATTAGGCCCAGAAACTATTTTCCAGATGAGTGGCTTTTAATGGGCTCTCCAGACGTGTCCGCTGCATCCCGTGAGTGACTAGATATGAGGAGAGGAGAGACGCCGAGATTGATTCGTGCTGTAAGAAGTGTTACGAGTTTTAAGTAACCAGGGCTTGGTGCAGCTACAGCTGCTATAAAGCCCCATTGAGTTTATAGCCCACGTTCCAGAAGTGCATGTTAATTACACACAAAGCCAACGCAAAGGGCCTAGTCTGTAAAGCAGACACTTGCTCTGTTTGCAGAGATGATCAGAGCAGCCGCATCTCGAAAGACACAGCTCCAGTGCTCTTTGTGGCTAACTGATTTAAATATGGGCCCTGGGCCATTGTTCCACCCACTTTTCCATGCCTTGCCACCTCCAGGCTGGATGAATTCATTGCCCTAGTCTAGCTGGGACAGCACCTTCCACCCATCCAGACACTGCAGCTGGCCCAGAACCTTGCGCCCTGCTTTATTACGTGGCGTTTCATGCAGGGAGCGCATTGCTCTGGTGTTGTGACATGCACTGGCTGCCTGGAGCGGGGCAGGGTCAAGTGTTGCTTTTATAAAACCATAAGTGCTTTGGGTGCTGGTTTGCTCTGAGACCCCCACGGCCCCTGTGTGACGCAGCCACTGTGGAGATCTTCTAGCCCCGTGTGGTGCAATCAGGAGGGGTTGGGAGAGCAGGGGCTCCATGGAAGGGTTTCTTGGTGCTGGAAAACACTTACCTGCCCTTCTGGGCTCTCCAGAGCTCCTGGTGGCTTCCCAGGCATATTGCCATGCGCACCCGTCTTCTCAGGCTCACTGGGGATGGCGGTGGTGAGGGGATGCTGTTGGGGAAGACTTGGAGCCATATGCTCACATGGTGTAAATCAGTGTAATGTGACTTTGGCACCGATTTACACCAGCTGCGGATCTGGCCTGGTGCCTTATATTGCTGTGCCATAAAGCACCAAGGGGATGTAATAGGCACACTAAAAATAGTGAATGAATCAACAGTGGGGCATATTGTCTCCCCTCACCACCTAGCAAGCCGTGGATTTCCTGTCTGTAGCTCTTCCTCTCTTCTCTTCATTCTACCCCTCCCTTTCTCTACCTGCTCCAGGACTGCCCATTCCAGTCCGCTCTCTGCTCTTTTGTAGCGCCTTAGCTGGGCCATGGAGTGAGTGTCAAATGGGCCATAGCAGAGGAGAGTGGATCTGCAGGCTTGGGCCAAGCAAAAGGCAATTCCCCTCTACTGCACTGTAAAAGTGGGAGTAGCTTCTGCATTCACAAGTCTCAGGGTATGTGGATCAAATTTGGCTGGGCGCCCCAGACCAATCAGTCTTCTCTTGCTTCCCCCAACCAGTGGGCTTCTTCTTTGAAATTACAGTTTGGACACCAAATGCTCCTTCTAGTGCTCTAACATGCTCAAGTGCAGGGCTGCAAGGAAAACTCCTAGCACGCTCTTCTTGACGGAGGAATATTGTGATCCTTTTACAGCAGACTTGTTTCCAAACACCTCACCCACTTAGCCCGTGTGATGTATTAAATAGCCTGTAACACTTAATTCCTTCCAAATAAAAGCAACCATTTCTTAATTGGAATCTGACAAAACCAAACACCTTCCCATCCTGGGGAACTTGGTTTTTGAATTCTGCACCACAACAGAGCCAGAAAACGGCTACATCAGGCAGACAGTGTCGCTTGGAGCCTCACAGCTGGGTGATTTCAGCTCCCCCAAATCAGGGGGTTAAGGCTGAAATGCTGACATATCTGTGGCAGTAGCGGGCAACACGCTAATAATTTATTTTTAATGCCATGCTGTTTTTAACTGTGCAATTTCCTCCAGGGTGTTTGCTTTGAGATTGCGAGATAATTACATCTCAGAAACCAGGCTAATTACAGTTAACAGCCTGCAAACTGAAGGCACCTATTTTTTCTGCTCTTTTTTTCCACCAGAATTCTTCACAATTGCCTGTTAAAATGTGACCATCAATTAGGAAACCAATTCGGCGGAAGTGATACAAGTCTGTGACCCCCCTTCTCCCATTGATGTGCATTGGGTGGGGAAGTGAAAACCCCTGCTGGGACGGAAAGGAGGAACTGAATAATGGCGAGGTCATTACTCATGCAAATAGCAAGAGAGCCATTTCTGGGGACTGAACGCTTTTTTTATGGCGGTTGACCTGTGAGACATTGACTTCTGTGATCTGCACACTGCTGCCCTCTATTGGATGCAATACGCTGGGCCTACCTACATGCGTGCAGGCTCCTTGCACTCCCTCAATGTAGAAGAGCATTCCCTTTAGAAGATTGGATAGCGCCCTGTGTTTTTTGAACCCAGTCCCATAAGTTCTATTTTCAGTGCTGCATGTATATGCAACTAGCCGGTGACCATGTTTTCTGCCTGCTGTGTTTTCATACTAACTTCAATCCAGCCTCTTCATTATCACCTGCAATGACTTGCAAGGGACAATGAATGTCTCCCAGGTGACTAATGACCTGTCTACTCCCACAGCTCAGGTAGTTAGACATGGGAGAGGGGCTGGGTTTCACTCCTAGCTCTGCCATTTTCCTAGGGAAAGTCACAAGTCCTCTCTGTGTTGTCTGTTTCGACTGTAAGCTCTTCGGGGCAGGGCCTCTCTCTTACTGTATGTGTATAGTGCTGGTACAACGGGGCCCTGAACTTGACTGAGAATTCTAGGTGCTACTAATACTTAGGCTGCTAGCTTTTTCAGGCAAGTATTATAACTTAAGGCTTATCTATTGTGTAGCACCTAGTTCAGTGTTGTTTCGCCACTACGGAAACGATCACCGTAATTAAGGGGCAAGAACTGAACCTGCAAATAACTGTGGATGCAAAAGCTGTGGCTGTGACAAGGGATGCCTGTTTGGAACAATCTTCCCCAGTATGTGGGCAGGGATTTCTACAGGCCAGCAAAAGAGCAAATCAAGCTCTGGCTCCGTGTTGCGACTTGATTCCCTGGGGGTGGACGCTCTTTGGGAAGTGATCTGTGGTGGCAGGGATGGAGCTGGCAGTCCTTGCAATGGCTGCAGGTGGCGGAGCGGCTCGGATGCCCTGGAAAAGGCAGAAAGGGATTAATGAGACTAGAGAAGGCAGGAAGGCTTCCTGCAATGGGACGAGGAAAGAGTGAGACACATAGAATCATAGAATATCAGGGTTGGAAGGGACCTCAGGTGGTCATTTAGTCCAACCCCCTGCTCAAAGCAAGACCAATCCCCAACTAAATCATCCCAGCCAGGGCTTTGTCAATCCTGACCTTAAAAACCTCTAAGGAAGGAGATTCCACCACCTCCCTAGGTAACCCATTACAGTGCTTCACCACCCTCCTAGTGAAAAAGATTTTCCTAATATCCAGCCTAGACCACCCCCACTGCAACTTGAGACCATTACTCCTTGTTCTGTGGCTCTTTCTCTCCCATCCCCTACCACATGTCTGACCCCACTGCAATTCAGACACCTAGTCAAGGACTATACACGTGTTTCCCAACCAAGGAGGGCACTGGGCTATTCAAGGGGCAGAGGAAGAGGAAAGGATTATTATGGGATCCCAGATACCTTATCCTCCCCCACACCCACCATGCAAACATGCTGCAAAGCATCTACCGGCAAAGCAGCAAATTGATCCTTCAAAGCCACCCAGCTTCACCCGCTGCTTCCCACAGCATGGTAAGAGGGCACACAACACTTAATACAGCCACAGGGGCCACAAGCTTTTCAACAGATTCCCCACTGCAGTCCTGGGATGCATAAACAGGGGAATCTTGAATAGGAGGAGAGAGGTTGTTTTGCCTTCTGTAATTGGCACTGGAGCAACCGCTGCTGGAATCCTGTGCCCAGTTCTGGTGCCCTCAATTCAAAAAGGATGTTGATAAATTGGAGAGGGGTCAGAGAAGAGCTACGGGAATGATTAAAGGAGTAGAAAACCTGCCTTATAGTGACAGACTCATGGAGCTCAGTCTATTTAGCTTCACTAAGATAAGGTTAAGGGGTGACTTGATCACAGTCTAAGTATCTACACAGGGAACAAATATTTAATAATCACAGACCCATAGGGTTAGAAGGGACCGCAGAGGTCACCCAGGCTAATCCCCAGCCATGATGCAGGGTTTGTTGTGTCTAAACCATCCAAGACAGCTGGCTATCCAGCCTCCTTTTGAAAATCTCCAGTGAAGGAGATGGGCTCTTTGATCTAGCAGAGAAAAGTGTAACATGATGCAATGACTGGAAGTTAGCTAGACAAATTCAGACTGGAAATAAGACGTACATTTTTAACATTGAGGGTAATTAACCACTGGAACAACTTACCAAGGGTTGTGAAATTTTCTCCATCACTGACCATTTTTATATCAAGATTGGATGTGTTTGTAAAAATTCTGCTCTAGGAGCTATTTTGGGGCAGTTCTCTGGCCAGGAAGTCAGACTAGATGATCAAGATGGTCCCTTCTGCCCTTGGAATTTATGAATCTATGTGTGGAGCTTATCCACCCCTTGTCCTACTTCTCTTGCCTGTGGCCCAACTCCCACATGCAGATCTCTAGAGGGCCCTCTGTTGGGTCAGGAGACTGAGGGTTACAATTGGCAGCTGCCCTCCTAGGATTATTTCTGCTAGCATCAGATGACACTGGAGCCCATGCACTTATGCGGGGATAGACCGAAATGTCCCATCAAGGTCCTCTCCATCAGCACCACTCCTGTTTAGAAAAAAAGTAGTAAACTGCCAAGGGAAGATACACAAGAGAGATTTCAAAACCATCTAAGGATGTTTATTTCCATTAGAAAAGCCATGGTCATTAGTAGTCCAAATCCCCAAAACAGCTTTATTCCCATCCTAAACTAACGATGGGGAGTAAAAGAAGCTGGGTCACATTCATCCTTGGTGCAGCCAGCCTGACAGCTGAATAGTAACTACAACGAGGGATTCGGCCCCACATCCCTGTACAAATATTCTGAGGGTTTAAATGGTGCTTCCCCTCAAGACAGAGGTGAATTTCTCCTGCTCTGTATCAGAACATACTTGCAGGGCCCCTTTAAGAATGACAAATAAAATCTTCACTGAAAGGCACAAAGGTTCATTTTCTAACAGCTTTAGATCTTATCTGACAGCATACACCTACCCTCATTCTTTCTGTTTTTACAAGATCCGTGAGGTTTGTTTATAATCCTTGCATTCTTGAAGAATATATTTTTCTTCGGGGACTCTGGATCAGGGAGGGACTAATTTAATTACTTTTTTTTTTAAATGATCAAGCCAATAGTTATAAATTGTTAACAAGTTCTGGTGGAAATTGGCTCCCTGGAGACTTTGTTATACTGAATAAAATAACATTAGGACAGAATTAGCACAGCTTATTGAGTGGCTATGTCTTCAATAGGACTGCAAATTGGTATATTTCAATGGGGAAAAAATGCCATCAAAAATTCCCAACCAAGTCCAGTGCTTTCGTGGGGGCAGTTCAGATCCACACCATGCCCAACACCAGGCTGCAGCTTCCTGCCACAAGAGAGCCTAACTGAGATAGAAAACAAAGCTATCGAACTGTGCACTATGACTGAACCTACAATACCATCCCATGTGGCCTTCTCCTCAGGTCAGCCGCGGCCACCAGAAAGGATCATTCAGAAGCTTTCCAGACCGTTTGCCCAACAAACTTTACGCCGCTTTGTGCTTTTCAGGAAAAGTGAAAATGGGCTCCGTGTTAAACGTGTTCACTTATAAAGAAAAGATACGGGGGGAGGGGGCGGGAGAAGGGAACAACACCGGAAAGCTGGATAGACTGACATGAAAGCTATTATCTGTAAGAGATGAGGAGGGAAAACAGAGCCTGTGGGGCAGTGTTACTTTGACTGAGGTCTGTGCACTGCAGAGCCTAGGTTCGACCACAGGGCAGAGAATCCTTACCCTAGGGTTAAAATGCAGTGTAGATGCTCAAGCCCAGGGTTCCCTGACATGGGTCAGCTGACTCGAGTCCCACTAACCCTAGGCTTACATTGCTGTGTAGATATACCCCGAGTGGCTAGGAAGGGCACAGAAGGTCTGAGTTCCTGGTTCACCAGCAGGTGTAGAAGCACCAGACGCAACTGAGTTTGTTTACAGCAAAAAATACCTTGGCCTGACTCCTATACACTTGGTTCCTTTTATGTGAAGCGGTGCTATCAAATAGCAGGAAGGGGAGTGCTGCGGCAAGGAAAAGAAGGAAACTACCTTTCTAGTCATGTTATCTGATGATGGGGACAGTGATTGATTCCTGAGGCTGGCTGAAGATCAACTAGAGATCCTGCATGATGGAAACAGAGGCCTTCTGTTTCCTGATCTAAGCCCCATCACACAAAACAGATGTAGTAAGGTCCTAGCCGAGACCAGGAAATCTTTTGTGGGTGAGGTTGTGGAAGCAGCAGTTCTTTTCCTTGCCAGGCTGAGGAGCTGATACAAAGAGAAAACGTACATCTGTGGGTGAGGAGGGACCTGCCTTTGTAAAAAGTCTCTTGCATGAAGTGCAATCTAAAAGGCCTGGACTGGATCCAAACCCTGGTGATAAGGAACACTGCCATGGGAATTGAAAAGCAGGAAATCCAGCCTGCTGACATATTTTCCTTAATACCCTTAAAGCCCCAAAGTCTGGAGTTTATAAAGGCTGGATTATAACGGCTCTGCCTTGTCTTCCCTCCTTCCTGTAAGGGTGGAGGGATATATGATGACCATCTAAGTAACATAATGCATGTGTGGGACGGCATACATTCTCTTTGCAATAAAGCACCTAGCAGGCCTGGTTCTCCATTGCCTTGCTCCCTGCATTAGTCATCTACATCCATCCCAAGTGAATGTGAAATGCTACTTGAAGAGACTGGTCGCATTTGACACGCACATTGCACAGGTGCAAATGGTGAGGCAAGGCAGCAGCAAATCGGACCTTTTCTATGCAATTTGCAATTGATCTGTGTGCCAGCTAGTATGTATCCGTTTCACTTCGGCCACTGTAATGAGGCGGTGTGGCTCCCCGCTGCCCCAGAGAGGGAAGAGCCCATCCGGAGGCCGGAGTGGGCGGAGCTAGGGAGCTCAGAGCCCGCCCCTCAGAGGGTCAGGCAGCGACCCGGAAGTATAAAGGCTCGCCCTCAGAGCTCAGTATGGCCCGAACCGCCGGAGAGGCCAGACACCTCCAGCCTAGCTCGTGACTGGGAAAACTCCACGGCCCAAGGCAGCCGCCAGGACTGGCCGGGCCTGCCCTGCGCTCGCTACCTGGAGGAGTTGCCGGACCTACCCTGTGCTGGCTACCTAGAGGAGTTGCCGGACCTACCCTGCACTCGCTACCTAGAGGAGTTGCCGGACCTACCCTGCGCTCGCTACCCAGAGAAGTTGCTGGGCCTGCCGCTCGCCCACTACCCAGAGGAACCTATGGTGCTGGACCCCCCAGAGGACAACACCCTGACCCAGGTACTACCCGAGGGGGAGTCTGGAAGTAGCCCGGGGGCAGCCGACCCTAGTCTGGCTGCAGCACTGCCAGAACTCATGTCAGTGTGTTGCGGCCAGGATCCCCACTGACAGCAGCGGGTCTTCTGCTGCTGCTAGGGCCCCAGGCTGGGACGCAGTGGAGTGGGAGGGCCTGCGTCCCCCCTGCCACCCAACTGGTGGGTGGCAGTCTCCCCCTCTCCCAGGCCTGAGGAGGCTTGGGCCTATTGCTATTGCTCAGCCCCACCTGAGGGCCTGAGCCCTGACCCATTGTTGCCCCATCCTGACCCAGGGCCTGGGCTCCCTACTGTTTGTACTATTGTTGCTCAGCCCTACCTCAGGGCCTGAGCTCTGACTCTGCATTGCCCCGCTCTGACCTAGGGCCTGGGCTTGACACTATTTGTACTGTTGTTGCTCAGCCCTGACTGCGGGCCTGAGTCCATGACTCATTGTTGCCCGCCCTGACTTGGGGCCTGGGCTTACCGTGTTTATTTCAGTTACCACAAGGGCTGCCGAGGGAGACCCCCGCGGACAGACTAATTCCCCCGAACAATAACTGTATGTAGTGAGCCGGTGTGGCTCCCCGCCGCCCTGGAGAGGGTCGAGCCCCGGTTAACCCTTGTACACGGACCATTTGCAAGTTGCTTCCTGCATACAGCACATGGTAGTTATAAGGGTGGAAAATGAGTGATAGCTTACCCCTGTACAGAATAGTCCCACACATAAACTTGCTTTGCTAACTGTGATGCTAGCTGCAATTCAGAAGATGTACCCTTGCATCTCTTGCTATAAACATCATCGCAGACCTCAGCAACTAGGGAAGTCACAAGCTAAGATTGCGTCAATATTTCTCACACCAGCTTTAGAAAGCTGCCAGAGTGGATCAGACCTGCAGTCCACCTAGTCCAGTTTCTTGTCTCTGGAAGTGACCATCACCAGCTGTTTCAGAGGAAGATGTGAGAACCCACAGTAGCAGCTTTGGGATAATCTGTCCCCCATTATTAGGTTTCATCCTGATCTCTAATAGAGACTGACCTAAGTCCCGAAGCACAAAGTTTAATATCCCTTCCAAACTTATCATAGCATTAACTATTAAGAACGTAAGAATGGCCATACTGGGTCAGACTAATGGTCCATCTAGCCCAGTTAACTGTTATAACACTGCACAGTCTTGTTATCCACATAAATATCCAGTCCCCTTTTTGAGCCGTGCTAAATTTTTGGCCTCAATAAATTCCAGTGTCGGGGAGTTCCACAGTCTAAGTATGCATTGTGTGAAAAAGCATTTCCTTTTATCCATTTTGTAAGATGCAGTATCTGTATTCTTTTGGATGTACAAAACAATTCACACCGACCAAATCCAAACAACGGAAACGCTGCCCCTTGGACAAAGCAGTAACAGATAAAGGGAATTGTAATCCCCCTCCCCTAGATTACTGGGAGGACAGACTTGAATGCGAATATGATGTCAAGCCAAACATTCCACAAGTTCTTGGAAGAAAAGAAGGGATTTCTCCTCTTTGAGTAGTGCTGCTGTTTTGTTTTCTCTCTTTTCCAGGCAGCTGTACACATATTAACATACTGCTGGCCCCTGTGATGTATTCTGAATATGAAATGAAGTGCAAAGCAAGCGAACACTGAAAAGGGTCCGGGAGCCAACTTTCCCAGTGGCACATGGTGATTTCTCAGGTAGCCAGGACCTCAGCCATGTGGTGGTTTAGAGATATGTGCTGACACCTTGAATTGCCTCCAGGAGCCTGCAAGATCTACTCTACTCTACAGAGAACTGCTATCAGGTCCCTTCAGCTACCAGCGCCACAGAAACGGGCAGCTGCATTCTGCACTAGCTCCAGGGTTGGGATGGTTTTCAGGGAGCCCATTGCTATGTTGCTGTCTGGCGGCTGCCAACAGTCATGGCAAGGCCCACACACGCAGAAGAGATGGTCACAAGTAAGACCGTGGCGTGCTGGCAGGAATGAGAGGGGGCCAGTTTAACGTCAGGGGTGTTTAGGTTAAGCTGACTCCTGCCTTCTCTGGGGTGGAGGGTAGAGGGTATTTAAATATGGTGGTGGGCAGGGGGCTAGGGAGGCAATGGGGCCATGTTTTCAGGTGCCTCAGATTCAGAGGCACTGAAAATCAGGCTCCTTTAAGGTGTCTCCAGTACAGCAGCCAAAATCACTGGGCATTTGAAAATTGAGGCCAAGGTCAGGCTAGAGGAGAAATGCTGTCCAGAGTGGCATCTATTCCACGGGCCTGGCAGCTGCCATGGGGCGCTGTGCCAGCTGGACCCAATTCTGACCCACTTTTGCCGTGTGTGCATGTGTCTATTCCTCTCTTTTCTTTCCCCTCAGCTTGTCAAACTCAGGCCCAGCAAAGCAACAAATCCATCTTTTCAGGATCAATTACTGTGTCTGGCTGCAAAGCCTGGAAATCCAATTAACTCTAAAATAAATATAAAAAAATGAAAAATATACTGAGGGGAGGGCATAAATCACCTCAAAAATGTTCCAAACATTAAAATAAACAAGGAGGAATTTCAACTTCATTTGTCTTTTTTTTTTTTTTTTTTGGAACCTCTGTCATTGATTTATTTTATTGCTTTGGTATCATTCCCATTTTGTCTTTGCTCAGTTTCAAAATCACTTGATCTGTTTGGACTGGAGCTTTTGCTTCTCATTCCACCTGGCAGGAGAGTTTGCAGTGGCAGTAGTCTACCTCCTTTAATCTTCATGCATGCGCGCATCCCCTTTGTGGAAGTGAAATCGGCTTGCCTTTTATGTTAAGAATTTGAGCTGTTTCTATTTGTTAGGGTGTTTCTGGAGAGATAAAAAATGTTCATTTAGATATTTCTAGATTTGAAAGGAATTGTCAGTTGTGGGCAAAGAACACACACACACACACACACACAGCAAGTCTTCTCCTCACACCCAAGCACCTGATTTTTGTATCTACCTGGAACTGACTTGTGGCTAAACCTCATCTCTCTGCACTTCCTCACACATTCCGGGTGTCCTCAGGGACTTCCCCCCAAAATAACAGGGTCATAGGAATATAAGAACTGCCAGACTGAATCAGACCTGAGGTACACCAGGGTCTCGTATGCTATGTCTGAGGAAGGTGCATGAAGCATTTTAACATAAATGAAATTTTGGCAAAACAGGTTGTTTTGTCAGAGCTGAAATATTTTGTGGAAACGCATTAGTTTCCCCTGAACTTTTGTCAGGAAGGTTTTTTTGGGCACAGAGCAGAGAGAGAGAGAGAGAAATACTGGAGCTGGGTGGTTGGGGTGCTGGCCGTGGATTAGTGAGACCCAGGTTCAAAAGTCAAATCCCTGCTCTGCCACATTTAGAATGATCTGGGGTGAAAGGGACTGGAGTCTGGGGAGAGTAAAAAACATCTGAAGAAGGACTCTAAATAGCTGTCCCATGAGACCGTGAATTCATCCAGGAATTGGCTGGAATGTTGTCATGTGACTCAGAAATCTCAACCTCCCTGTGACCCCAACCTCATGTTGGTGCCCTTACGTCCCAAGCTACTCAGATACTACAGCGGTGGGCACCAGTACAATACCCTATTGGAGTAAGAGACAGACTATCTGTTTGCAGAGTTGTCGCCATGTTGGACACAGGATGTTAGAGAGAAAATGGGGGGTGAGGTGACATCTTTTACTGGACCAACTTCTGCTGGTGAAGAAGCAGACCTCTGTACCTCAAAAGTTTGTCTTTCACCAACAGGAGTTGGTCCAATAAAACATATTATTTGACCCATCTCGTCAGACAGAATATCTGGCAGCCAAATGTTTCCTAAATGATATTTGCTTGCCAGACATGACTGGTGCTCATGATGGTTGGCAAATACAATATTCAGTTTATCCATCCCTAACTCCACTTCAGCCTCTTACCTCCCCAGCCCCATGAGATAGGACAGGTCTCCTACTTTGAACCCACTGGTGGCTGGAAATATTTCCTGTGATGCTGGCAAACCATGTGCCAGTTCAGGTCAGAACCCCAGGCCAATACACTTGAGTGTTAGTATAGATCAAAGTGTTACATGTATTCAGATATTTAAACTTCATGAAAACGAGTGGAATGTTACTTGTATGGTTTTCACTTCTCTGTTCCTGTCATGATGTAATAGCAAACATTTACATGGTAAATAGCCCTTTAACTAAATAACTCAGACATCCAAGAAGCCTTGGGGAATGCTAATGAAGGACATTAACAGAGAAGGCTAAATCCAAAGCCAATGGGCATTGTGGTGATGACCTGAGGTAAGAGACTCAAAGTGGATCCCTCACTCATCATCAAAGGAAAAGTCCACATGGGTGGAGACACTGTCAGCTTGTGTTCTGTCAGAAGAAGCTATAAGTATGGATTCAAGGAAAAATTCTTGGTCTCTGGATTGTTTGGATTCAAACAAGGCAGAATAACTGAATGAGATGAGAAAACAGAGATCTCCAGAGTTATTCTGGGTAGCCCCAAGTGACTTTTGGGAAACTGACAAATTTACTACATCACTGCTACCATTTGGAATTACAAACTGTGACTCACCTGTTATTATATTTTACCTTCTTTAACCTTTCAGTAATGCTCATTTCCTTTTCTTAGCTAATAAACCTTTAGTTAGTTTGCTATAGAATTGGCTGCCAGCATTGTCTTTGGTGAAAGACCCAGAGTATAAGTTGAACAGGGGTAAGTGACCGGTCTCTTGGGACTGGGAGCAACCGGATGTGGTGTGATTTTTAGTTTAAGTGACCTTTTATCACAAAGTCCAGTATGTCTGGGTGGCAAGATAGACTGGAGAGCCCAAGGGGACTGTCTGTGACTCCATGGTGAGACTGTTACTGTGATCCAGGAGTTCACCTTTGCTACTGGCTTGGTGAAATCTAATTACAGAACACACCACCAGCTGGAGGTGTGTGCCCTGCTTTCTGACAGTCTGCCCTGAGCTAGGCACTCACAGTTGTGAGCCACTCCAGACAGCGTGATACCTCCCCACTCACAGTTGTGTGCAGTGAGAAAACACTTCCTCCCTCTCCTACATCCAAGCATGTTCTCTTTGAAACAACATCCAGGGCCAAAAGGATGGAAGAGCGACTGGAATACATGATTGTGGTGTCGGACCAACTAGCATAACAGATGGTTATATTTACCCCAGCAAGACCCTTCCATCTCTCACCCTTCTCC
The DNA here is from genome assembly GCF_002925995.2 of Terrapene triunguis. Taxonomy (NCBI): domain Eukaryota; kingdom Metazoa; phylum Chordata; order Testudines; family Emydidae; genus Terrapene; species Terrapene triunguis. The sequence goes on along the minus strand of NW_020665188.1, from coordinate 2,479,744 downwards.
TATTTCTAGGGCTCTTCCAATGTCTCACCTCCCCATCACTAGGATGTGTCCTGTGTCACACACCTCCCCCACCCACCTTCCATTGCTAAGAGCCTTCTACTTTCCCATTCGTCTCCTTTTCTTTGCCCCCCCCCCCAGGTCCCGATCCCTCTTCCTTAGCTAGACCAGGTATGGAAGTGTAAGTATCAAGTTAGCTTCTATTCTCACTCTTGGGGGCTGGATTCTAAACTGTTTATTGTGGAATAAAAAGAAGATTACAAGCCATTGCCCAAGGATAACATGCTAATAATTTTTCAGCAGGGCACACAGTTAGCACAGACTACAAATGTTATTAAGCAGGAGACCTGGTATGCACTGACAGTGAAGGGAAGTTACCCCTAAGGAGATAAAACTTCTATCACTGCCATCAGAAAGTCGGAATAACAGCAGCAACCTATTAAAAATTACTGCAGGGATAGGTGTGATATTTTTATCACTTTCAGAGTGCCACTGGCAAATACGCTCTTCTGAACGTCTTTAGAAGTTAGCACTATAAAGAAGTGCTAAAGGCCATCGTGTTTGGACTTCCTCAGGGATACATTCAGAACACAACATCTGAGGGACCAGAGAGTTTTAAAAATGAGAAAAGCCATCCGGGTGCGATGTTTTGGGGTTCAGTCAATGTCTGCCTTGTAAACCTGTGCAGCTTTGGTTCAGAGCTCTGACCCCCAATCGCCTGCCAGCGGCCCACAAGTCTCACTCTGGCTATGCCCAATGTGACCAACCTTGGTACCCTTCCAGCCCTGAATTTGCCCCCAAATCATCCTTTTGCATGGTCCAGTCCCTCTCACTGAGCCTCACAGTCAGAGACAATACACCACTCCAGCCTGCCAGCTGACTGAACGCATACACATTACTGCACCTATCCGGCCCTGATGGTTTATAATGAAAGTAAAACAAGTCGATTAACAAAAGAGCCTGGATTAAGTGATACCAAGTAAAAGAAATAAAGGTAGAGTTCATTACAAGCAAATCAAAGGGAAAGCATTCATTGAAAAGTCAAACTTAATCAAGCAAGATACAATCTTTGTTCAAGATGGTTTCTCTCACCCAGTCTTCTTTCCAGCTTGTTACTGGCTGGCCTGGCCAAAACCCATCACAGATCACATTGCTTGGTTTCTTTGTCTCCTTAAAGTGAAGGAAACTTAGGGGCTTGTTCCCCCTCTCTTTATAGTTCAGCAGACATTTGCTATGAATTCTTATGAAAAGTACCCCACAGCTGGGGCCATGCCCCAATCAAGCCACAGCTGGCCCTATAAAAGGGCTGTGAGCCAGGAGCTCAGAAACATTCTCTCTCTAGCTTTTTGAGAGAGAAGGACCTGGCTGCCTTGGAGCTGAGAAGGGTACCTAGGGTAAAGCAGTGCTGGGGAAGGGCAGAGGGAGCTGGGGAGCTCCAGCCTAGCAAAACTCCAGGCTGCAGGCCTAGTTAAAGGCCTAAAAATTGCTACTGGGGTAGCAGAGGGGCAACTCAGAGATAGGCAAGGTAGCAGGTCCTAACCCCCTTGCTGATGATGAGTGGTTTATAGACTGTACTCTGCCCCAGGGAGCCGGGGCTAGATGATGACTGGCAGTAGCCACTGAGGCAAGGTGAGGATAGAGGGTTGGGGGTTCCCCTGGGAGGGGAGACCCAGAGACAGTGGGTTGCTACTTGGGGCAGAAACCTGAAGTAGAGGGGCACCGGGGCCCGGTGGGGAGACGGGGGCCAGCGGCAGGTGAGACATCAGCTGGCAGAGGGTGCTCTGGAGCTGGGAAAGAGCTAATTCCCTGGACAACCAGCAGGAGGCGCTGTGCCGGTGAGTCGTCACCTCACCACACCCAGATAAAGTTCATTAGTTCATGCTGAGCAAGGGAATCACAGGTACATCTACACTGGAATAAGAGACCTGTAGCACAGCTGCTGCTGGCTCAAGTCAGTTGATTTGGACTTGTGGGGTTCAGGTTGCAGGTTTAAAAATTGCCGTGTAAACATTCAGGCTTGGGTTGGAGCCTGGGCTCTGGTCCCCCAGCTTGGGCTCCAGCCTGAGCCCAGACGTCTACACAGCAATATTGCAGTTCCACAGCCCAAGTAAGCTGACACGGGCCAGTCACTGGTATTTAATTGCTGCGTAGACGTCCCCCCTGAGGCTCCAAGCTGGTCCCTCTCCTGCTGGTGGTAGCAAGTTCTCTTCCTCCTGAAACCTCTGATACACATGACTAGCTCATTGAATATGGGCCACACCTGGCTTGAGGCATGGGCCTCTTTCCTTTGTCTGGAGACAACTTATTTATTAACTCCCCTTGGCACCCCTGGTTTAAACACCTTTTTAGTCACAAACTTTAAAGCATATTAGCTAGTCTCCATGATTTCTCATACAGCATTCATAGATGCATTATACAATGATATTATTGAGAAGCATGTTGTTAGTTTGCAAATGGACCTCATATTCTGTACACAAATCATTGCAGTAGTGTGTAGGGTGTGAATACAGGAGAACCTAGGAGCACAACAGAGGAGATTGTTAATGAGCTCAGATGAAAATGAGGCACCTCAGAAAAAACAAGGAATCTGTGTACCATTGAGGCTAGGCTTTAGGAAGATAGGAATTGCCAACCTGGATCAGACCCAGTCTCCAACAGTGGTCAGTAGCCACTGCTTCAGAAGAAGGTACAAGAAACTCTTCAGTCAGCAGCTCTGGGATCACTGGCCCATTGGCAGACCCCAGTCATTAGAGATGCCCCAAAGTTTCTCTTTCTTCCAAAATGCTTGAAATTCCCAATCCTTTTTAGAATGTTTGCAAGCCCTTGACCTGTGATATCATGTGGTAATGAGTTCCACCAGCTAGTTATATGTTGTGTAGTCAAGGATTTCCTTATATCAATACTAAATATTATTCAATTCCATTGACTGTCTCCTTGTGGGTGTATTTATGAGAGAGGGTGAATAGCCGTGCTGCCTCTACCTACCCTACATTGTTCCTTATTTTATGTTCCTCTCTCATGTGCTCTCTTATTCATCTCCATGATGGTTTCATGAATGTTTCAGATGGATAGGGTGTGCTCTTGGTCACTCCCCTCTATCAATTCAGATCTCAGCGTTAGCAGGTCCATGTGCCTGAGGTGCAGGAAACCACATGTTCTGGGAATGCAGCTGACTTCTTGTAGTAGTTCTTCCTGGCTGGAGGGAACTTGTTTTACTATGCTAGTGATGCAGACAAAATACCGTAAACCAGTCCCCATCCCTGTTTTACTGCTGATTTAATGATTGGAGGATGAATTTGACTGTTTATTAAAACATTAAACAGTAAACTTTAACAATACACAGTAAAGTTTTTTTTCTGATTGTTAAAGCAGCATTAAAGTAAGATGGAGAGAGATTGTTCCTAACCCCATCCTTTGGCCCACAAGCACTGCTATCAGGCACCAATGCAATTTCAACAGTGTGGCTTTTGCCACATTAGGAAGAGATAGGTCTTTACTAGCCCCTTGCATGGTGAGCCTATCTTTTAAAGGAGAAAATATTCACTTCCAATACAGCCTCACTCAACTGGTTCTGGTGGCTCTCAAAAGGCCTAGCTAGCTAGAGGGCACCAGAGATGCCGCTGCCCAGCTGTCTCTTAACCCTGTTATTGTTGCTAATCAGCTGTGTAAATATCCACTTTACAAATATCTCCAAGGCATGATCTTCTGGCGCTGTGTTGTGCCGCTGCTAGACATCCCTGCTGTGAACCGTGTTGTCCAGGAGGCTAGTGGCTCTGTGCTGGCATGGACCTCTAGTGACAGCACAATGATCTGCCACACAAGGAATCTTCATTTGGGTGCCTTTTCTCCTAAATTAGGCTGGTGTTTTCAGAGAAGCCTAAGGGAGTTAGATGCCCAAATTCAATTGAAATTTAATTGAAGGTCAGATTTCCCAAGGAATTTAGGCACCTAAAGAAGCAGATAGGCGCTTTTGCAAATCCCACTAGGCGTCTAAGTGAGCTAGATACCTAATCTGTTTGAGTGTTTTTGTAGATCCCGCTAGGTGCCTACCCAAATCTTTAGGTACCTAAATACCTTGGGAAATCTGGCCCTGAGGGCCTAACTCCTTAGGTCCCTTTGAAAGTTCCAGGCTTAATAACAGCAACCTCAAAATCCTGAAGCTGGAGGACTAAATGGCGTATGGGCTTGAAACCAGCAAAGAGGAGCCTGATGCAAAGCCCACTGAAGTCAAGAGAATGACTTCGTAGCACTTTGCACTTCTTGGTCACCAGCTCACTAGTGAGTGAAAGCTATTACCATCTAATTGGTGTTTGGTGGATTACAATGAAGCCCACTGGCTCGGAATGGAAGTGCACGGGAGAACAGTCAGTCAGGTGAGATGCATGGAAATAAACTGAAGTCAGTAGGGAGGGGTATCCATTGACTTCAACAGGAGAAGGATTAGGCCCAATTTGAGCAGATCTGTGCAGGAAGAGAAAGATAGTCACTTGGAAGACATGCAGGGAGAAGGGGGCAAGAACTTGGCAATTCTCTCTAAATGCCATAGCCTTCTTTGTGGAACGGTCGTTGATTTAAGGGAAGTATGGGGTGTGTTGTAGCTGATGGGTTATGACACCTGCACAGAAATTTCTAAGGCCAGATTTTCAGAAGAGCTCAGCATGTTGGGCATTCACTGGGTGCTGAGCTGTTTTGAAAATCATTGGCTATGCATTACATGGTCCCTTCTGGGGTGCAGCTGTAGGGAAATGCCGCATTATCACTAGACTAAGCAAGACAGACATCAATGTATCTCCTCGTTTCTAGAGAACAAATACCAACAGCATTCCAAGGCCAAACTCTGACTTGGGCTATATACCCATAGCAGTGAGTAAGGAGGTATATGAATCTAGGCTGTGTGCATCCACTACTCCCACCTTCCCAGTGGTTGGGAAGCAGCAGGGGATGCAGTAGCTGGGACAGGGCCCGTAGCAAGTTGTTATCCCCTCAGAGTAATGGAGACTCCGGGAGGGAAATGTGTCTCAGAGAGATATCTCTCCAGCGCAATGCCTCCAAGAGCTACTCCTGAGAGAGTGGAATTTACACCTCTCTCTTCACTCTAAAGGCACAACCTAATCCTAGAAGATTAGCTAGACCCTAAGTGTTCAATATTAGGAACCCATCCAGAGCCCTAGATTGAAATCCTGGCCCCACTGAACTCAAGGGAAGTTTTGCGATTGACTTCAAATGAGGCCAGAATATTGCCCCTAGTCTCAAATCTGCCTGAAATTGCTCATGGAATAGTCTTTTTATCTCAGTTTCTGGTAAGTTTCACACAACATAATGCTACAGCTCAATTCAGCGGGGTTGGTGGGCTGTATTCAAGTAAGGAATATCATGGGCTGGGAATCTCAGAGAGTGCCCAGGTCAGGAAAGAGCCATAGGGGCAGAACCGCATGGGCTGCAGAGTCCAAAATGGGACCAACAGGGGTGCTGCAGACTGGGCTTGAGCTGTGTAGGACCAGATCTTCCTGGTAGCACACCTACCTCCTAGTCTTTTCCTTTCTTAGGCATTAAAATGTGTGTATAAAAATCTCCTTCTGCAAGTTGAGCACACACGGATAACAATAACTAACTCCAGTACCAATGCTAAGTCATCAGAAACTAATATAATCTCTATTGGGTATTTTTTTTCTGAAACATCCCCCCCGCCCCCCCCCAGACCCTAATTTATTGATTCCTTTTGCAGCTCCACACATTGTATTATTTATAAGAAGCAATATTCTAGCCTCCCTTGACAGTGTTTGAGGGGTAGCAGAAAGCAGTGCAGCAGAAAGGTGGTGGAATAATTTTGGTTATGTTTCCATAGCTACCTTGTTGTTCAATGTGGTTTATTCCATTTTAAAGTCAACCAACACACACGCAAGTCACCAAATGAAGTATGTTTACGCTAATCCCTGGCCTGCCTATTGCTGTCTACTGTGGCTGTGGTTTGTGTATTTAAAGGGGCACTTGCTACATAAATTAATGGCAAGGCAGCATTCTAGCTAGATATAGGAGGATGATAAACATATTGTTTCTTTTTTCTTCTCTCCTCCGACGTGTGTGTTCCAATCCACCCCTCTAATAGTATAGATATTTATAACATGCATTCTGCACAGAGGAAGTTTGAGGTGGGATGGTGCCCTCTAGTGGCAATTGATGTCCTTGCCATCCTCAGCCCAGAAGTAGATAGAAGTACTGAAGGATGGTAAGAAAGAAGAGACCTGAAGAAGAGCTCTGTGTAGCTCAAAAGCTTGTCCGTTTCACTAACAGAAGTTGGTCCAATAAATGCTATTACCTCAGCCACTTTGCCTCAGTAAGAGAGGAAAAAACCCATCAGATTAGCAATCGCTATGGGGAATAGCTTGTGTTTTTAGGGATGTTTTTGGATTTGGATTCTCACCACTGAACTTCATCTTAAAGATAGATGTCTCTCTAGCATCCATATAATGATGGAGACAGGTAGACACACAGACATTCATTTTTTTCTAATGAAAGCACTGAATCAAATATTAGTGGATGCACTCAGTTTTCTGGGCATGCCCCTGGTTTTGCCTCAGTTTGGCTGTATCATTGAGGCCTGGGGTTTAAGTAGGGTGACCAGCTGTCCCTATAAAATCGGGACAGTCCTGATTTTTGGGTCTTTTTCTTATATAGGCTCCAATTACCACCCCCTCCCCCCCACACACAAACTCCCTGTCCTGATTTTTCACACTTGCTGTCTGGTCACCGTAGGTTTAAGAAGGAGATGGGAGGGGCAGAGCATGGTTCTGCCATCCTATGAAAGTGGCAGATCACAAGGGGCAGCTGTGGCCCAAAGGCTGCACCTGGCTGGCATGTGTATTTAGGGCTCGCTTGTGGCATTCAGGCCCAGGCCTGCGTTGAAAGCAAGGGTGAGCTGCACCAGTCCAGGGGTCGGGGAGGAGTTATGCCTTTGGGAACACAATCCTTCCCCAATCTCCTCAGTGAGCAGAGGGACTGTGCACACTGCACCACCCCACAGGATCATGCAAGCTACTGCCCCTGCTGAGAGACAGCCCCGCCTCCTCCCTGCCATGCTGGGCAATTTTGGACTGTGGGGGGCACACTGAGGGAGTGGGTCCTGTGCTTCCTTCAGCACAGGACTCGCAATTGTCCTGAGCCACTGGAGCCTTGTGCCCTCTCACCCCAATGTGCACACTCACACAAGGGCCAGAGAGAAATTTAGCTTATAATAAGTAAAATGGGAGGGAGGAAGGAACCTTGATATTATTCAAAACATACTCACACTGCATCTGGCTGTGCATTGACGATTCCTAGGACAGAGCCCAGCTGCACCAGAGGAAAATTCCTATCCCCCCTAAGCCCTAACAGAGCCCCGGAGCAGCCAATGTCAATTCTAGCAGTAGCTAAACTGTCTTTGTGGATTCTTCCCATCCCCAGTAACCAGCCAGAACTACAGCCTTGGAACATCTGATTGCTGCTCACAGGGCAGAGACGACTTCTGCTACATTGCGGAGAGCAATCGATTTAACCCATTCTCTCTCACTCACGCGCGCACACACACACACACACACACACACACACACACACACACCATTTTCATAGCCGTCAGATACACAGCACATCAAAGGCTGCCCCGCCCAAAGGCTGCCTACAGAAGCCCATCTCCTAGACACATGGGACAGGAAGTGACATTTTGGACCATCTCAGTTGGACAATACCCGATTCCTAGACCAGCGTTTCTCAAAATGTGGCCACGACAGCCTCCACAGCAGGGGCGGAGATGGCAGGGGCGGAGGGCAAAGCAGGAGCCCCTCCATGCAGCGCCCAGCTGTTGCTCCTGAATAGCTGTTACCCAGGGCAGCGAGATGCTCCACCTTGGTGTTTGCACTGGTGCTTCCAGCAGGGATCGGTGTCCTGCACCACATAGGCTTCTTGGGGGCTCTGGGCAGTGCCTCTGGAGAACGCGGGGCTGGTGTGCATGGTGCCGGAGGCAGCTCTTGTCAGTGTTTGATCACTGGGGCGCTCCATGGGCAGCTCCCCTACTCCTGCCTGGCTTGGGCTGGAGAAGCCTGGGTCTCTGCAGGTGACCGAGGAGTTCCTGACCCACTTTCCCTGGGGTGGGCTCTTGCTGAAGGGCTGCAGGAGGCAGGGACAGAGATGGGTCAGTGCTTCCCTTGCTTTAAACTCGCTGTTTACAGTGGCTGTAGGTACCACAGCAACTCAATGGCTCCGGGCTGCTGCACGGTTGGCAGCTCCCCGGCAGAGTGAGGGGCTCCTGCTCCGTGACACACTTTGAGCACAAGAATAGGAGCAAAGTCTGGGTGTGCTGAACGGGGAGCTCGTCATCCTACGCCCTTCCTAATACATCAATAAATTACAATGACCTGGACGTGTCTATGTGCATATGGACTGGTTTTTCCTAAACTTAATTATGAATTTTAGGAAAAATTCTCAGAGTGGCCACTAGCAAGAGTTGGTGGCCGCACTCTGAGGCCGCCAAAAATTTTGTGAGAACCCCTAGACTGTCAATCTACACCATTATCAGACACATCTCTCCAACCCAGAAAACAATCTATCTGATGCAGAGCACTAGGAAACAATGACAAGTGACAATGGATACATAGTCTGTAGGAAAATACGACAAGCAGATAATACCTCTGGTATGATTTACCTGTCTTAAAAACAATCTGTGGGTGAATAAAATATTTGTGAGAAGGAAGGGCTGATGCTGTGGGCAGGTGTGATGGGAGCTTTGCACACACAGTTCTGTCAATGCACATCCATCCTAACCTGCCAAACCCAACTCACCGCTAATCCAGGCCTAGATCCCTATAATAGTTATATGGCTACCACTGCAAATTATAATTGTGATCCTACCTGTATTGCTGATATCTTAGGGTCCCTGTGTCTGTTTGACTGTGCATACAGCACCCAGCTCACTAGAGGCCCTTATCCCTGACTGGAGCGGAGGGGTGCTGCCACAATACAAATATGAATATAATGCTAAGATCCAATGCTGTCAATGCAATTATCTCCTATTCCATGTCACGTCAGTCATTCCAGTTCCATATCTCTCAAGTGTCCTACATTTGGAGAGCCAGAGCTGCAATTTGGCCTGGGAACTCCAGTTCTGACCTGCCTGCGGCTGCCGTGACCCATCAGTGAGTTTTCAGGCTCCCCAGGAGTGGGCCCTTTAAGAAAAGATGCTGAATAGCAGTTGGCCCAGTTCCAGCAACTGTGCCAATATACAGCAGGGCCGGTCAGCAGACCATGGTGGAAGGGCCATCTGTTCCACAAAGCAGAGACGTTGGGGCTTGGCTCTCTCCGGAGGAGAGCTGTTGAATGAGAGGTCCCAGATTGTGTAGTCATTTTGCAGTGTGTGCCAATGGCACTAAGCTGGGATTTTCAAAGAAGCCTTAATCAATGGGACTGCAGCACCTAATTCCCTTTGTACAAAGCCCAGCCTCGAATGATAGACCCCCAAGTTCACTTAATGCATTACCTAGCTCTGATATGAACATAGCTCCATAGATGGACCTCTGCAACAGCTCATTATGTCACATGCCAAGCTCCTCATGGTCCCTTCCATGTCTCGTTTTCACTCCCTCATTCTCCCCTGCTGTGGTGGAGAAAGGAGAGGGACACCATCCATTTGGCTTTTCCCACCAGAGAAGAAAATAGCCTTGATGGTAAATGAATAATGCCGGTAATGCAGCGCTGAGTGGGCTTTCCCGTTGGTGGAGAATAAAAGTAAATTGCCATTTGTGTAATGGTATCTCAAATCTGTACAGTGAACCCATAAAACCACTGCAGCTTTAGCATATTTGCAGGTTGAACAAGGGCTTGATTCAAGTGTCCCCATTGCATGCCCACTTTCATGCAGGACAGTAGCATTCAACATTGCTGGAGCGGTACGATCCCTTTTGCTCCATGTGCTGAGCACCTGCAGAACAGGAGTCTGATAGACCAATCCAGAGCATTTCTGAAAGGATTGAGCCCCGGCTAAGCACTGGTCTTTCTACAGAGCCTTCGGATGCCCTGGCTCAGTTCTCATAGGTTAGTGCCTCATGACTGGATGGCTGTGGTGTCCAGCCTGTGGTGCTCATATACTATGGAGCTGGGGGTTGTGAGAGTACCTAGGCAGATCAGGCCCAGGTTCTCAGTTGATGGAATCATCATAACCCCATTGACCTCAGTGGAGCTATGCCAATTTATACCAGCTGAGCATGTGGCCCCTGGACTGTTGGCAATCCTCTAGGCATGGGTCATTCTACTTCTTCTTGTTCAGCTTCACTGCGTGTGGAGCATCCCCCTACTAAGAATGTCCCAAACTGGGACTGGTTCTTTTGGCTTCACTGCTCTAGGGAACTGTGCATGTGTCTGTATCTGCTGACATCTGGGCCACCATCGCTGAGGGACAATATGACAGACCATGTGCCAAGCTGCCTTGTTTCTGTACTCTCTGTATATGTGTCTCTGCATGAGAGTCATGGAGTGTGCATGGTCTTATTTAGAAGTCTCACCCACTGGACTGTCCACAGCATGGCACCCCTACCGCCCCAATTCTTCCATCTATGGGTTACCGTTATTTGCTGTCACGCTCCCTTACGCCTCATTTATGACAAGATGGCAGTGTAAGGGGGTTCACTCACCACAGGAATGCCTCCTTGTGGCCAGGCATGGTGTAGCAGCTGTCTCTCCATATGGCACCCCCTGCCAATGGTCGCTCCATCACTGTGGTGGTCTCTCTTTCCACAACTTGGCCTTCCAGCCAGGTCAGGCTTTAGTATACCTCTTCCAGAGTAACAGAGTCCAAACAAGCTGTGGTCCAGTGATCTTACAGCAGGTCTTCTGTCTGTCTCTGGGCTCTATGGTTCTTACACCCCTTGCCTCAGCAGGTTTCACCCCACCTTCCTTGGAACCTCCCACTACTCTGTGTTCCAGCCCAGGGACCCTGGAGATGGCAGCCAAGGTCTATGTCCTGCTGCCTCCGTGGACCACTTCCTACCTCGTCTATCCCGGAGACAGTGACTACAGACTCTCTCCCTGCAGCTCTTTCCTGCTACAAACTTCCTGGTTTTATAATCACTACCCAGTCCCTCCTCAGCTGAGGTTTGTTATCAATTAAGCCTGGCTTTCACTATCTCTAACAGGTGCTGCCAGGTTTGTTAATTGGCCTCTCAGGCCCACATTAATCCTTTCCGGACCTGTGTGGGGTACAAATCCCGTCACTGGCAGGTCTACCTATGATAATGCAGCCCCACCAGAAGACCATTGTACCAATCACATGCTGTCAGAGGTAGAGCTGGGCGAGAATTTCTTGCCAAAACTTTGTTTTGCTTGTTTGGATTTTCAGTATTGTCCTTTTGTTTTTGGTGGAAAATGGCTTTCTTGTGAAATGGAAGTTTTTGTGGGGAAAAATCAATTTCTATCTAAGATTTTGGGTTTTTTGATGAAAACCTGAAAAAAGAAGAAAAATATAGCTGAAAACAAAAAAAAATAATAATTTTAATTTAAATTTTTCACAGGGAAATGAATAATCCACCCCTGCCCAGCTCTCCTCAGTGGGAAGTGGGGGAGCAGCTCTTCTGTATCACCGTGTAGCATTCTATCAGGCTCCCCATGGCTGCTGAGACTGTCATAGCATCAGTATCTGCCCACATCTGCCTTTTCCTTTGTAGCCTTTCGACACAGACTCTTTGGTTTGCTGTGTCTCGTGAGTGGGATCCGGCTGCTCATTACTGCCTCTGGGGGTGGAGGAGGTGCCTTGGGCTCACTTTACCTGGACGTGGTGGTATTTGTCTGCCAGTATAGTTGCTGTTGTGGGCATGTGTCTCCCATCCATCCATGCTGCCAATTGGGCTGGTCCTTGGCGTCCTGTGGAAGAGGCCTCCCATGTTCTCTTGTGAACTAGCAGTGACTGCACTGCGGAGCTTACCCATTTCAAAGAGTGCCTGAAGGGTGGCTCTCCCAACATGGATCCTGCCTGGTGACTGGCTCCCGCTTCCAGGGCATGGCTGGCTTTGAATTGCTTTTGAAACTTTGTCTTGTGCCTAGACTGGCAGTGGAGGACTCTGCTGCCTCTGCCTGTCTCCGGTGCACCGGATGTCTTCAGTTAGGGTGACCAGATAGCAACTGTGAAAAAATGGGACAGGGGGTGGGGGGTAATAGGCGCCTATATAAGAAAAGGTCCCCCAAAATGGGACTGTCCCTTTAAAAACAGGACATCTGGTCACCCTATCTTCAGGGCATCTGCCCACTGGCCATGTGCAGGCTGCTTACTGTGCAGCATTTCCACATGTTTCACCCCCTGCCTGCATTAGTGGAGGACAGAGCCAGCATCAGGGCTGGAGAGTTCCACGCCTTATTCATGTCGATGGGGACTCACACAACCCACCCCCTTGACTTTAATGGGGCTACTCATGTGATAGAATGCTCACCACCGTGAGAGAAGGTGGCACTGGGGTTGAGTGGGAAAGGAGCAGCAAGGGGAGGGCAAGAAACACTAAAAAGACACCCCCATGCCAGACAAATTGTGCTCAACCTTAATGGGGCTAAGTGTATTATTGTTATTAATGCAGTAGGCCAACTGGGGACACAAAGATAGCCCCTCTCTGTGTCTGACCAGTGCTAGAGGCAGTCAAACTGGCATGTCTGGCACATCCCCGCCTGGGGCTACGGCACTGCGTCCCCGCCTGGGGCTACGGGCGCTGCGTCCCTGCCTCAGCTCCCTCCTCCTAGGTTCTCTCCCACCACACCTCTCTCCTTTGTCCAGTTTTGGGCTCTCTCCCCCATTAATCGCTCCTGCAGCATTTTCCTCTCCCTCTCTCTAGACTCAGCCTCTTACCTCAGGCCTGAAAAAGGCATCTCTCAAAGAACTGGCTGGCACAACAACACAACAGCCCAGTTAAGCTTGAGTGACCAAAAATGGGAGGCGGATTTAGCTTTTGATCCTGCGAGAGGCTGAGTGTCTCCTCAAAGGTGCTGGATGTCCTCGATGCCCATTGATTCAAAGGAGCTCAGCACCATGCAGACAGCTCGTGGCATCGGGCAGAATTGGGCCTCGACTTACTGCATGTTGTGGGAGAAGGCGGGACAGTGCAGCAGGTTTTATAGAGAGCAAAGCAGGAATGGCAGGGCCAGCTGAAATATTCATCAGGCTCTCCTCTCTGGATTAAGGAGGGGGTTTTGTAATTGGTTCAATGTTTTACAGCTAAAATTCAAATAGAAGCTTAAAAGCTTAACCAAGGAAACGCAAGCTGTGCTAGTGTGGCAGGGATGTATCGCACACCCCTAGGCCAATGCGCAGCGGGGGAGGGCTCTCCTGGGCCAATTCTGCTCAGTCTTAATCTGGGGGAAAATCTGTGTGTCGTCATTAAAAAATAATAATCCTAAACACAGCCAGTGAGCCTGTCTGCAGGCTCTTCCTAGGTTTGCTGGGGAACTGATACACTGAGCCATGTCTGCAGCTTGTGAATCGGCTCTGCTTCTCTGGAAATCGATGGAGCAACACCGCTGTACATCGGCTGAGGATCTGGCCCAATTAGCTTGTATGGTTGCAGCCCTCAGACATGTTGAGAATATAGTTTGTTTCCTCGTGTGATGTCCTGTGGCATCCAGAGAAGGAGGAAGGCATCAAAATTGTTTTAAGGAGAGGGGGCATTGATGACTCATGGGGTCTTTATTGGGCCATTATTTCAGAAGCCAACAGTGACTCATGGCAAATAGCAGCCAGGCTTCAAGATCTGCCTCCACATGGGGGGATGGACGACATAACCTGCTGAGGTCCCCCCAGCCCTACATGTCTATGATTCTATGATCTCCTAGAGAAGTGGGGGAAGAGACAACTGAACTGTATTCCCCCCTGCCCATGCTCAGAGTGCAATCTCCAATATCAAATCCACCCAAGGCAACGTGATTTAAAACCCTGTTCCAGAAGGACAGAGTGGCCTGAAAATAATTGTAGGTAACTGCCCTGCGCTCTATAAATCCTAGTTACTATTCAGAGTCTGCAGTCTGCTACTGTCTGCTACTCTGCTTGGACGCCTCGGAATCCCAATGAACCCTTGCAGGACGCCTCTGTCTTGGTCTTTCTCACTCTTGACTGCTTCTTGTCACTCTCTGTCAGTCTTAGTAGTTCTCTTCCTCTCTGGGTTATTCTCCCTTGCCTTCCCATATCACACACAGCAACTTTCCAACTCAATAAATTCCCTCACATCCTACCTCCTCTCCCCCGTCCCCCCCAAAAAAGAGTTAAGCAATTGAGCACGGAGCAGCAGAAAGCACAAGAGGCAGAGCATTTCCTGGCAATGGTGGCTTTTCTTGGCCACCAGCATATCCCCTGAGGAAGTGCAAGTGGCTGGGCATCTAGTGTTATTAGGGGCCAGACGTGATTGCATGTGAAAGCAGAATGCTAAGATGACGCTAGTGCAAAAGGCCTGATTCTCCACTGCGCTGCAGCTCCACTTATTTCAGCAAAATCCTGGAGTTACCTAGTGGAGGATCGACATTTATTTGTATTATCTGATAGGGCAGATCCTCAGCTTGTGTATAATGGAGCCACTGGAGCTACACTGATCGACACCAGCTCAGGCTCTGGCCTACATTTGCCAACATACTTTCCTGTAGGGTTGATTTTCCATCTTTCTGGGGCTGACTGTTTTCCCTCTGCTCGATGTGCTGAATAAAACCCAGGCACACAGCCCTCCATGCCTTCTGTCTTCTAATCAGAGAAAGGGGAAGTGAGCTGGCCAGGCAGCTGTCAATCAAACACTGCTAGAACTGGGCGAATTCAGGGAAAATAACAGTATGTGAATTGCCTTGGCCCACATCCCACTGATTTCAGTGGAAGTTAGGTGCCTAAATACCTTCAAGGCTCTGGGCCCTTGTGAATAAAGTCTAGCAGTTTGCTTTGCTGGGCTCCACAATCCCCTTTGGTCCCAAACGTTTGGTTGAGCATGGTTTTATATACAATTGTATCCATACAGGAGCACAGTGACTATGAGCCCGGCTAAATCTTAGTGCAAGCATTACTGTTAAACTCAACATTCAGAAAATGCATCGCTGCTTTGATCTGACAGAGGGGGAGTGCTCTGTATCGACATCAATAACCAAAAGAAATATCTCAACCTATAGACCCTCAGCTGGTGAAAAGTGGCATGGCTCTACTGAAGTCAATAGAACAAGACAAATGTACATAACCTGAGGATTTGGCCCTAAATATGTATCCATCTTCTGTCTCTTTAGTTTATCTGATGGGTCTGGTTTGACTTGAAAACTACTTCCCCACATCCACTTGCCTAGACTACTAAGAATCTTATCCATCTAAATTATATCCCTTATTAATCTAACCTCTCTGCAAATGAATATAAATGCAATCTCCTACCGATTAAATTAGTATTAATCATTATTATTATTTCTTCTAGTATCTCATAACCATAGCTCCATATATTCTACAGCAAGATAGACCAACATTTTCTGGTCACCTCCCCTCCTCTCTGCTGCATTTTGAGGTGAACTGAATTTTGCCAGTAGAAAGAAATGAATTCGTTAAAACAAATGAGTTTTTTGTTGGAGTAAATATTAAAATTAATAATGTATCCAATGCTGTATTTATTGTGTCATTTATGTTAATATTTAATTCAATAAAAGCCCGTGTTTTACAATGTTTTCCCATTTGTTTTATGCTACCGCTGAAATTGCAGTTTCTGCTTAACACAGACCGATACATATCTAACAGCTTTATGGTGGGTGGAGGGAAAGCCAGAGGGTTAGGTTTAGGGTACTTGGAAGGGGCTTTTTAGCAGCTGGGTGGTAAGGGGATGGTGGTCGGGTTAGGCTGCTGGGCAGAATCTGGCCTCTAGTTGCTGGAAGAAGGTTTGGAAGCTAGAAAGACAGCTGTTGCTTGGGTCACAGAGGATGAAATTCATCCCTGTGCAGGGAGCCAGCACAAAGTCACGTAAGTCTCCCTTAAGTCTCAACATAGGGATTAAGTGACATCTGGGCTGTGTGTCATCTGTCTCTGCCCCGGGGTGAATTTCATCCTGCAAGAAGGTTTTGCAGCTGCAAGGGGTTGGGGGCTTTTGCGATGTGGCAAGCAGGAATTGGGGCTTTGTACCCCAAGGAAGAGGAATACCAGCATTGAATTTCATTGAGACTTAACTGCAGTTCCAGCAGGGCCGGCTCCAGCATTTCTGCCGCCCCAAGCAAAAAATAAAATGCTGCTATCGGCGGTGGCAATTGGAAAAAAAAAAAAAATCCGCGATCGGCAGCGGCAGTTCAGTGGCAGGTCCTTCGCTCCTAGAGGGAGTGAGGGACCTGCCGCCCCCGAATTGCCGCAGGTGCTGCCCCTCTCCCTTGGCCGCCCCAAGCACCTGCTTGTTAAGCTGGTGCCTGGAGCCGGCCCTGAGTTCCAGATTTTCAAAGGTATTTAGGCACATAAAGATACAAGTAGGTGTCTTGTGGGATTTACAAAGCACTTCAAGCAGGTCAGGTACCTAACTTCCATTGCAGTAAATGGGAGTTAGGTGCCTAACCTGCTTAGGTGTTTTTAAAAATCTCACCAGCTGCCTATCTTCAGACACCAAAATACCTTTGAAAATCCAAGCTGCTTCTAAAAATGGGACTTACGCTCTTAAGACTCAGAGCTGCCTTACCCGCCTACCATTTCACAGAGACAGAACAAAATGAGCAGCACATCTTCTAACAATAACTAGCCTCCATGGCGGAGCTGAAAACAACAGATGCCACATTGTCTATGGACATTGGCACCTTGACAGCAATCACTGCTTTACAACTGATCACCGATACTACTGGGGAGATGATGGTAAAAATGTTTTACTTCTGCTCTTGGGGCTGCCTAGAGCCATTTTAGACTAGAGTGCCTTGGAGTTGGATCGAGGGGGCCGACCTGAGGTTGCCATACCAGAGCCATTCTTGGTTTCCATTTCGGACTATCCAGGTTTTTCATATTCAGGGCTGCAGATCAAAGGGATGGAAGGCAGTGACTTAAATGCAAAGACAGGTTTTTTATTTTTCAAAGATTCTTTAAGGGTTGTTTTTAATGCTTTTACACATTGAAGACAAAAAGTGTTGACTCATAAAAATAAACTGGGATTCTATGGAGCTGGTAATTCTGAGAGTTCAGACTCTGGTTTTTATGACCATACTCATTATTTTTTTCTGATGATTTGGGTGAAAGACAAGAAAGAGCGAACATAACGCTTTCTTCAAAAACTGTTTCTATAATGTTCATGCACGGCTACACAGGAAACAGTTTACTCTTTTATGTTATATAAGCCACATCTTCCTGGTCTAGTGTAGCCCTGACCACATGGTGGCTGCTGCACCATTATACTACAGGTTTCAACGTAACAGCCGTGTTAGTCTGTATCCGCAAAAAGAACGGGAGTACTTGTGGCACCTTAGAGACTAACAAATTTATTTCAAGCTTATGCTGAAATAAATTTGTTAGTCTCTAAGGTGCCACAAGTACTCCTGTTCTTTTTGCATTATACTACAGGTTCTCAGAGTTGACAGTTCCTCAGTAAATTATTTTTGCCTTACGTCTAGATCAGGGGGTCTCAGACTTTGCCATCATACGGGAAACTCTCCCTCCCCTCTACAGCTTTAATAGAAGCTAAACTTCAAAGAGCGCACCTGACCCTCTGCCAGCTCACTCTATCTCCAGCAAGCTCCTGGATTACCCGGGCTATTAGCAGAATGTCTTTGTATCCCTCAGTCAAGGACAAAGAGTATCTCAGGCGAGAGAGATCCCCTAGACACTTCCCTTCCCATTCACTACCCCATGGTCTGTCTCCTCTCCTGCTGGTGATCACAGTACATCCCTGTGGCAACTAGTGCATTTGCTTGCATGGAAAAAGAATAATTGGCAAATATTTTAGTTCCTTTTAATATAGCAGCTGGACACAAGGACAGCCAGAGCTTTGTCACCAGCCACCATGTTTAAGACTGTGTCCAGGCTGCCTCTGACAACCAAGCGCCTGCCAAGCCTAGCAGCCTTTCCTGCAGGGAGACTTGGATGACCTTGTAAATTGGAGTAATAGTAATAGGATGAAATTTAATAGTGAGAAGTGTAAGGTGATGCATTTAGGGATGACTAACAAGAATTTTAGTTATAAGCTGGGGACGCATCGGTTGGAAGTAACGGAGGAGGAGAAGGACCTCGGAGTCCTGGTTGACCGCAGGATGACTATGAGTCGGCAATGTGACGTGGCCGTGAAAAAAGCTAATGCGGTCTTGGAATGCATTAGGCGAGGTATTTCTAGTAGGGACAAGGAGGTGCTGCTTCCGTTATACAAGGCACTGGTGAGACCTCATTTGGAGTACTGTGTGCAGTTCTGGTCTCCTATGTTTAAAAAGGATGAACTCAAACTGGAACGGGTACAGAGAAGGGCCACTAGGATGATCCGAGGAATGGAAAACCTTTCCTATGAAAGGAGACTCGAGGAGCTCGGTTTGTTTAGCCTAACCAAAAGAAGGCTGAGGGGGGATATGATTGCTCTCTTTAAATATAGCAGAGGGATAAATACCAGGGAGGGAGAGGAATTATTTCAGCTCAGTACTAATGTGGACACGAGAACAAATGGATATAAACTGGCTGTGGGGAAGTTTAGGCTTGAAATTAGACCAAGGTTTCTAACCATCAGAGGGGTGAAATTTTGGAACAGCCTTCCGAGGGAAACAGTGGGGGCGAAAGACCTCTCTGGCATTAAGATTAGGCTAGATAAGTTTATGGAGGGAATGGTTTGATGGGATAACGTGATTTTAGTCAATTAGGCAATAACGTGCCATCGCTGGTAAAATGAGGGTACGGCTGGAGAATCTTGCCTGTATGCTCGGGGTTCTACTGATCGCCATATTTGGGGTCAGGAAGGAATTTTCCTCCAGGGTAGATTGGCAGAGGCCCTGGAGGTTTTTCGCCTTCCTCCGCAGCATGGGGCAGGGGTCCCAAGCTGGAGGATTCTCTGTGACTTGAAGTCTTTAAATCACGATCTGGAGACTTCAACAGCTGAGTTAAGGGAAAGTGGGTGGGTCAGCTTTTGTGGCCTGCATCATGCGGGAGATCAGACTAGATGACCATAATGGTCCCTTCTGACCTTAAAGTCTATGAGTCTATGAGCCTGACCCCGCCACATCTCTCTCCTCTCTCTCTGGAAAGCCCAGAAACCAAAAGCTTCAGTGTTGTTTTTCAATCCTCCCTCCCACACGTCTGCTCCCATTGCTGCCCAACCTCCCATTGGCTTCAGTGGAACTAGCATCAGCGGCCCAGCCCAGATGAGCAGCCCTACAAGCAACCCGGGATCTGATTCTGCGAGGTTTTGAGGGCGCTCAGCACCCTCTATTGCCTCTCCCCCACTCTCCCAGCATTGCACATTTGGTAGCATGAATTAAATAGGTAAGATCACAGCTTTCAGTTCAAGCTCCTAAGAGGCTATTCAAACCCCCTGTGACAGAACATACAGCCTTTTCCATATGGTGATGGACTGTGCACAGGGAGGGGGAGATTGCATAGACTTGTCAGAGACCAATTTTAACATCAGTCTGGCTATAATAATAATTTCTAGCTCTTTTCCTCAGGCAATCTCAACATCCTTTACAAAGGAGCTCAGTACCATTATCCCCAATTTACAGATGGGGAAGCTGAGGCATGAAGCGGGGATGTGATTTGCCCAAGCCCACCAACAGGCCAGTGGTGGAGCCAAGTCTCCTGAGTCTCAGTCCACTATGCCATCCACTAGGCCACACTTCCCAGGGCATAGATCCTTTTCCTCCTCACCCTGAAATAAAGGTTTAACTGCTGCATTGCACTTGAGTTCCACCAACCCTATAGGAGGAAAAGTCCTCACCCCCCTCACTCAAGACCATCTTATTGCCCTCAAAAGCTTTTATTTGACCTGAGCAAACCCAAGGAAAAGACGCAGCAGCAGTGTAAGGGACTGAAACTGCTTTCTTTCTCTCCGCTGACTCAGCAGTCCTGGGTTTTTTCACCTTAGGGGTTTAGACAGCACAGCAAGGCCAGTAATGAACTGTTACTCTGGAAAATAAGACTTTGATTAGGTTAGGATTCTGCTAGGGTATTTGCGTTCCCTTATAATGAACCATGATTCTGTGCAAAAGAACATGGCATATGCTGGAGCTCTTTTTATCTCTCTGCTATCACTTAATACATATCACAATCAGATTCCCTCCTAAATAAAATACTATAGCCAGGGGGTGGGTGGATGGGTGCAATGCTGTGATAAGGCTACTCAGTCTGTTTGGAATGGCTTTTTGGCAGCTGAAATCCCGGAATGGGTTGCACTATTTGCTGAGAAGAATTGCGTCTGTTGAATTTAGCCCTTTCTTCTCTTGGTGAATGAGCTGTGAGTAGACTCTGTTTTTTATGACCATACTCATTATTTGTAATTGTTCGATAAAGAGTTTATACAGCCACATTGTAGCCTGTGCATTGTTTACTTGGACTATGTGCTACCCATTATGCATGGTATGCGATTGATCACTTAAGTCATGTGATGTGGCTTCTGCTTCCTGATTGGAGGACTGAAATTTTGTATGCAGGAGAACAGCGGGTAATGAATAAAGAGCACTCTTGCATACTTTGCCTGCAGCTGAGTAGCTGGAGCACTCCTCTGAGCCTCAGAAGACCTGGATTCTATTCCTGCCTTTGCTAGGCAACGTTGTGTAAATCACTTTCCCTCTCCGTGCCTCAGTTTCCCCATCTGAAACATGGGGGTAATGATACGGACCTCCTTTGTAATCATAGAAATGCAGGACTGGAAGGGACCTCGATAGGTCACCTAGTCCAGTCCCCTGCAGTGAGACAGGACAAATTAATGTGCTTTGAGCTCTATGGCTGATAAGAACTAGGCATTGTTATTACTCACGCAGAGTGAAATTCACACCTGAGAGCCAGCACAAAGCCTAGGTCCTATCTGGAGAGCTTAACTGATGCTAGTGTAAGTTTCACACTCTCTTTAATGAGTCCTTCTTGCCCCTTCATCTTGCATTTGATCTTCCTTGCTGTGGCAGCAGCCTGCACAGAATGAGAATTAACAGCAGAATTCACCCACCCCAGGGCATCCTGAGATGGAAAAGGAAGTTGAGATCCCTAGATACAGCCATCCAGATCCTGTTCCCTTTAACTTCAATGGGAACGGGGTCTGACCCATTGCAAAGAGAGCTCCCTCTCCACTCTTCAGCTTTATCAGGAGCTAAACTTCAGAGAACGCACCTGACCCTATCCGTGTCTCTTGCCAGCTTACTTTATCCCCAGCAAGCTCCTGGATTACCCTGGGCAACGAGCAGAATGTCTCTGTATCCCTCAGTCAAGGACAAAGAGCAGTAAAATCACATCAGGCTTCTAAAAACATGTTAATTAAAAAACAACATAACAGGAGCTTTAAAGAACATGAAACAACAGCTGTGGAGCTCCCTGCTCTGCCCCCACCTTTCCAGAGTGTTTCTCTTCAGAGCAATTTCCATTTAAAGCTTTTATTCCTCATTTTCAGACACTGTCAGTTGTTTTCATCTCAGGGCCGGCTGTAGCAGAGGTCAGACAGAAAGGGCCCTGGGTCATGCTGACGGTTTTGGAAAGCACACTATGTTACTCAAACCAGCCAGCATCCCCCCTCCTCCCCAGCCCAGCACTACAGAGAGCCTGTCTTGGAACAAAGCGCCGCTTGCTGCAGCACATGCTTTAATCTCGGAGAGAGATCGCATTCACCACTGGCCACTGTGCTCAGAGTGCTGCTACCCGCCTGCCTCAGCGAGCTGCAACTTCCTTGCGAAGCTACCAGCTGCCGGTGAAAAAGGACGTAGGGCAGATCCTCAGCTAACGTCCATTAGTTTGGCTCCACTGACTCCAATGGAGTTAATCTGGCTCACACCAACTGGGGATCTGGCCCACTGAGTCCAATGGACCCTATGCTGATTTACACCAGCTGGGGATCTGGCCGAGAGATCCTAATGGAGAAACACTGATTTATTGTGAGCCGATTAACAAATAACCTGAGATTTCACAAGCTGACCGGTACAGCTGCCTGGAAATTCTCCGACATAATGTTTTTTCGGCCAGAGAATGCAAATTCATTATGATTCTTGGAGATAGTTTTATTTCAAGAAAGTTCTTTAAGATGCCTGCCAGGTGTTTCTCCCAGGATGCCTTGCTCCTCAGCAACCGGCTGTGAAAATCAGGGTCCTGACACCCCAAGGGGAGAATGGGCGGGGGGAGGGGGTGAGCCCAAAGAATGAGCAGCTGAATGAACTGATTATATACAATATTATTGTACTAGAAAAGTAAGCCAAGTAAGGTTTTTTGTGAAAGCCTGTAACATTCTGAACTTGAGGGTCATTATGAGATACACACACAGACCGTGGTCATGAACTTATATACACACAAAACTGTGCTTATAATTCATGCCACAATGTTCAGCTCCATCTCACACCAGGGCTGTGGTCAGCCAGGCAGGCAGGGGCTGCCTCCCCAACCAGAGGAAACTAACTCCAAGCACCTAGCATTGCACAAGCCAGGAAAACACAAATGATGGGCCTTTAGAGTTAATGGAAGACATTGAGACATCCTGGCTAGAATTTCCCCAATCTGAATAACCATGAGTCACTGCAGTCTGAGAGAAAAGGAGAAACCCCTTTAAAAAGGAAAGGGATTGAACTGAAGGTCAGCCAGAAACTGAGGGACAGACACTTGGCAGGTGATGTCCATGAAAAACTTCCCCTTCATGGAAGGGGTATGCTGGGAAACTGTTTGAAGGCAAGAGGTAACTTGTATTAGAAAAAGGACTTTAGCTCAGAGAGAAGTGTAAAGCTGAAGGCTAAGTCTTTATGTTTATTTTGTGTAATGTGTATGTCTTTGCTTTCCCTTACTATTTTGTCTTTGAATCAGTGGTTTTTCTATTAAATAAACTTTTTTGTATATTTTTATCCCAAGCTGGTTTCACACCTTCGGGGGTGACAAACCAGTGTGTGCTTGTGGGTTGGCTATTGGTACCAGGGATCTGAACCAAAGCTTCCCAGGAACAAGACATCCAACTTTACAGGGCAGGCAGTGACAGAATCCCTTTTTGGTCTGGGTGATCCCCAAAACATCACACCCACCCGGGGGGCTGATGGGGAGCTGAGAGCCAGGAAGCATGGAGAGCCCTGGAATGCTTTGAAATTTTTGGTGAACTGAAGTGTCTAAAAAAATTGTTTAAATTTCGAGGCTTCTTAAGCATTTTTAAATGGCTGGTAAAATAAAATTCAGGAAAATTCTGAAATGAAACATCTTTCTGAAATGAAAAGGTGAAAGAATTCATTTCAGAAGACAGAAAATATCATATTGCCTCTTTATAAATCCATGGTATGTCCACATCTTGAATACTGTGTGCAGATGTGGTCAACCCATCTCAAAAAAGATATATTGGACTTGGAAAAGGTTCAGAGAAGAGCAACAAAAATGATTAGAGGTATGGAATGGTTGACTTTTGAGGAGAGATTAATAAGACTGGGACTATTCAGCTTGGAAAAGAGATGACTAAGGGGGGATATGATAGAGGTCTATAAAATTATGATTGGTGTGGAGAAAGTAAATAAGGAAGTGTTATTTACGCCTTCTCATAACACAAAAACTAGGGGCCACCAAATGAAATTAATAGGCAGCAGTTTTCAAACAAACAAAAGGAAGTATTTTTTTCCACACAATGCACAGTCATTGTGGGACTCCTTGCCAGAGGATGTTGTGAAGGCCAAGAGTATAACAGGGTTCAAAAAAGAACTATATAAATTCATGGAGGGTAGGTCCATCAATCGCTATTAGCCAGGATGATCAGGGATGGTGTCCCTAGTCTCTGTTTGCCAGAAGCTGGGAATGGGTGACAGGGGATGGATGACTTGATGATTACCTGTTCCGTTCGTTCCATCTGGAGCACCTGGCATTGGCCACTGTCGGAAGACAGGATACTGGGCAAGATGGATCTTTGATTTGACCCAGTATGGCCATTCTTATGTTCTTATGTTAGAAATGCCAAAATTAACCACTTTAATATTTCCAGGAAGAAAAAACATTTTTTTGACTGCAACAATTCACCAAAATCGACCTGAATTTGTGTATTGTTTCGGTTGATCAGAATCTGCATTTTTTGGGGGGAAAAAAAGGGGTTGCCTAAAAAATTTCACCCAGCTCTAATGAGCGATCATATTTGTCCAGGAATCATTATACCTAGAACTCCTAGGGTTGGATTTTCAAAAGTACTTAGCCTTGGCCTATGTTCATGGATTTTACCGTCACGGGGAGCATTTGTGAACATTTTCTCTGACCTCATGCATAGCACAGGCCATAACATTTCACCCAGTGATTCCTGCATCCAGTCCGCTAACTTGTGATTCAAGTAGAGCATAGTTGTTATTTCAGTGGGAGCAGAGATAGTCCAGTGCTTCTGAAAATTCCACTTAAAGGTACTGATGTCTCAGCAAATCTAAGAATTTAGTTAGAATTGCAGTCTTGTGATGCTTGTTTCTGAAAACCTCTATTCCAAATTCTGTTGCTTCTACTGAGAAATGGCTTCAGGGCAAAACGGGATTTCAGATTCATAATTAAAACACAAACAATTGATTTTTATGAGAGCTGATGAAAAACAAGTTGCCTCTAAAGCAACTTTAAAAGGGAGAGTGATCCACGCCCTCAGTCCCACCCCAGCACCAATAGCGCTTTACCATGGTCAGCACTTCAGATACCTCATATTGGGTAATAAGGTCTCGAGCCCACAGAACACATGAGTAACTTCAAGCCCACAGGTCGTCCAATTGATGTTACTGGGACTATCCATGCTTAAAGTTATGCATATGCTTAAGTGTTTTGCTGGATCAGGGCCTCTGATACTGTGCTGGGTATTCCCCTGAATATAAGGGTGCTACTGATCATTTAGGGGAAGATTTAAGTTTGGGTAGGGAGTGTGCAGAGAGTGGAGTAGAGAAAAAAAAATCTATATTCCCCAGGAGCTCCCTCCTAGCTCATTGAAGTCACCAGGAGTTTTACAGACATGCTTTTTAATCAACTATTTAAAACCCTGCTCTGAGGCTTTCATCAATTTCCAAATCCCTTACACTTAAAAAAGAAAAAAGAAGAAATCTCTTTAGAGTCCGGGGTCATTCTAAGCCTGACCCAGTTAGATGAATGTGATCCCCATGCAAGGTGAAAAGGGACACCAAGTGAGGGGTGAAGAGGAAAGTTTTGGGGATGGAGTTGGAGGAGGCAGTCAGTGGCTCTACCCTCCCACGGTCTGATGGTGTGCTTTCATTTTCAGCCCCATTGCACAGCCAGGGCTCCAAAGGGATTAGTAAAGATTTCTTTTTCTTTTTCCAGAGTGAGATGAAAGGGGGTGGGGAGAAGAGCAAGGAGTCCTACAGAAAGAAACTCATTATTTTTTATCTTTTCCAATGACCTTGTTTGTTTTATTCCTACTTGAAAGTGATTACTTTCCCTGTGAAAGTTTGGAGACACCTAGAGACTCAAGCGAAAAGAAAAGAAAAGAAAAGAAAAGAAAAGAAAAGAAAAGAAAAGA